>NW_026294551.1:11335052-11935052 GCF_007827085.1 Peromyscus californicus insignis
TGTAGATTTTCTCACCATTTAGAAAATGTAGTAGATAAATGATGCATAGTTATAGAGTATAATAAGATAATTGGATTTATGCATGCAATATGTAATTAGATAACTTGTATTTCAATCTTTTTAAAATATTCCTCCTCATAGCAGAGAAAATGAGATGCATTCATAGATGCTCAACAGTGTGTCAGAAACATTACAGAAAAACTACCAAAACCCATTGCTATCAAAACCTGAGAGATAAGTACACTACATATTCATATCTCTGGAGTTATGCAAATATCCCATGTATAATTATATAAAACAAATTTACAAATGTGCGCGCGCGTGCACACACACACACACACACACACACACATACACACACACACACACACACACACACACACACACACACACACACAAAGGTGGCAGGGACAGCTCTAAGGGTAAGGCACCACATGACAGTAGCAGAGCAGCAAGGGAAAAAACATATCACACTATAGTTGGAGTTATCACAGAAGCGAAAATCCATCTGTGACAGTTGTAATATGTGAACACAAGTCCCTGCATGGCTGCAGAAGGGCAGGTCATTCATAGCCTTTGATCTTCAAGAACTTTTCATTTTATAATTTGGGGAGACAAGACAAAGCTGGAAAACTACAAATAACAATTTGGAACAGTACAACATTCAGAGTGCAATGAATGTTAAAACCTTTTAAATATCATAGCAATTGATAGAAAAGGAGAACCCTGTCTGATTATAAAGACTTAAGACAGGAAATAAGACTTTATTTTGAGTTGAGTAAACTACAGCTGAGGATAATCAGGCCAATAGCTATGTACAGAATTATGAGGTCTCAGTTCCTGGCCATTGGGGCAAATGGCTTGTTTTTATTTACAATCCACTTGATTTCATATTATTAAAACCACAAATAGTACCACTGGCTTAACTAACTAATAGGAGGTATGTTCTAGGTATCAGCTAATGAATCCAAGATTTGTAATGGCAGGAGTCTTTTATAAATGATGCAAACTGCAGAGATGGCATGCCATGTGTATGTAATAAGCTTAATGTGTTTAGGAAAATATTATTGAATTAGAAACCAGACATTTTTAATTTAATAGCTACATTAGAAACACTCATAAATGACTCACCCAATTGCCTCTTCATGGTACAATGTTCATTTAACACCAATACAAAAATAGTAAAATATCAAAGAAAGAGTTCAACCTAAGTGTTTTGCCAATGAGCATTAGGTTTTAAAGATGATATGGGGGCACACTCACTGAAAGGTTATGTGAGGCTTTGGAGAAATGTCAGAGTAAGACAAGAGAAGTGAATTAAAACTGAGATGCATGCGATTAAATAGCATGGTGCCCATTTGGGCCTATGAACTTCAATCAGCTGCAGGTCCCTCTCCATCTGGGTTTTAATAAGCTTTGAGTTATTGCCAATAAAATACCAACGGAGTCTCTTCCGGTGTTCATGGGCATCTGCCCACATGGTTCAAACTAGCAGCTGATGGGTTACAATTGCAGTTGAGGGCATGATAAGGATGGAGGCTAATATTTCAAAGTGGACAGGGGCTCACAGCTCTGCCTAGCTGCAGCTTTTGGATGCTTCTAGCAACTACTAAAACCAATTTCTTAGTTACCTTTTAAAATAATTTTAAAGAACTCTGAATCCACACTCATATATTGAAATTGGTATGTTGATGTTTAACTCATCATCCTGTTAAAATAGCACAGAAAAAATTCTACTGTGAAGAAGATGCTGATATTTGAAATATTAGAAGCATCCTAACCTCCACATTTCATATCTATCTGCCTACCACAGTGATACACATGTGTAATTCCAGACATTGGGAAGTGTGCACAGGGAGATCTCCAGTTTGAGGCTGGTGTGGGAATACATTGTTAGTTATTAGGCAGCACTGTTTACTGCACCAGAAAAGCCACGAGGTACAAGACCCACAATAGGAGTTTATTAGGGGAAAGAGAACGGGAGTGGGGGATAGGAGGGGAGAGTACTTAGGCCTATGAAAGAAAGAGTCCTGCAGAGAGAGAGGGTGGGAGGGGTCTGTGACCCACTTTTTATGGATTTCCCTACACATGCACATATGTGCTTACATAGATATGCCACACATGCACATAGATAAGTGATCACGCAGCACATGGATTATGTAGGAAGTTAAGCCCTGGACTGACTAAACATCTTGCTTGGCTACTGGACAGTGCATGTGAGGTCATGTAGCTAGAGAAGTGGCCAGGAATTCCAACATACATGGCCAGGTCTTCTTTTTATTATATCTGTGTATATTTGTTCTGTGTGTAATACAAATTTCAAAATTATTTGACAGGCACCATAATAGAAGTATTATATGAACTAACTTTCCTTGTTTTTCAAAATAAGCTTGCAACTTTTTTCACCTGACAGTACTTAGGACTGAACTTGGTATCTTGTACATGGCTTCGTATGTGGGTGTAGTGACCCAGACTCTAGTCCTTATTGTAAAGCAAACATTCTTAATTACTGCACCACCTCTCCAGCACCCATGAACCAGCTTTTCAATATCCCAAAGTAAAACACAAATTTTTCCTCCTTAAAGTCATTTTTCCACTCAACTTCCCCAGAAGAATTTTATTCTAAAATTCAACCCCTTTTCTCCTTGTTTCACTTCAACCTTTGTGATGGCTACATCCGGTGAACTTGCGAGTTGGTGTTACATCTGGTGAACTTGTGTACTGATGTTTCGTAGATTCCCTGAATTGGGTAGTTTTCATTATTTTTTTAATTTAGTAAATTGCTAATTTTTTATATTTTGTTTTCTATCTCTGTGATAAAAAATATTGACCTGACCCAACTTGAGGAAGAAAGGGTTTATCGAGGAAGAAAAGGCTTATCACAGTTACAGCTTACAGTCCATCATGAAGGGAACTTGGCAGGAGCTTAAGGTGAGAACCTGGAGGCAGAACTGAAGCAGAAGCCATGAAGAAATGCTGTTTGCTTCCGTCTAGGCTCATGTTCAGATACCTTGTGTGTGTGTGTGTGTGTGTGTGTGTGTGTGTGTGTGTGTGAGAGAGAGAGAGAGAGAGAGAGAGAGAGAGAGAGAGAGAGAGAGACGTAGTAAGTTCATCCAATGTACATGTGTTTTAGGGCTGATCATTTAGGATTGGATCACTTCTCAGGGTGCCTCAAAGCATACAGCATTCACTTGGATTCATCCTGTTGTCAGTACAACCCTGGTACTGATACAGCAGGCTTAAGTTTTGATTCTAGATTTGTCACTAATTAACTTGTTTGTGCTTCAAGTTTGTTCATCTGAAAAAATGAAGCAGCAAGGGTTCCAGAACCACTCATGAGCAGCAACCAGATACAAGAGCCCAAGATAATGTGAACCAAGGCCCCTTTCCTCTAATAACATTTAATGATTTTACAAATCATACAGTCTGGAATATTTGTTATACTAATATATTCTCTCACTAGTACCATGTGTAAAATTACTCCAGGTATTATTTTAATCATTGTTTCTCACTTAGTGTGTAAAATTTGTGGGATCCACATTATATGAGTACACAAAAACACTTTTAAAGGACACTGATTGGGTCAGAAACTACCAGATAGAGAATTTAACATGTAGTGTTGGTTTAAAGATAAGGGAAGCAGAAAAAGAAAAAGAGATATCATCAAATGTGTGAGGGCTGTGCTTGTATTAACACACACAAGTAGATTAGACTTACTTTTCCTGCTGAAGTTGTGCCTCTGAAGACCGAGGATCTATCTCAGTGGGTGGGGGATTGTGGAGGGATGCAGGGAGCCCTGGGTTCTATCCCCAGCACATAAAAGCAGGTATGATGCTGCCTACCTATAATCCCAGCACTCATGGGATAGAGACAGGAAGGATTGATGTTCAATGTCACTCTGAGCAACACGGAAAGTTGGAGCAGAGCCTGTGCTGCATGATGCCCTATCTCAAACAACAGTTGTCTCTATAAAGACAATAAAATTCATTTCTGTGGATTGGATTTTATGAAAATAAGTATTTTAACAAGTTTTTCCAACCATATACTTTCCTTCTTGGAATATTTTAAAGAAAATGATAAGAGAGTAGAAAGTAAGTTGCTGTGTCTATGAAATCAGTTAAAGACGTTATTGGAATATGAGTTACATTAAAGTCTAAAGACTGTTTTGGCATGAGTACTTCTAATTAAACTCACAAGTGTCTACAAACATCACATTTCTCAAAAAAAAAAATCAGGCTAATTTCCTCTAATATAGTAGTCCCTAAAAAAACAGGTGGCATATTTATCTTATTGACTACTTCCATTTATTGTATAAAGCATACATTAAAGACATGGGCAGAATGATTGCATAATGGTCCCAACAGGTGGTCTATACAGAGGGTCCACTCACTCAAAAATAGAATTAAAAACCCATGGCATTTGACTTGACAGAGGCCAATGGGAAACAATGACATGTATAAACTTATGGAAAATCATCTCAATTCAAATATGAAATTTTAATATATTATCAGTTAATGAAGACATGCCTAGTTAATTTGGTACCTTAAAAAGAGTTCTGGGTAGGAATGTGTTGTGAGTTGGATTTTGTCTCCAACCAAATTTACATTTAAATCCTAACATCCTACAGTGCAATGTGCTGTTGCAGAGATAGTCAAGTTAACATGCAGACACTGAAGGGAGTACTAATCCCAAATGACTGGTGTCCTAGTAAAAGGAGAAAGCGTGGGCACAGAAATAGCTGCATGGGGGGAGCCAATAGGAAGGGTTATAAATATGACTATCCAGCCAAGGAAGAAAATCAGGGATCCCAATAGCATTGGTTTCAGACTCTGGTCTCCAAAGTGGAACTGGGAGGTGGAAATGTCTGTTTTGGCATCCTGTTTATGACATTTGGTTGTCCTAATCTTAGGGAACTAATCCAGAATGACATCAGGCTCTTAGGACTAGCTGCTAAGTTAGAATTATCTCAGAAATAAACCCATTGATATGTCCACTCACGGCATATGTCCACTCACTGAATGTTCCTTGTCAAATTCTCACTGAATCATGACTTCAGTCAAAAAATACCAAGTTTGGTTGGTCACTTACCTTAAATCTGAACTAATAACACAGAAAAGTTAAGAATGCGGATAGCTGGTCAATGGCATGTGGAAATTTTAATTCTTAATTTTGTTTGAAAGTCCTTCCACAAAGGGTTTACAGACTAGGGCCTGGAGCATTTTTAAAAGGTTAATTGGAGAGACCTTAACTCAGTATTCTGTGCTGTTTTCTATTGGCTTATCTACGTGGCCCATGGTATGTCCATGGTAACGAGACAACTTCCCTACCACTGTAAATCTGTGTTGTGGATAAGGGCACATTGAAGGTTCATTGGGGGATTCCTGCAAAACTAAGGTAAAATAATAGCCATGCATATTTGCCAAAGAAATCAATGATATAATAGCAGATGCTAATAGTAATTAGCAGAGTGAAATAGCAAGGAAAACATAATCATCGGAATAAAAGACTAAAGGTAGTCTATTCTCAAGCAGACACTTTATTAGATTCATTTTATTTTTATTCATATTTATGCATATTTCTGCATGTTTCTGTGCATGTGTGAGTGAGTACCTGCACAGGCCAGAAGAAAGTGCTAAACAACTGGAGTTGGGGTCGCAGATAGTTGTGAGCTCTCTGATGTGGGTACTGGAAACCAAATCCCAGTCCTCTGAATAAATGGCAAGTGCTCTTAACCACCAGTCCATCTCTATGGCCTCTCTAGTAGTCATATTCAAAGAGCAAATAAAAAAAATCCAAGTATTTACATTCCGTCAATGTGCTCTAGAGTATTGTCAAATGGTTAGATCACTTGCCTAGCAAGCCAAGCTCTGAGTTCAGTCTCCAGTACCACATAGAAGCCAGAAGTGGTGGTATTTGCCTTAATACAAGCACTTGTGAGGTAGAAGAAGAAAGATCAGAAACTCAAGGTCATCCTCAACTACATAGTTTGAGACTAGCTTGGGCTGTATAAGATCTGATTTAAAGTGGGAAAAAAATGGAATACAATCATTTAAGACACAGGAGAAAATCAAAGTAGATAGATAAGAGATGGATGGATAGATAGATGATTGGTAGATGGTGGCTAGATGAATAAATAGTGTCTTAGGGTTTCTATTGCTGTCATAAAACACTACAACCAAAATCAACTTGAGGAGGAATTCGGTTTATTTCAACTTACACTGGCATTCCATCATTCAGGGAAATCGGGGCAAGAACTCAAGGCAGAACCCTGGAGGCAGGAACTGAAGAAGAAACCATGTAGCAACACTACCTACTGGCTTGCCCTCCATGACGTGCTCAACCCACCTTCTTATACAACCCAGTAGCATCTACCCAGGGATGGCATTGCCACTAGTGGTCACATTAATCACAAACCAAAACAATTTCCCACAGACTTTCCCACATGCCATTCTGAAGGGGGCATTTCTCACCTGGCAGGCCCTCTTCCCAAATGACTCTAGCTTGTGTCAAGTTGAAATAAAACTAACCAGCACAGAGAGATAATAGACGTTAAATAAATGAATAGATGAGTAGACAGGTATTAGAACTGTATAGAATATAATAGAGAGAAACAAATTTCAAAGATAATGGCTAGAAATTGTCAATAGCAAATTTTGAGGACTGCAACAATACCTAATAGATTCCAAGAGCTTTGAGCAGATTAAATCAGAAATGTTTACCAGATTTGGCAAGCGGGTTATTAGTTTTGAAATCTAGTGGAAATGGGACATTTAAAGTATTAAAATAGAAGGGAAATTATACAAAAAGCACCCTAATAGTAGTAGTAGTAGTTTTTAGAATAAAAATCAAACTTAAGTTGTTCTAAATGCTAGTGTCTTGGATTTGCATACTTACTTGGCTATTGGTAGAGAGCCTTTACTTCACATGGTACCACATGGTGTGTTTTGAAAAAGTATGAAGCTGTTAAGTCCCACAGAGCACAGCACATTATCAGCAAGAATGACCTATGCATACTGCACATACTCAGGTGTCTAGGACAATAGATTTGTCCAAAGAAAATGTTTACTGAAAACTTTTTCTCATCATTCCTTTTCTCTACTCTACCTCAATTATATAACAGAGGGAATTTAAACAGCTACTGGCCATGAACTCTGAGTAATAAAACAACCCTGAACTTTTGTTCCAAGCTGTCTTCATTCATGACTGTAATTTACGACTGGAGTCACCATCACTAGAAAGATTTTGAGATTTATAGGTTGCAATTTACATCATATTCATTCTATTTTCCTTCATTTTTTTTTATAAAAATGAAGCAAAACCAGAGAAAGAGTAGAATTTTAACAGGAAATCTGGGTCAACTCAAAATCCCTAACTGACCTTCCAAAACCAAAAGTATGGTTTTGGAGTTTACATGTGTGGAACTTCAATTTAACTTAAATCCTTGCATAGATTAGGAACCCGATTGCTTTATTTCTATGTAAAATTGTGGTAGAGTCATCTATTTTCCATGTTTTTCTTTTTCTTTTAAAGGCTACTCACCTAGATATTCTGTAGTTATATGGGAAAGATAAAGGATCAAAGCTCTTGTTCAAGTTTAAATTACAAAACATAAAGAGAGCAGCTAAAACTGAAATGCTAGCAATTATAATTTTGAAAGAAAGCTTTACATAAATAAGCTTATTTATTTTTAATATGAAAGACTCCTATCTGAGAAGAATATAGTGTCTGTCGAACTTTTGTAGCTTTATTTTTTTTCAATTAAAAATTAACTAAGTAAGGAAAGTAAAAGAAAGGGAAACTCAGTGCCTTAGAGGAAACTAAACTAGACACTGTGAGATACAGGACTTTATTTGTATCACTAAACATGTGAATTTTGAGCAGGTACTAAATCTGAAGAAGGCAATTTTAGTAACAGCCACAAGATGCTTTGAACAGATTAACCATCTCCCTGCTTTCAATTGCAGTCTCCTCAACTGGGGTGGCTGGTTACTCTGTCTAGAAGAGAGGAGCGCTGGGCTCTGGGGTAGTACCCCATATAAACTGCTGTTTATGCATCCCCTACATCATTTCTAAAGGTTTATTTACTTAATTGTATGTGTGTGAATGTTGGCCCTGCATGTGTGTATGTGCAGCATATGTGTTCCTGAGGGAAGAGGTCAGAAAAGGACATTAGATCCTCTGGGGTTGGAGTTGTATATGGTTGTGAGTCATCATGTGGGTACTGAGAGTTGAACCTAGGTCTTCTGCAAGAGCAAGAAGTACTCTTAACTGCCGAGCCATCTCTCCCATCTTATCACATGAGCCCCTGAATCTTTATTCCTCTTTAGGAGCATTATTCTCTGAACCGGATGCTCAGCGGACTGAAGATTGCATAACTGCCATCTTTTGAATATTGTAAGAAGTACCTGACAGGATTTACAGCAAGTATCAAGCAGTTCTGTCAGATAAATCTTTATTTACATGCTAATAAGGGGGTGAGCACCTCAGTTGGAGATATGGTGGGGAGATAAGTGAAGATGGATATGTATAGAGACTGTATTTGAGTGCACGTCTTTTCATCTTTTGAGAAATGACTTTTTATCTAAGTGAATCCGTACTTGAGCCTTGTACATGGGGGAAATTCAGCAGATTCCAAGCACATAATGAATGCAGTGGAGAATGTGTGGGAGCCTCACCCACATGCTGGCATTCTACAGACACAGCGCCCTCCACAGTCTTCAACACTTCTGCCAGAGAAGAGCACATTCCAAGTCCTTCCCTGAGATTCAGTTCTGTGTCTCCTGAATTCTGTACTGCGTCAAAGCTCTAGCAAATTGCACACACTGAACTGTTGACTTGGGCCACATCCAGTATTTTAGAGACACAATCATGTTTCAGAGAGAGGGGGAGACTTCAAGTGTTTCACAGAGATGCTTCATAAGAGGAACCAACATGTCAGTTACCTCAACCTCCCTTTAGAGACTGTGAGAACAATGGGTGGTTGGTAAAAATGGTGTCCTCTATCAGGAGTACCAAGGTTACATTACTTTAATTGTGATTTCCCAATTCATTATTTGGTACATATTTCTAACAGTTACATAATTTTGAAAGTTATTGATACTTTAAATTTCTAAATATCTAAATCTAGATAAAACAAGAAGAAAGTTTTTTGTTTTTTTGTTTTTTTTTAATTTTTATTTTCAGTGCTGGAGACTGAGCCCAGGACCATGTATATGTCAGAAAAATACTCTGTCACAGAACTATACCCCTAACACTTAGATTTTCATCATTTATACTTTCAAATAAATAGACAAGGAATGCTAAGTTCCTAATAGTTTATGAAATAAATTACTTTCTGACAGTTTTATAAAATAAATTTCATAAAATTTAAAATGTAAATATATATTAAAATTTTATCTTTGTTAAAACAATAGGTTTTAATTGTGATACTACTATTTATACTTTGAAATTCACTGTGTGTGTGTGTCTGTGTGTGTGTATGTATTACTGTGTGTGCATGTGTGTTCCTCCGTGTATATGTACAATTTATGTGTATATTGTTGTATGTGTATGTGCATGCATGACCAAATAGAGGGCATCCTTGGGTGTCATTACAAAGGACAACTATCCATCTTATTTACAAGACAGTTCTCTCATCTGACTACCTGTGTGTGGGGAAGAAGGGAATCTCTGAGACCACCAAAGCCAAAAGAGTGTTAATCCATGTGAGGCAAGAAGGAAGTCTTGTCCAACATGACTCAGTAGCTGATGTTGATTCAAACTTCAAGAGTCTAACACCAGGCAGTTTATATTAGGCACATTAAAGTACAGTACAATTTGGAAAAGTTTCCTGGTGATAATTAACTCAATCCTGTGTACACATTAAAGTTTAAGGCATAACCACATTGAAACTCTTTGTAAAGTACATGTGACCACTTCCATAAAGCTGGCTTATATAGATTGTGATATCTTAGGTGTCTGAGAGAGGATTTGGAGGACCAGTGACACAGTGCAAAGGTCACCAGGCTATATAGTCCATCCCTGTTCCTAAATGGTAAGAGAATGGGGAAGCCAGATGTGGTCTGGCCATACAAATAGTACAGAGGTCACTAGGGTATGAATCACATCCCTTCCTAGCCTTCTGGGTGGAAAACATTATATACCCCTGTTTTTGAAGAGACGACACTACATGTTTAATATTTCTGGATCCCAAGCACTTATTTGTGAGCACAAGGACTTCTTGTGCTCTACATCTCTGCTTCTTCAGTGCTGAGGTTATAAATATATACCACCATACCTGGCTACTTTGTGTAAGTGCTGAGGTTCCAACTCTGGTCCTTGCGCTTGTAAGGCAAAGACTTTATGATCTGAACCAGCTCACCAGCACTTGCATTTTACCTTTGAATGTGAATAAGTACTGTCATTGTTTGGGTTTTTATAACCATGGCAACTCTTACAAAGAAAATATTTAATTGAAATGATGACTTATAGTTTCAGAGGTTCATGACACGGAGCAGGCAGATGTGGTGCTGGCTGCATCTTGACCAGAAGGCAGCAGGAGGATGACTGACTGTCACACTGAGGGAAGTTTGAAAGAGACCTCAAAGCACTCCCCCGCAGTGACACACTTCCTCCAACAAGGCCACACCTCTTAATAGTGCCAGTCCCTTTGGGGGCCATTTTCTTTCAGACAAGTACCTTTGAAGCTGGGAAATATGACTTATGTCTGTAATCCCAGCACTTGGAAGGGTGAGGCAGGACTATCCCCAAGACATCTTGTTTAGCTGGTGCATGTAGTGAGTTCTTAGACTAAAACCTAAGAACCTGTCTCAAAAATAATCATTGAATATTTTAGAAGAAAAAAAATTTAACTTTATAAGTAGAAAACAAATATTCTTATTCAGATTTATTTGGTATTATGCTAACAAAAAGTTACTGATTTGTTACTAAAAAAGTCTTTAAATAGTAAATAGATTAAATAAAATGACAGAGAGTTTCGTATACTTTAGCTCCATTCATATTCAATGCTAAAGCTTTAACTCATGACTATCAATAGTGTATTATTTAGGTACACAAATTGGTTTAGTAGAAATAGCAAGAGTAACTATTAGTAACATATGCAGTTGTTTCTAAATTACATATAGTCTATTTCATTATTCATTCAGATTTACAACAATGAACAGAATGCTAGGCTCAGTGACAAGTGATTCACTCAAATTGGCTTCTTGCCAGTTTTCAGTCAGATAACAGCCAAATTGTAGAACATATCTTTCAATTTTTTAATTATAAAAATATCTATGTCAAGAATAGGAGACAGAACAGGTTTTATTTTAAGTGTGTTAGCATGATATGCAATGTTTGTTTGACAAACAGTATGTGGGCCTCCTTTTCATCTCTGGCTCCAGGCTCTGTAAATGAGTCTGGTATTGAAGGTTTAAAGAATATGATTAAGGATAAATGCTCAGAAATGTACAAACTCTTTCTGTAACTATGTTGGGTAACCAAGAAATGGTAGGGCAAGTTCATTTTTCCACAGAATCATGAAATAGTATGTTCTGAAGTTTTTGCCAACTTAATGCTTTTTAAATTACAAAAGGTCTTCAAATACATTTGAAAATACAGGAAAACGCAGAATTTCCAAAGAAAATAAAAATGCAGATTTCCAGGATTCTCTTTAAGATACACTGTTTACCCTTAGGGCTTTATCACTGTCATTTCTCCCACTCTCTTTTTCAGGAGAGAGCAGACACATAGAGATTGCCTCAATGGATGGTCTTACTCTCTGCCTTTTCATAGAACTTGATCTTTGGTGGGAAAACCATCAGTAGTTGACAGCATTGGACAACTGAGTTCTAAGCACTCATTTCCCTTAGTCTGCACTGGTGCGTTTCTGCCATTTGGCTGCGTACCTTCAGAGAAGACTGCATTATCCTCATCGTTCCTATGCCACCCCCCCCCACACACTGATTGCTTAGCTGTGTTTATAAATGCTAATTGCCAGGGAATGCTGCCTATCCCTTGATAGATTTTTCTGAAACCTCTGTGAGTCTCTCCCCTTTTCTCTAAAATCTTTATAACTTGATCATCATGGGCCAACTCTGTCCACCAGCTCTGTGATTAATACACTTTCTACTAACAAGAGCATGATCTTCATCATCATCCTTTAGTGCCTATGCTGAAATCAATCTTTTTGAAACAGAAGCCTTCTACAGATGCTTGATTGAAGAAATGGATAGTAGGTTCTTGGTAGTGTGTGGAGCTTTTGTACTCTGTAAGGCTGTTTTCTTTGGGGATTACCTCCAGTCCTGAGAACATTATATGCTCATTAAGGGTAATTAAATAATTATTGAACACATGTTGAATCAATAGTCAAGAAAAGATGAGGCCTCTGAGGTCCAAGGGTACAAGTTGCTTCCTTCCCTAAATAGGTTCCCTTTTTTATTAATTGTCTCCATGGCACTTCTGCCCATGCATGGTGCTTAAGAAGAAAAGAAACTAGTGGAAGGGAAATACCGTTAGCTGAAGGGGGATATTCCAAGCATGTGAGCTTAAGCATTTAAGAAAGCATGTCTTCGAGAGATGAGAATATGAATATTGACTGACTCACATACAATGGGGGCATAGAAAGGGAGCACATTAATCTTTATTGGTATTCATACAACTTCAGTTAAAATTAACACAGGACTGATTTCCTTAGAGAAAAAAATGAATCTGGTACCTGACTCTTTTTTTTTATTTACTCTGTCACTTTTTCATTTCTCAAACTTAACACCATTGAATGTTTTTAATGAGACAATTATGCAATTTATATTTTTCTATAAAATGATTCTGCACAGTCATGATTTCAAATTAAATTATATAAATACCCTTGTATGCTTTAAAACAAATTTTACCAGAATCATAATCATCATTCATGTTCCTAAAATTTTATTTTTGCCTAAATAATAAAGGTATAGTAACATTGAAAATAAATGGGCTTCCTTTAGATCATTTTCTATGTCACCTCTTCTATCATTTTCTGGTTTGATATTTATGAATTTTATTCTCCAATATTTCCCTTCTTGTTTTATTTCTAGTTACTTTGGGTACATTCTTTTGTCTTGTTTTCATATGTTCTAACAACTGAAGTTAATGCTGAATTTTATTGTTCACTCTAACTCAAAGTATCATAATTGCTGCTAATTATTAAATAGTCTGCAGCCACAGATTTAATTTTCTCAAAGATCCAGGAATTATTTTCAAGTAATTTTTAATTCCAAAGAGCTTAAGGAATACACTGTAAACTGTGATAACTTTATAAATGAAGTACATGTTCATCAGAAAACACTGATTACATGTCTGTAATAGAGAACATATTGACATTCCCTGTTTTTTTTTTTTTTTTACTGTGTTCAATTGATAAAATTCCTTACATTTGGTCAAAGCTAGAATATTGAGTTTAAACTTATTGAGTTTAAAAATATTCATTTATTATTTACTCTTTGCAGGACTAGAGAATGAACCGAGAGCCCCGTGTATGCCAGATCTGTGCTGTATAACTATGGCACATCCTCACATCTATTTTACTTCTAATTTTGGGACAAGGCCTTCCTCAAATGTCCAGGGTGGCCTTGAATTCACTCTGTAGCCCAGGCTGGCTTTGAACTTCTAATCCTCTTACTGGATTGTTCTGAGTGGCTGGAATTCAGACCTGGCTTCAAGAGCATATGTCATTTAGATTGACTCTTTCTATCCTTGAAGCCTGTACGTGTTCATATCATTATTGAATCATTTCTGGTTTTGTGCATTGTATCTCTCCACCTGTGACTAAAGCCTTTCCAGTGAGACACGCTTTGAGGCTCACTGCCACAACTTCGGGTACATCCTATCGTATTTCCTTTACATTGCTTGATTTCCTCCTTAGCATTTGTCTCAAATAACAGTAGAAACTCTCATATTGATATTTATTTTCTATGTTCTGTTACAAGAAAAACAGAAGAACTTTGTTTTTGTGACTAATTCTGTGCAGTTGATAGAGTACAGTGAGTGCTCATATGTATTCATATTCCTTTCTGTTCTTTGTTTATTGCAAGCCAACTCATTATTCAGCCTATAAAGTCAAGTAACTATATTTAAGACTTCAGCTGATAGTATTCTGAATACAGCAGGAACTACTCACCTAATCTCCCATTACAAACTCTCTTTACATTGTAAAATGCCTACTAGTAACCTTTTTTTACACAACACTCATATTCAATCAGGTATAGAGAGACATTTGCCCTTATTTTTTTATTACATATCTTCCAAATATGTTCAACCTTTTAAGCTGCCAGATCTATAGAAATTTAAAACTTTTTGATCCCTGTCTCTTGTCTTGTACATATACTACGTCAATATTTCACTATTGAGGGAGGATAGTTGTTTGCTTCCTTTATAACCTGACAAAAGTCATTTCTCCCTTCTTTTGATACTATCTCTATTGGTGAAATTATTAAGGCCACTCCACACAGTTAAAAGGGAGGTTTATTTTGTGGGGTAACTTACAAGTGAAGGGATAGTTTACAGGGTCTGGAAAAGGTGTGGCGCAGTCCGGTGGTGTTCTCTGGAGAACTCTGCTCAGTCTACCTTCAGTGTCCTGGGTCCAGGAGCCAAGAGAGCCTGCGCATCAGGATCTCTGGTCTTCAGCGTCCTCTCTCAGCCCCGCCTTGTAGGTGTGACTGTTACCGAAGTCTCAATGGAGGTTGGAACTTCCAGGTCAAAGCTACATCTCTCCATTTTACAGTTTTCAATACATGCAGCTAGATGGGAACGGGCTTTGCTTCCTAGAGCCCTGAATTTATAGTAGGACACAATTTAATCAGACTTCTTTAATTAGGATATTACAAATCATTATCTTAACGAATTGGCCAAACAATAGACATGTGACCCCAGGTTGAAATTAGGCACAAATAAAAATTAGGCACAATGAAAATTAGGCACAAATAACTGGAAACTATTAGGGATGTGATAGTGTTTTTCTTCTATGGTTGCGAAAGACACAGTAATTCTGACATAGATGAGATGTACTTTCTACTGTCTTGTGAAGAATGAAGACAATGCAGAACAAACCAAAGTTTGAAAAAGGACATCTACAGTTCTTTATCTAGGATGGAGACCCATGAGATTGCCCCTTCCATGTAAACATGGCTATTGGTGTCATCTTCTTTTCATCTTATTTAGGCAGCCTTGCTGAGATTTTGTGGGTATTGCTTCCCTAACATTCCTAAGAGGCACAATCTCACAAGAGACTTCCTGTTCCTCTGACACTTACATTTTTCCACTTCTTCTTCCAAAATAACTATAGGCAACTAAGGACAGTTGGCAGTGGGAGAAAGAGTCTGCCTCGGGGAGAACAACCCAATTTGTTAGTCAATACTAAATGGTCAATCCTGAAAATCATGTACTCATATACATACAAGTAACATGACATGACTAAGCAGGTTATATTTATATGTTTAAGAGTATGTGTGTGTGTGTGTGTGTGTGTGTGTGTGTGTGTGTGTGTGTGAACAATTAAAGATATGTGTTACAAAAGTTTAAGAAATAAAGGCCATAAATATGAGAAAGATCATTGGGGGATGAATATGGGAGGGTGTGGAGGGAAGAAAGGGATAGGGGAAGTGATTTAATTATGTTTTAATTTCAAAAAATATATTTTAAAATAATAAGAGTACCCTTTGATGAGCCAAATAGAGCCATCCATAACCTAAGCTAGATTATTACTGAGAGACTGAACTGACATTTCCTTTTTACTTAAGCCATAAGCAATAGCAATGACAATAGTGAGATTACACTTTGGAGTTTGCCGTGACTTTAACCCCTCTGGAGATCTTGAGATTTACTCAATTCCTCCCCTTGCTAGCAAATACAATCAGCCCCAGCCCCAGCCCCAATTCTGAATTATCAAATCAAGCCTTTCAAGTGCTAGGCAAACACTCCACCATTGAATTGCCTCTCTTTTTGTCTCTGTAGCCACCATACTTATTAGCAAGTGACTTTCACTTAGGGAAGCTCTCCCAATTCGTTATAATTTCTGTGGAGACGGACTATAGAGAACTCCAATTGTCCTTTACATTTGTTCAGTCTGCAAATGTGGGAGTCAGTTCTCTATGGGAAAAACAATACAATGCAAGCCCTACACTTAGGACTCTGGGAATATCACAAAAGAGAGAGCGGAATGATTATGACAGCCAGAGGACCAGGACATCTATTACGAGATAGTGTTTTCAAAATAAAAGTACAGGAAGTGCAGTAAGTTGAGAGGTTTAGGAGTGAATCTGGGAGAAGAGTTGGGGCAGAACGGGGCCTGAAAATATCAAATACATCATATTCCCAAATTCCCAAAGATTAATAAAATACATTATTATTTAAATAATAATTATTTAAATAACAATCCCATAATGCATTTTGTAGGCTGTCTCAAAACATTTCCTTGGGATCAAATATCAGATATCCACAGGAATGGTTAATTAATTTCTCAATTCAAAATTATTTTAAGAATTTTTCTTTTGAGCTGGAAATATGGCTATGTGGTTAAGTGTGCTTGCTTCTCTCACAAAGGACTGAGTTTAGTTCCCATCACTCACATGATGGCAGATTACAAATTTCTGTACCTCAAGTTCCAGGGGATCTGATGTCTCTTTCTGGTCTCCAAGGGCACTGCACACACACATGGCATACCCACAGAAAGCCACACCAGTATATACATTAAGAAATGTAAAAATAAATCTTTAAAAATGAAAGAAGTCTTCTTTTACTCTTTCTGGTCTCCTTATTCCTGAATGACCAAACAGATTGCATCTCAAAAACCCTTAGGTTGAGTTCAGCTTTGGAGATAATTAAAAATTTCTGGACATTGGCAGCAGTGGTCTCAGAAAGGAGACTTTCATGATTAGATTCTGGAATTGTGCCACTTATTTCTCAGAAAACACTAAACACCCAGCTGCTGGTCTTGAACAGAAGAGAACATTCTAGCTGGCATTCCATCATAATAGACACCTAAAATTTGATGTTATCCTGTTTCTGGCATAATAATTTACCGTAATTTTAACAGCTTAAACTAAAACATAAAAGCAATAAGGAAACCACCTGCTAAGGTTCTGCAGATCAGAAGTTCACTAGAGAGCTAGTTAAGTTAAAACCAAAGAATCAGAAAGACTGGTTCTTTCTAGAGTAAAGATGACTTTTCTTATTTGAGTACTCAACTAGGACATGAAAGAGACCCATTTTCTTCAGTGTTATACAGGGAGGAGCAACCCCAGCTATTAGAGTTACCTGCATTCCTTGGTTCATGGTTCTTTTCCTTCATCACCAGAGCCATGCCAATCTTCTCTGACCCTTCAGATTCCTCATCATATCTCCCTCTGATCACATCTAGAGGATCCCTGTCTATTTCTGGACTCACGGGTTTAAGCTAGGCTCCAGGACTATCTCTAAAGCATCCCCCCCCCTTTTTTTTTTTTTTTGGTTTTAATCACACCAGCTAAGTCCCTCTTTAGGGCATGTTGTTATGCTCTCAGTGCAGGGTTTCCTCAGGAATATGTGCTTGAACGCTTGATCCCTAACTGGTGCTGAGATGTTATAGCACCTTTAAGACTGGGACCTATATAGCAAAAGTTGGTTCCTAGGAGTAGGCCCTGAAGGGAATATCAATTTCTAGTTGCAAACAAAACACTCTGCCTCCTGATCCTCCAATAGGGAAGCAAACGTTGCTACAAGCTCTGGTTCCCAACATTTTTTAGTCTGCCCTATCATAGCGGCCTGTAACCTCTCAGTTGTGAGCCAAAGATCTTCCCTTCCGTGAAGTTATTTTTGTAAGGTATTTTGTTACAGGGATGAAGAAAGTCTCTAATATGGATGCTTGTACCTTTTCAAGATTCCTTATTCTACTGATTGTAAGCATGAACACTGGCATGAGTAATAAATACATGACTCAAAATGGAAGGTCCACAGTAGGGGCAAACCATGCAGCTAGCACTGTGTGGGACTAATAGACTTCAACACTATAAAGACAATTATAACTTTAGAGAACATTGAGCTTTTAAAAACATAAATAAGCAGATAAACTCAGGTCCAGGACTGAATTGTGAGGAACAGTAAGTAGACCATCACCACAGACTCAGAGGATTTGATGAGTCTGTGGTGATTGTCTACTTACTGTTCCTCACAATTCAGTCCTGGACTTGAGTTTATCTGCTTATAAATCCTCTGAGTTAAAGCCAGATCCATGAGTGGGAAAAAGTAGGGTTGAAACCTGTGATGAAGACATTTGGTTGTAAAAGTGAGTCATGAACCCCTGTATTCTCTTAAACCCTCCTAGACATTTAAAACAATCTTCTCTCTTTTTACAGATGAGAGCAAACTCTCCTTACATAGAGACCATGCAAAGATTTCCTCTGAAGTAGAATCCTTGTAAGGTTATGCTGCCTTCCAAGAGACCCTTCCTTCCTCATCTGCTCCCTCTGGTAATTAGAGATAGGTTTCAGCTCAGATCAACGAAGTAAATACAATTCCTAGCCTGTGAAGAAAACAGTATTCAACAAAATCGTACCATAATTTGGCTGATATGCACTCACTTGATGCAGAGGAACACACACGCAAAGGTTGGTTTTCAAGATATCAGAGGGAAACACACAGACTATGAGACTGGACAAGTTATGACTTTCTAGTATTGGATCATTCTGCCAAGAATTCCAGACAAACATTTTGGCAAATATACCTGACATGATAGGAAGTCTCAGTTAGACTGTCTCCACAAACTGAAACCTTGGGGGTCAAATGTAAATGACACAGAAGTAGTAGCACATATTTGCCAGAAAAAAAGGATAAAAAACTGAGTGTATTAAAATGTATTTGCTACATGAAAGAAGAGAATCCACTGCCTAATGATGTCTCCTGGGATAGCCCAAAGGCCATCCTCTTTGCTGAGGCAATAGAGACTTCAAGTAGAGAACCCTACCATTTAGAAATGGAATGGATGACCTCTTTTTAAGTATTTTAGCCACTAAAAAGTGATCAGGACCCAGCTTTGTTCCAGGTGGAGTTGAAAATCTAGTCGAAGGGAAGTGATGTAACCAGCTCAATGGGCAATGAGACTACCGTGACTTGTTCTACCACAAAAGCAAATAGAGTCAATGTTATCACTACCCTCAAAGGCTTAAATGAAGCAGGGTTATATCCTGCTACTGTATGCTAGCTCATATAAATATGGAGAAACACAAAATTAACCCAATAGGACATTCAGTTGTCACTCTATGAGGGTTGAAATGTATTCCCTAGAATAGACACTTGGAATACAGCTATGGACTTGTTAAGATTTTATTTTTTCTTTCTGAATTCCCATAGTGACTCTGATCTTTACATCATCCTCCACGACAGTCTGCTGAGTGCCAGCCAATTGCCTTGACAATGGCATACCCAGTTGATCTAATTAACTTCAGGTGATACATAGATTCCATAAAGTCACACATGTTGAATCATGGGACCCATAAAACATCCAAGGAAAGTATCCCTTTGCCTGAATATCTGAACCATGCCTCTCCCTTGTACATTAAAGAGCAAACTGTTATTTTGCCACTAAAAACAGGAGACATGAATCTGTGTGCTTAAGTATGCATATAAAATTAGATAAATTTGAGAACAGTAACTAAAATTTTAACAATGGTTATTCTGGTCCATATCAATATTATATTTATTTGGTATATAAAGTCTATTACAGACATGGAAATATATTTGTGCATGAGATAGTAAAAGAGGAAAGGAACAGTCCTGGTTCTTTACACCCCCAAATATATCCCATCATTAAAAATAAAAGTTACCAAAATTTAACCTATTACAAAGTGATTTAATATTTGAATAATATCATCTACCATTTCCTCCACTGTCCTTAACTACAATCCATATTCATTGTTTCTTGTGTGTAACTCTGTGTGAGCATAATGGTCAATCTTGACTGTC
This sequence comes from Peromyscus californicus insignis, assembly GCF_007827085.1. Classification (NCBI taxonomy): domain Eukaryota; kingdom Metazoa; phylum Chordata; class Mammalia; order Rodentia; family Cricetidae; genus Peromyscus; species Peromyscus californicus. The sequence goes on from NW_026294551.1 coordinate 11,355,006, forward strand.
AACTTGATACTTTGTGAAACACTCGTTAGATGAGTCAATGGCCCCTTTGGGTGTTGTATTAAGTGGGAGTTTTGACATCAGATGTATAACAGTGAGGACGTGGCTGCTAGCTATGGTTGAGGAGTATTTTAGATATGAGAGAAAGTACAGCTAGAGGCATCTGGAAGACTCCAGAGAAGGGAGAGAGGTAGTAGACCAAGCGTGGATGGCCGGTAGAATGAACCAGGTCATGAGAGAAGTGGGATGGGGGAGAGAAAAGAAGAGAAGAGGGAAAGAGCAAAGAGGAGACAGGGCCAAGAAAAACACAAGACCCAGAGGCTGGGGACACAGAAGAATAAAAGGAGTAAAAATTAGGAAGCTGATAGCATTGAATACTCTATTTCCTGCCATCACGGATTGTGTGGATAATCACAGTGGATCAAAAGCACTGGAACCTTGACCTATAATAAACTTTTCCTCCCTTAGATTGGCGTTTTCATTACTTCCTACAGTGGCAAAAGTCTAAGTGGCACAGTGCACAGTGTTCATAACCTGATTAGACAGTTTTTGGCAAATTGTTAATTCCAGGCATGGGACTACCATTTTTGTATGCTCAGCCCCACATATTTTTTTCATTTGATATAGTGTCTTTATCCTACATTTTCTTTCTTTCTTTTCTTCCTCTTCCCTCCCTCCCTCCTTTGTTCCTTCCTTCTTCCTTCTTTTCTTTCTTTATTGAAAATAGATTATTTTCTCATATAGTACATCCTGATCACAGTTTCCTCTTTCCACTCCTCCCAGTTCCCCCACCTCCCCTCTCCCCTAGATCTACTCCCCCTCCATTTTCCATCAGAAAAGAGCAGGCCTTTAGGAGATAAGAACCAAGCACAACAAAACCAGATAAAATAGGACAAGGCAAAAGCCCTCACACTGAGGCTGAACAAAGCAACCCAATAGGAGGAAAACAGTCTGATGTGCAGGCAAATAGAGTCAGAGATACACCTGTTCCCACTGTTAGAAGTCCCACAAAACACCAAGCTAGCAACTAAAATAACATATATGCAGAAGATCTGTGGCAGACCCTTGCAGGTCCCGTGCCAAAAAAAAAAAAAAAAAAAAAATGACTGAAGGATGATGATTTGTCACAGACCATAATTGTGCATAATGGTTGTCTAAATGATCACTTTATTTATTTAATAATGCTGATGAATTGTGTGTGTTCAAAGGTTTCCATACTGGTGAGAAAATTTGCAAGAGTTCTTGCAGTAGTCCACACAAATTATTCTCACTATTCCTGTTAATGAGGTGTGAACCTCTTATGTATGTAGAACACTGTTGTTCTGATCTTTATCCTATTTAAGCCACACTTAGAAAACTCAGTCTAATTTCCTCCCTTCAAAAGGGCCTGTTGTTGTTGTTTCAAATTTTAGCCAATTTCCTTTATTTATACTGCCTTTGTCATGTGTCGATAATGTTGACCAACTTTAGGATATTTACAGATTCAAAGCAGCTGCAAACTTATAATTAGATCTTATCAACCTTGGCCATATGCTTGTGAACATAACTCTCTTCCCTCTGCCACCGAGGAGCTAAAAACACTTAGGAATTTGGCAACATTACAAACTTCCGTATTCTTGCTCTTCCTACTGGGATCCTAGGTCTTCTTGAGCTTCCTCAGCTCGATCTGTGTAAAATGCTCTGCCTAGACTTCAGGAACTCATTTGTGCACTGACTATGCAGAGCGTGATGGTGATTTCCTTTGTGTAAGACACTACAACGGTGTTCCTGGTAGTGAACACAGTAGGACCTCTGAGTCCTTCAGCAATTATCTGCCTCCTAGGAAAGAAGCAATTTGTAACAAACTATTCAGGCCTACCCATCCTTAGGGCAAAGGACTCAATGTTGCAAGCTAAATAGATATATTGGGATCTTTCCTCTTACTGATAATTATCTCTGAAATTTTGCTTTAATTCTCATCAGACGTGAAGTATACATGTATGTAGTATGTATGTATGAATGAATGAATGTACATATGTATGTTTGTCTAGTTTTTAAGACCTCTCTGACTTGACTACTGTTTACGTTATAGCCCAAGCTGGCTTTGAATTTGTAGTAACCCTCTGCCCTCTCTGTCTTACAAGTGTCACCACACTTGGCTCAAATCAAGCAAAGTTTTAATAACATGGATGCTTGTAGGATGCTTCAAGGACAACAGGTTTTTTTTCAATAATTATGTATTTAAACACATTTATTAGTGTAATTTCTGTTTTCCTACCTAAGCTTCCTACTAGTAGAAGGCAACTCTGATTCTTTTTTTAACATTCTTTTAATTTATCCTTTGTCTTTCAAATCATGCATCTTGAGCCCATTCATTTACCTGTCCCTTCATATCTACCCTCTGCCTTTGCAACCCACCTCCAAATAAAATAAAATTTAAGGGAAAAAAAGAAAAAAAAAGGAAAATCTCATCATGGAAACTGTAGTGTGACACAGTCATGCAGCAAAATCCTTTTGTCCATATATCTTTTTTTTTCTTGTGAATTTTTTATTTTGTTTTGTTATTTTTTTAATTTTTATTTTTATTTTGCAATACAATTCAGTTCTACATATCAGCCATGGATTCCCTTGTTCTCCCCCCTCCGGCCCCCCTCACCTTCCCCCCAGCCTACCCCCCATTCCCACCTCCTCCAGGGCAAAGCCTCCCCCGCAGACTGAGATCAACCTGGTAGACTCAGTCCAGGTAGGTCCTGTCCCCTCCTCCCAGGCTGAGCCAAGCGATCCTGCATAGGCCCCAGGTTTCAAACAGCCAACTCATGCAATGAGCACAGGACCCGGTCCATATATCTTTACTTGCAAGTGTTCATTGCAAAGAGTCGTTGGTCTGGTCCAAGGACTCTGGTTTCTGCTACACTTTTGATGCTGGGCAAGGGCCTCCTCATGGATATCCTGCTTTTGCCCAGTGTCAGGAAGATCTTGCAGCTTTAGGTCTGCAGGACTGGCCCCTTCCCATGCTCCTGCAGATCATATAGATGGGGTGAATGTTGGGGTGGGCCAGCTCACAATCAACTCACAACCCTGTTTCTGGGTCTGGGTAGTTGCATGGTTGGTCAGCCAGCCAGCAACCCCACCCCCACCCCCAGCACCATCCTCATCATCAAGATGAACTCTCCAGCATTGTCCCAGCCAGCTCACCTCTTGCAGCAATGAGCAAGGAGTGGGGCCAGTTTTCCAACTTTCACATTCTCAGAGTCAGTTCTCTCATACCTGAACCAGTAGGGCTGAACCAATAGTTCTGCAGCTGGTGAGGGACAGGGCCAGCTCTCCCACCCGCCACAAGAAGCAAAGGGGGGGTGGTAATCTCTCCCTTACCCACACCACCATATGGCAGCTGAGGGGCGGAGCCAGATCTTGCATGCTCCAGTTCACAGCTGGTTTACCTACACCGCTATCAATAGGGTCTGCTCTAGTGTGGTGCCCAGGCGAGGTGTAGAGCCCGCTTTCTCTGGTGCTTCAGTTGGTAAGGGGAAGGGTCAGCTTCCTTACCACCACAGGTGCCACAGCTGGCAGGGGCAAGAAGGCGGGGGAGGGCATCTTTCCCTAGCCTTTTGCACCACAGAGAGCCGCTATCTCACTCTCACACCCTCAGGGCCAGCCCACACTTGCCTCCAACAGGGTCAGCTCTACTGTGCTGCCCAGGCAGGCAACTCTGATTCTAATTCAATTACCTTGCTGGGGAAAAAAAAAAGTACAGTAACTTCCTTGAACTGTTGGATTTTTTTCTTTTTCATTTAAATACCATCTTCTAGCAAGACGGAGCCAGTGATGAACTGCCTTAGGAGGCTTAATAAATGAATTTTATCCCTGTTACTTGTAGCAAAGCAAACTGCAGAAGTAATGGAAATTAAGTGTAAAATTACATAAGGCACAGGAAAGCAATTTCAGTAGCAGAGTTCAGCTAGAATTAAAATTTAAAGTTCTAGGTCAGAAAAGTCTTAGTAAAACAACTCAAAATAAATGCATTGGGATGGGCTGAAATTGTACAGTACATTGAGACTTGTACAGTGAACACCAGAGGAAGAAGACATGCTCAGCAAGGAGGAGTGGAGAAAACACAGGAGGCAGTGTGTCATCTGGGAACCACAGCAATGACAATGCAGATTGTAAATCCCTTGCTTTACTTGGGACAGGCTAGAGACCCAGGGTTTTTAAAGAGTTCCAGTGAGTTTTCTGGTCAAAATGCAGGCCTCATACAATTATTACTCAGTGGCGATGTCAATCAAATAAAGATCTAGTACCTTCTAGCTTAAAGCAGGAATACAGTCATGTTGTCCTCCTTTCTTCCTGGGGGGCGTGGGTGGGATGCAGGATGGGGAGAAGGGGTGAGACGCTAGGTGGAGGCACATTTGAGCAAGGCTGAATTTAGCTTGTATTTTAATTCATTTGTGTGGGTGCTCTTCTTCCCAGAAGACAGAATCCAAATGATCTTCTGGGGAAATTTTAACCATGATGAAGGCAAGGAAACTTCTAGAAATACCAGAAAAGACAAGCACCTGGACTTTGGATTTTCGATGCCAGCAGCCTGTTTGCAAGTAAACAGTTGGATAGGATGGTGTTCCTTGTTTGTACTTTTCCCCTTCCCTGTGTGATCACAATGTTAGCACCTCCTAATCAGACCCTCTTTAGTCTCATCCAACACAGGTTTCTTTAGAGAAGTAATCACTTAAACACTGACAAGCTTCTGCTCTTAAATTTTGTGCAAATAATAGAATGACACCTTAGTTTTCTGGAGGTATTTCCAGCACTTGTGACAGAAAAGCTCCCTCTGCAAATTCAAAACAGAATAACAGAAGTCAAACAGCAAGCTTTAAGCGGAAAATTCTGAGGGCTGAGGAGACAGCTCAGTAGGTTAAGAGTACTTGCTGCACAGGCTTGAGGACCTGAGTTCTAGTCCCCAGTAGTCATGTAAAAATCTGGGTGTGGCCATGAACCCCTGCAACCCTTCAGTCGTGTGGGGTGGAGAGTAGGGTAGCTAGGGATCACTGGCTGCCAGCCTGCTTTTGGACTCAGTCAGAGACCTCGTCTCTAAGGAACAAAGTGAAGAATGATAGAGAAGGATGGTAAAATCCTCCTCTGACCTCCACAAAGTAGGCCTGTGTGCCTGCATTCTGCACCCACATATGGACCACATCATGTGCTGAACTTGTAAAAAAAGTTGGCATGGGACAGTGTCTTCTCCTGACTCAACACCTCTGGAAGTCATGGATTCCAGGTGACAGAGTTGCAAGTTGGGGACAGCCTGTTCTGTGCTCCTGTTGCAGAGAAAAAGCCCAGGAGAGTAGCCAGATCCCAAACAGCTTTACATAATTGAGAAATAAATAGTTGTGTGTTAAACCACTGATTTTCTGTGGTTAGTACATTATCGCAGCATGACTAAATACTTCATGATTTATTCAAAGCATAACTGTACAATTATAAAGCTGACAAATTAAAAATTCAGCCTGTAAACAATTATATGATACTAGATATGAAAATTGAACTAAAGCATTTTTATTTGTCAGGGAACATCTTTTTGAAAGATCACATTGTATATACCCCTATATGATTAGGTTTGGTAAAATGATTCTCCCCTTGATTGCTATTGAGACTCAATGTAGTACAAAGGTTTTTGTACATTTTCCCCCCTCTGGGAGGGTTTAGTTCTAATTCAAATCACAATAAAAATCAAAAGCAACCAAAAAATTGACATAAAATAAATATATTTGGGATAAATTATTGCAACAATTAGCATGAAATTGTCCTAAATATGAAGTAGAGATTATTTAAGTAAACTATAATAATTGTGCCCATGTTTTGTACTAATTATTAAAATAGTATTTCTGAAAGCCATGAATTATGTAATATATATATATATATATATATATATATATATATATATATATATATATAATTTATTGTTTTCCATTTCTAAGTAACGGTAACTGAAGGGTTGTATTCTGGGAATATGTTTATAATAAATCAAGTTAAAATACTCTGAGCAGGAAAGGAGAAAGAGATGGAGATATGGATAATTGCTAGAAAGAAGGCAGCAGATAACCTGAGTACTGCCTGAGGGTCAGAGATAAGTTCTGGACAGCAAGGAGAACAAAATTGTAACAGAAAATCTGTAGCATTTGAAAAGGGAGCACTATTCAATGCTTCTTTGTTAACAAAGCAAACTACATATCTCAGTCTTGCATTCTTACATGAAAATGAGCTATACTAGCAGCAATGTAGTTTAGGTGTAGAATGTCTCCCTAGGTCCACATCCTAAAGTCTTGGTCCCTGGCTACCACTATTAGGAGGTAATGGCACCTTTAGCATGTGAGCCCTTGTGGAATGTGCTTAGGCCACCTAGAGGGTAGCCTTGGAAAGGATTCAGGAGATTCTAATTTACCTACTCATTTTTCTTTTTCTTTTATTATTTCTCCTTTTCTTCCTTCTACTCCCCTCCCTTCCCCTTCCCTTCCCTTCCCTTCCCTTCCCTTCCCTTCCCTTCCCTCCCCTTCCAGTTCCCTTCTCTTCCACTCCCCTTCCCTTCACTCCCCTTCCCTTCACTCCCCCTCCACACACCCCTTCCCTTCCCTTCCCTCCCCTTCCCTTCCCTTTCTTTTTCAATATCAGGGAATGAACCATGGACTCATGTATACAAAGCAAGCCCTTTAGCATTTGATGTAAGCAGCTTTCCTGTTCTGCTGTTTGTCACATTGCCACCCATCTAGTATGCCCACTGGAGGCCTAGAGCAATGGTTCTACCCAGTATTGAGCTGGACCCTCCATAACTAAGCTAGAATAAGCCTTTAACTCCTCTGTGGGAGTAAATTATCTCAGGTAATTTGCTCCAGTGAGGGAGAGCTGACTGTGCAGGGAGGGATGCCTAGTCTGACGTTCAGTTCACACCAAGATGAAAACAGAAGCATTGACCTGTTGAACCTGACTAACCTTGTAGATGAAAAATCAGGTTGAATACAAATGATAACATAATAGAGACACAGCAGAACTCTTTGGAGATGAAAGATCAATTTACTGCCCAAAGTTGAAGTATCTCCCTTCTTCCTCTTAAAGAAATAAGCTGTCCTAATGGGGACACAATGTGCAGGGTTGGAAATCAGATATGTGTAATCATTCCAACAGAAATATAAAAATCAGGTGATACTGCAAAGGACATATAAGTACTGAAGGCCTTAACGTTGAGAGTGGATGAGAGTGACCACATATCTAGACTGAAGATTGAATGAAATCACTGAAGAGAAAAGAATCTTAAGTAAGAGTTCTCCTGGATGTAAGTTGAATGAAAGTGTATAGACCCGTGACAGCAGGAGCCCTCTGCAACGACTTTAACGAACTTTTCATTTCCTGTTACATTGTGTGAAAAGTACCAGGGACACACTGCTTGATTGGTTGGAAGGTTATAAACAGCTGTTTTATATATATACACATATATACTTCCATATTTTATATTTTTGAAATATTCCCTAGCATCCAATATGTAATTTGAAAATGATATATAATTTCAATACTCAAGGCTGAGGGAGCAGGAGTACAGAACAAAAAGGAAAATAAAGAATCTAAGAGTAGTGATCTGAGTTGGCAGCAGTAGAAATAAACATTCATCTTTACCGATTTCATATAAAATTTGTCTGCAAAACTTCCCAGCTTCTAATCTCAGTTGATCTCATCTGATTTTTGCCCTTAGTATAGCCTATGTAAGCATTTACAAAAACAACTTGAAATGACAGCCCACTAAATTACATAAGTTGGATGCAAAACAAGACAGTGTGGATAAAGTTCAGAGATCACCAATGAAGGGGAGGGTATGAAGACATTGATGTCCTTATAGTCACTGCTACAGTTCATTGTCTATACACGTCTCTTTTCCATGGGGAAGCCTCTCCCTGGTGATGCTGTACTGGGTAATCTTGTCATAATGCCAGGGACTTTTGAAACATCTTGATCTATGATCTCTGCATGATGTTTTCTATTGGAACTGGCAGTCTGAATTATTATTGAGAGCTGGATTATATAATGAACATGAAGAAGGAAGAAAAATAAAGATTTGGATAAGGGAGGAGGGAAGATTTATTGGCTTGGGGTCAAGCGTAGACACAGTTTCCCCAAAAGAACATTGTGATATTTCTAGTCTATGTGACTTTGTGGGGACCAACTCTATCACTACCACTGAGTTCTTCTATTAACATTTCATCTATATTTTCTCAGATTGATTAAAATTATTCTATATCAGTTGAAAGCTGAAGTTTAGTAAGCTATGATAAGAGAGCAAAGGGTTTCTTTCTTTCAGAAGATAAATAGACAAAAGATAATATAATGCTAACTTCTCCAGAAGACCCAACCTTAGACAAAAATGGAGTAAAATCTACAGTACTCTTCAAAACTAGAATGAATCAAACACATAATAAACTTATGATATATGTATTTGTTGACTGCTACAAAATTATGGTGCAAGTTTCCAAAAACTTATTTAATATATAACCTATTAAGCAAACAACAGACAAAATCCTCTCTATTGATATTCGACAGGCATCTGTGGGGTTTATTTCTCTCTTTGATAGTACTTTATCTCATGATTGTCTATAACAATTGCATTCTAATTTTTTCAAATCACATATTATTCAAACACCTTAAAATAGGAATGGGGAGATGGAAATAAATATACATAATAAATTTATAAAATGAATAAAAGGGGCTCTCTTTGTGTTGTATGCAAGAAAATGTCTTAATACAGGAGACTGAATAAACCAGAAGGTGCCCAAGTGTCTAAGATTTTCAGGAAAAAGCATCTTTCTACTGAAACATCATTGCTGACAGAGATGCTAGTTATCAAATGAAGGACTCATTATTCCAGGATCAAAGTATGATTTGAGCACCATTTTCTTTTTTCTTCTCTCTTTAAAAATGTCCTTTCACATTCTCTGCTGCTTGTGGGGGAAAAACTTTTATTGAGAAGGAAATAGGAAAAAAAATATCCAGTTTAATTCAAATTGAATTCATCCAGTATTTCTTCTATTTTTAGTCATAGATCATAAAAGAAAATAGAATTTTTCCATTTCCTATTGTACTAAGAATAGTCTGATAAAGTGTCAAGACTATAAAATAATATACAATAAGATCATAATGTCAAAGTAAATGGGAACTATTTTATAAAAATTTTTAAAAATATCTACTTTTATCTTGTTAAAATATCTTTCACAAATGATCTTACTTTAATAAGATTAATAATATAAGTATACATAAATTCATTTTTTTATTTATATATGGGTCTGTCTGTCTGTATGTATGTATGCTACTTTGGTATCGATGTCTACAGAAGTCCAAGGGAGGCTTCAAGTATATTAGAACTGTAGTTACAGGTAAATATATGCCACCTGACATGGGTATTGGGAACCAAACTCAGGTCTTCTGTATGAACAAGACAAAGGGATCTCTCTTAAAATCGTTTTATAAATTTAGTTCCCCATTTTTTTCTAGATCTTTCCATTCAGTATCTGCTGACCCTGGTTCTTGAAAATTATTTGCTTTGTTGGTGGAGTTATTTCATACACTAGCATGCATGAGTGTATTCTTCCACCTATAATGCGTTATGATTGTCATTAAGTACCTTGGGTTTGATTTTCTGTTCCTCTTTGACTAACCTAGGACAAATTATTTTACTGGCTTCTTCTTATTCAACTGGAAAATGGTGAAACTAATAAAATAATTCACTAGTTGTAGTGGAAGTAAAATAAGATAATGCCAAAGTAGCAATGTGCAAAGAGAGAAAAATACATAACAGCAAAGCTAACTCAATTCAGTTAGCACTTACTAGGCATAGACAATGATGAGAAACAGCCAATACTATCATTTAGAGATAGAAAATGAGTCAGTCAGGGTCATAGCAGAAAAACACATAAATTGAAGATAGCTTAAAATTGATTGTTTAAAGGGTTAGATACCTTCACTCAGAGGATAAGAGCATTTTCTGCTCTTGCAGAGAATTCAAGTTCAATTCTCAGCATCCAAATCTGGAAGTTCACATCTGCCTATAACTCCAGCTCCAGGAAATTTGAAACAATATTCTGGCCTCTTTTGGCACATACATACATACATACATACATACATACATACATACATGCTAATAAACTAAATAAAAATTGATACACACAGACAGACACAGAGAGATTGGACTGGGTGATAGCTTAACTAGTAAAGTGCATGACTTACAAACAGGAAGAACTGAGTTCAGTCCCCAGCACTCACATAAAAAGCTGGGTATGTCTTTCTGAGTCTGGGTTACCTCACTCAGGATGATTTTTTCTAGATCCATCCATTTGCCTGCAAACCTCATGATGCCATTGCTTTTCTCTGCTGAGTAGTATTCCATTGTGTATATGTACCACATTTTATTTATCCATTCTTCAGTTGAAGGGCATCTAGGTTGTTTCCAGGTTCTGGCTATTACAAACAACGCTGATATGAACATAGTTGAACAAGTGCCCCTGTGGTATGATTAAGCATTCCTTGGGTATATGCCCAAGAGTGGTATAGCTGGATCTTGGGGGAGATTGATTCCCAATTTTCTAAGAAAGTGCCAAAATGATTTCCAAAGTGGTTGTACAAGCTTGCATTCCCACCAGCACTGGAGGAGAGTTCCCCTAGCTCCACATCCTCTCCAGCATGAGCTGTCTTCAGTGTTTTTGATCTTAGCCATTCTGACAGACATAAGGCAGAGTTGTTTTGATTTGCATTTCCCTGATGGGGATGTTGAGTAATTCCTTAAATGTCTTTCAGCCATTTGAGTTTCCTCTGTTGAGAATTCTCTGTTTAGTTCTATAGCCCATTTCTTAATTGGACTGTTGGGCATTTTGATGTCTAATTTCTTGAGTTCCTTATACATTCTGGATATCAGACCTCTGTCAGATGTAGGGTTGGTGAAGACCTTTTCCCATTCTGTAGGCTGCTCCTTTGCTTTGTTGATGGTATCCTTTGCTCTACAAAAGCTTCTCAGTTTCAAGAGGTCCCATTGATTGATTGTTTCTTTCAGTGTCTGAGCTACTGGTGTTATATTTAGGAAGTAATCTCCTATGCCAATGCGTTGAAGACTACTTCCTACTTTCTCTTCTAGCAGGTTCAGAGTAGTTGGATTTATGTTGATCCACTTGTACTCACTCATAGGAGGATACTAGATGTGGAACAAGGATGACTGGACTGCTACTCACATCACCAGGGAGGCTATCTGGAAAACAGGACCCCAAGAAAGACATGGGGATCGCCCAATGACGGAGAAATGGATGAGATCTACATGAACAGCCTGGACATGAGTGGGGGTAATGAAGGGCAAGGGTCAAGGGAAAGAGAGCTTGGGGGAGCGGGAGATCCCAGCTGGATCAACAACAGAGAGGGAGAACAAGGAATAGGAGACCATGGTCAATGAAGACCACATGAGAATAGGAAGAAGTAAAGTGCTAGAGAGGCCCACAGAAATCCACAAAGATACCCCCACAATAGACTGCTGGCAATGGTTGAGAGACAGCCCGAACTGACCTACTCTGGTGATAGGATGGCCAAACACTCTAATTGTCGTGCTAGAAACCCCATCCAATGACTGAGGGAACTGGATGCAGAGATCCATAGCTAGGCCCCGGGTGGAGCTCTGAGAGTCCAATTAGCGAGAAAGAGGAGGGTTTATAGGAGCGAGAATTGTTGAGACCAAAGTTGGACAAAGCACAGGGACAAATAGCCAAACGAATGGAAACACATGAACTATGAACCAATGGCTGAGGGGCCCCCAACTGGATTAGGCCCTCTGAATAGGTGAGACAGTTGATTGGCTTGATCTGTTTGGGAGGCATCCAGGCAGTGGGACTGGGTCCTGTGCTCAGTGCATGAGTTGGCTGTTTGAAACCTGGGGCCTATGCAGGGATGCTTGGCTCAGCCTGGGAGGAGGGGACTGGACCTGCCTGGACTGAGTCTACCAGGTTGATCTTAATCCTTGGGGGAGGCTTTGCCCTGGAGGAAGTGGGAATGGGCGGTGGGCTGGGGGGAAGGTGAGGGGGACGGGAGTGTGGGGAGAACAAGGGAATCCGTGACTGATATGTAGAACTAAATTATATTGTAAAATAAAAAATAAATTTGGGTATGGTTATCTACTATTATATTCGCAGTGCTGGAGAAGCAGAAACAGGCAGACCCCTGGTGACTGCTGATTTCAAGCACACTACCTTACTTGGTGAGCTCCAGGATAATGAAATACCTTGTCTCAATAACTGTTGTTCAAATCTAAGATGGTCTTCTAATAAAAATCCCAGAGCCAGATATCAGGGTGAAAGCTGAAAGATCAGAGAAGCACCTCTATGAAATCCTCAGTCTAAAGAGAGTGAGTTCCTGTTTCCTCATAACTTATATATCTTTATTTGCCCAGACATCACTTCCTGGAATGAAAGGCATGTGTGCTTCCCAGTACTGGGATTAAAGGTGTGTGCCACCACTGCCTGTCTCTGTTTACAGTGTGGCCTTGAACTCACAGAGATCCAGACAGATCTCTGCCTCCTAAGTGATAGGATTAAGGATGTGTGCCACCACTGCCTGACCTCTATGTCTAATCTAGTGGCTTGTCCTGTCCTCTGATCTTCAGGCAAGTATATTAGGGCATACAATATATTACCACATTTCCTCTTTTTTTTTGTCTAAAATAATAAAAGGTTAAAACCTATATAAGAAAAACTATATACAATAAATATAACAAGTATATATAATATATAGAGTCAAGAATTATATTAACAGTGTCCAGTCCATTAACATTTGACAGACTGAGAGAAAATACTCCATTATTTATCCTATTTTGGTGAGTCCAAAATGTTGTACCTAATACGCTTTCTATCCTAACTTGTATTACCAACTAAAAACTATCTTATCATGTCTTTCAAACTTATACACTTTATACCTCTTTAGTGAGTTTCTTTTTTTTCCCACCACCTCATACTTTTAATTTTTTTAGTAAGAAAATATAAAACTTGGGTTGGGGATTTAGCTCAGTGGTAGAGCGCTTGCCTAGCAAGCCCACGGCCCTGGGTTCAGTCCTCAGCTCTGAAAAAAACAAAAACAAAAACAAAACAGAAAATATAAAACTTATTTTTTCCAGGACATAATATAGAATTTTTTATATATGCCTGTTATGGGCTATTATTCAGCTGTTAAAAAGATATTCTGCTTTTTATGACATCATATATAAAATTACAGGACATTACTCTTATTTTCTTTTTTTAATTTTATAATTTAATTTAATTTTACATATCAGCCAAGGATTCCCTTGTTCTCCCCCTCCCATGCCCCCCACCTTCCCCCTAGCCCACTCTCCATTCCCATCTCCTCCAGGGCAAAGACTCCCCTGGGGATTGAGTTCAACCTGGTAGATTCAGTACAGGCAGGTCCAGTCCCCTACTCCCAGGCTGAGCCAAGTGTCCCTGTATAAGCCCCAGGTTCCAAACAGCCAGCTCATGCACTGAAGACAGGTCCAGGTCCCAGTGCCTGGATGCCTCCCAAACAGATCAAGCTAATCAACTGTCTCACCCCTTCAGAGGGCCTGATCCAGTTGGGGGCTCCTCAGCCATTGGTTCATAGTTTATGTGTTTCCATTAGTTTGGCTATTTGTCCCTGTGCTTTTTCCAATCTTGGTCTCAACAATTCTTGCTCATACAAACCCTCCTCTTTGTCGCCAACTGGACTCCCAGAGCTCCACCTGGAGCCTGGCCATGGATCTCTGCATCCGGTTCCCTCAGTCATTGGAAGAGGTTTATGGCATGACAGTTAGGGTGTTTGCCCATCTGGAAACAACGTAGATGCCCTTCAACTGAATAATGGATAAATAAAATGTGGTACATATACACAATGGAATACTATTCAGCAGAGAAAAACAATGACATCATGAGGTTTGCAGGAAAATGGATGGATCTAGAAAAAATCATCCTGAGTGAGGTAATCCAGACTCAGAAAGACAAACATGGTATGTACTCACTCATAAGAGGATACTAGATGTAAAACAAAGATGACTAGACTTCTACTCACAACTCCAGAGAGGCTACCCAGAAAACAGGACCCCAAGAAAGACACAGGGATCACCCAATGACAGAGAAATGGATGAGATCTACGTGAATTTCTTTTCTGAATTTGTTCACAAAGAAAACTATAACTATCTAATCTTCAACTCCCTCAGAGTCCCAAGAAGGAAACACTATTACCTAAGTTAGCAGGAAGTGTAAATAAGTGACTTCCAAAAAATGTGAGAAATGACAGAAACAGCTGGCTGCCTGGACAGTCACCTACGATTCCTCTACAATGTTGGGGCATCCATCTTTGGCCTATGGGCCTAGCATATTTGACAGACTCATCTGTGAAGCAGGATTTTCTAAAGGGCCTTCCTTCCTTGTCTTGGCAAGGTTGGGCAGTCCTTTCTTTTGTGTCCTGCTTGTCCACTTTGGACAGCATACTATCAGTAGTCTAGGCAAGTGCATTTTCTTGCCCAGTGGCTGACTTTTGCCACAAAGAAAGTAAGCTACATATGGAGTTTCTTTGATGTCCATCATCTTCTATGAAGTATATTGGTGCTGCCAGGAGCAGACATGTCTCATTGTCATAAAAAAAGAGAGAGAGAGAATCTATGTTATTAAAATATCTTTAATGCCATATTCTATAGATCTCTGAAGTGTTTGAAGATGACCTGTATATCTAACATATAGCTCTGTTTGACCTTGAAAACATACCTAACTTGACTAAAAGTTTGATTGTAATAGGTGACTACTAACTTACATTTCTTTATATCCTAATTAGTTGGTAATAATAGCTTTCAAGGACTAGTAATTTGCATTACATTGTCAAATGAGCTCTATAGGTACAATAACTTGAAAAAGATTAGAAATATATGCACAGTATTTTCTAACAAAATCAATCTCAAATTTGAATCAGTATACATAATTTGTATACAATATATAAAAATCTAATCAAATATAAAATATTTAAAATTAGCAGTTGCTTTCTAAAAGTAGACTCAATAATCTACTTTTTATCTTATATCCATATTCTTTCTGTTTTCTTTTCAGGGTAGATTTAATAACTTACCCTATATCCATCATTCTATATCTTTTTTTCAGAGTAAATTCAATAATCTAACTTTTATCTTATCATATCTATATCCTCTTTTTTCTTTTCAGAGTAGATTCAATAAACTACCCTTTTATCCTATTATTTCTATCTCTTTTTTTTTCAGAGTAGATTCAATAACCTACCTCCTATCTATATCCTCTTTTCTTTTCCTCTTTTTTTCCAAACAAAAACCATGAATCTAATCTCCTTGTTTACCTTTTTTTCTGACCATTAGCAGTTAACAACTTGTAACCAGCAATCCTAAACAACGACAATTATTGATAACTCATTGAAAAGCCAAAAACCACTCACCCCACCTCATGGGAATGTGGGTGTTGTGTTCTTAAAATTGCTTCCTGCTGTCTGGGGATGAAGTTAACTTTAGAGGATCCTGAAAAGAAAAATTTGGGGTTAATTGTCAAGTACTGGGAGAAGTAGCTGTATCATTTGTTGTGCAGTCTCTGCATAATGGGAAAGTGCAGGGCTTGTCTCAAGTCCTTGCTCAAGTAGTCTGTGAGGCTGGATCATCTCAGCTAGTCACCTCGAAATTTCTCTTTAAATTTTTGTTTTATTTTCTAAAGCTGTTCTATCATCCAGAGCAGTATGGTTTCTTACAATAGGCATTAGGTTATTTAATTGCTCTGAGAAGGAGTTTTTTCCATAATGACAGGAAAAGACTAAGCAGAATTTGACAGGGAGGCCTGTAAGAGGTCCCTCAGGGTGTTTCCTGACAGCAAAGACAAGGAATTACCTTGTCTGTCCCTTGTTGATCTATTTTTGTTAGTCCAGTGTCTGCTTTTGCAACATCTTCTGCATAATTCAGAAGGGAGGGGCATTCTGTTGGGATTATTCCTTGAGGAAACATTATTTCTAAGAATGCCCTGTTTACAGTCCCTTTCTAAGTTACCTTGTTTACCACATTTGAAACGTCTGACATTACTATTTTTCTTCAAACCTCTGGAAATCACCTCTCCTATCCAAGTATCACCATGGTCACAAGATTCAATACTCACTGTATCTCAGATCCATTCCTCCAAGGGTGCTGATCTTACCTTTAATGGCCTAATTACCCTTTGCATTTTGCATTAGCATTTTCAAAAGCCAGAGATTCAATTATTATCTGTCTAGCGTCTGAATTTGGTATTATTCTATTTACTGCTAAAGACAGCCTTTATAAGAAATCAGTCAAGGTTTCTTTTGAGTCCTGTATATCTTTTGTAAATGACTCAATTTTCTTTCTTACTTCTTCAATTCTGTCTCAAGCATTCAAGGCTGCCATTCATCATAAAGCCAAGGTGTGGTCATCATATAGAGATTCCCTTTCTACATTAGCATAATCTCCCTCTCCAAGAAGTTGATCTTGGGAGATTTCCATAACTCTAGCTCTACTTCATTGTTCAATAGTCTTAGCCTCATCCTCCTACCAGGTCTTCCATTGTAATTGTGGACCAGCTTCTAAGACAGCTGTAATCAAATCTCTCCAGTCTTGAGGGATAATTCTACTACAAGTTGACCACAAATTTAACATCTGCTTCACAAACGGGGAATGTATACCATATGACACTATAGCTTCTTTGAATCTCCTCAAATCTAACATTTGAATAGGAATCCAATCAGCTGGTACACAGCCTTAAGCATTTGGCAGTTCCTGTAAAGTTGCTGGATAGAGCAAGGTTGGCTATTTGAAAGCTTTAAGCTGTTTTTCTGTAACCCTATGTTGCAATGCTGAGATTGGTTCACCTTTAAATTCCTCTGTCTGGGGCTGAATTTTTCTATGATCAGTTTTAACAAGTTTTTCTAAAATTTTTATCATGGCACTCACATTAACCAAATTTTTAAGGATAAAACAAAAATGATCAAACAAATAACATTTATAATTTACATTACATAAATCCCATCTACATTAATTATCCTCTCATTTAATTGTTCCATTTTCAGACCATTTAATGTATAGTCAAACAGAGACCAAATGTCTTCCATTGTAAAAATGTTTCCCATTATTTAATGTGGAAAAATACTTTGCTTTAACTAATTCCCCCCTTTAAGAAATCTTAATTGACTCACCAAATCTGTAGACAACAATGATTCAGATGACGGTGTGGCAGCAGAGTGAGGACAGGGCCCAGAGAAAGCCAAAGGGAAGAAACTAGAGAGCCAGCTGTTTGTATGGGGAATGTGTGAAAGCAGCTAATTCTGGTGTGTTTGGAGCCTGGGCCTGGGGAGTTTGCTGCAAAGAGGCTACAACAGAAACTTAGCCAGCAGGGTAATGACTCCAGCCCAGTCAGGGTGAAGATTCTGGCTGCTTGCAGCTCGGGCCTGAGCTGGGGCCTACAAGGTCACAGGCAAATGGCTTATGTGTGGGTTTGTGCCCCATAAGTTGGATGCCAGGTATTGTTTGAATCTAAATAATCTAATAATAATAATAATAATAATAATAATAATAATAAATACCATGGGAAACCTTGCCTTGGAGGGGGTGGAAATGGGGGGCTTGTTGGGGGGGAAGCTGGAGGTGGAAGGAGTAAGGGCAGGGGAATCTGAGGTTGATATGTAAAATTAATAGAAAATCTCTTAATTAAAAAAAAAAACCAGAGCCAGATATCAGGGTGAAAGCTGAAAGATCAGAGAAGCAGAATAGCCAGCCACTAGTTCTTACCTCTATGAAATTCTCAGTCTAAAGAGAGTGAGTTCCTATTTCCTCACACCTTACATACCTTTCTCTGCCCAGATATCACTTCCTGGGATTAAAGGTATGTGTGCTTCCTAGTAATGGGATTAAAGGTGTGTGCCACCACTGCCTGACCTCTATGTCTAATCTAGTGGCTGGCTCTGTCCTCTGATCTTCAGGCAAGTTTATTAGGGTACACAATATATCACCACAAAAAACTGAGAAAAACAACTGATGATGTTATCTAACCTCCATAAGCACATGTACACACATGCACCTACAAACATAAACATACACCCACACACAAACACACATAAACATACACCCACACACAAACACACATACAAGATGAACAGAAAGTTTAAGAGAAATAAAACTGTAAAACACGTGCTTCTAGCCAGAGCACAAATCAAAATGTTAAAGTGGTTACGGAGAACTGTGGACAGGATTGATTGACAAGAGCTGTGGCATTTTGAAAGGGATGTCAACTGCTGCTCAGTGGTCACACTACGTAGTGAATTAGCAGCTGGCATCACTCGTGTACTTTACTGTAAGCTCAGGTGATGCTGTGTCAAATTTGCATGGAAGGCAGAGAGCTATGAACCCTTTTTGATGAGCATTACCTATACCACCCTCTCAGTACACTACCAGGTTTTAAACTGCAAATAGAGGACCTTCAGGTCCCATACAGAGCTCTCCAGCCCATTTACTACTCATAATTACCCCTCCTGTTTTCCCAGTGAAGGGCATGTAGCTTCAACATGGAGAACTCACCAAGTCCATTCAATAATCGTGACTGCAATGGCTAACTTTATATGTCTACTTAGCTCTGTAATAGACACATATGTAGAGGGTAGGGTAATGTCTGGCTATATTTAAGAATGTGTGTGCAGAAAAGATTAGCATATGAACTGTTGCAGAGAACAAAGAACATGATAGTCCTCAAGGTACTTGGGCATCCTTTGATCTTTTAAGAATCTAAATTAGAGTTAGATGGGGGATGAAGAATTCATTATTTCTGCTTGAGTGAGAGCATCAACCAATCTTGTCCTACCCTAAGATGCCACAACACTAGGTTTTGAGGCCTTGGTTTTGGTGGACTCAGACCCAACCTTTCATCATGAGCCCCAATTCTCATATCTTAGGTTTAAGACTGAATAGAACTCAGTTATCAGCAGATTGTAGGTCTTCTCAAGCTCTATAATCACAAGAAAGAATGTTAATAACAAACCTCTGACATCTATGTTCATATCTATGCCTATATCTCAACATACCTGCAACACATATATCCATATCCACATGTCTTACTGGTCCGGTTTGACTGAAGAGCCCTGGCAAACACAAAGGGTAATGTTCTATTAGATATAATTTCATCAAAATTTAAGGTTTAGTAATTTCCAGTGTTATCTATATGACAAGTTGGAGTTAAAAATGAAGGGGAAAAACACTCTGTTAGAGATCCCACCTCTGTGTAAAGCTTAGACCTAGTATAAACAGTGTTTCCAGCTTCTCTCCTTACAGTCTGGTTTGTGGATTTCCCACTTCATTCTAATGTGAAAATGTATCCATTTGTCTGAGGAGATTGGCTTATGATGGGACTTTATAATTACTATGGCATGGTTAACTCTTTTGATTCACCATCATCACCCATGTAGACTGACCATGTATGTAAAATGGTTACAACATATATACTAACACTCTTCACAAAGTGTGTGTTTATAGCATTGTAATACTAGAGACACTGTTTCAGGCAGAAGAGGCATACCTTTGAGGTGATAATTTTAATCATTGTACAAACAGATTACAAAGTCTATTTCAGGGAAAAAAATGTATGTACAATACCTGCAACTCCATAGGTCTTAGAATATATACATATGTGTATACATATATAGGATTATAATTCTATAATATTATATAATAAAGGAAACATATTTAGGGTTGCTTCTATTGGCAAATCATTTTCCATCTTAGACTCCCATTATAAAACAACTGCTCTAACATAGAGGTTGCAAACTCATTTTCAAGTAAGCACTTTTTGTATATCATGCTTAAAGTTGTATTATCTGTCCTTCTTCTGACATTGCCTGCATGTAAGACACCATCAGTGAATCTGTGTTGAAAACAGAAGCAAGATGGGTGTATAAGAATGGCAGGAAATAGCAGGGAACATCATAAGGGGTTACTCAACGATTCTCAACTGAAAATACATGTGTCAAGGACTAAATAATTTTACCTGTTTAGCCAAACCAGATGCATTTTGATCAAAGGCCCAGGAATTTACATAAATATGATTGCATAGCCATGTGGCAGATTCCTTCAAGTAGAGTGATTGCATGAAAGTTGCATCACAATTTAAACCTTAATTTTCTCAGAAAAGATGAAAACAAACTTATAGGTTTAAATAAGGTTTATCACACCTATTGCACACAAATGATGTTGTATAATAAGAATATTAATCCTATCTTTATTACTAACAGCAAATACCTACTGTGTATTTATTATGTCCCAGAAGCTATGATAAGTCATAGATAAATAATACTTAATCAAACAGCAACAGTGACAAATTCTACAGAATTACTTTAGACCTAGGGTAAGAGCGTAGTGTCTTTATCGTTATATTCAATTTCAAAAATGGGTGTACAATTAACTACTCTGGGTCTTTCTATCTGAAATATGCTCTTCCCTAAATATCTGAACTTTTCTGAGCCATCCCTTAAATTGGGAATTGCAGACGTTTACAAGGATCCATTGCCTTCTGGTTTTCGGTGTAACCAGAAAGACTCCAAGGACACTGGAAGAACAGAAGAAAGGACCTTTGGGAAAAGGAAGGGGAAATGGAGGAAAATTAGGTTAGCACTAGTTGTTGTTTCCCTGGAGAGTGTCATACACCTTTAAGCTATTTCCTCTCCCTGTCCCTGGAGCTGAGGCTGAACCAGGTCAGCTCTATCACTGGCAGGGATCCTCCTGTGATCAGCTGGAGCTTCACATTCGACTGTATGGATGTTTTTGTTTTTCTGTTGAGAGAACACAAAAGTACTCTGTGACTTCTGATGTAAGACAATTATAAGCTTAGAGCACCATTAGCTAGGCAGAGAAGGCAAGCTCCTTTCCTGGCAGAAATGGAGGCTGCACAATGATGTTTATTGCCAGCCTTCTGCCTCTGTAATGAGGAGCTCCAGGCAGCTCTGCTCTGCAATTGAGATAGAGTGCACAAGATGCCCAATTAGGAGCAAATGACTGCAGTCTTTAGTAGAAGTGATGAACTGGAATTCTCAGATGTAAACAGAAACGAGAGATTGATTGTAATGTTTGAAAAGGACTTTTGTACAGCAGTATTATAGGTTTCAAAGCAAATGTTTTCAATAAAAATGCTGCCTATTAGCTCCAAGGACTGTAAATTCACTTATGCAGAAATAATAAATCTAAGAATCACGCTACATTGTGTTTCAGAAATTTCCTTAAGTTGTAATCCAGTTCTCATAAAACGTAAATTATATAAATAATGTGGTGTCGTGTATGTAAGACTTCATACAACATTAATTTCAAAATTAGGGAAAAGTCAAGGAGTCTAATTATAGCTTCAATCATAAATAATAAAATAATGCTAAAAATGGCTATAGTGCTCTTATGGGGATTCCCCAAAGCAATTTAAACATTCAGTAAATATTTATTGAGCATACATCATATTGAGTACTGTTTCAAATATTTAGAATACATCAGTGAACACGTGTGTTCCTTGTTTTGAATAAACTCATATTCTAATAAGGGCAAACACCAAATAAGTAAATTACTTCACATATTGGGGAGGAGTAATGCAGGATAGATGGAGACTGGGAGAGAAAACAGAAGAGCTTAGTTTTTTTATAGTAGTAGATCTCTTTCAAAGAAGATACCTTCAGGAAAGAGATTTAAGACAGAAAGTTAAACATGTAAATAGATGAAGGAAGAGAGTTCCTGGTGGAAAACAGTCAGTTTAAAGGCATAAGGGGAAGACATATTCCAGATGTTTGAGATCCAGAATGAAAACCAAACTGTTGGAAATTATGAAAGGAAGAGTCTACTGAGATGGACAGAACTGAGGAATGGAAATAGGACCTAGTCACAAGAGCTCTCAAAGGTTTGGGGAAGGACTACTTTTATACAGAAATAAACACTCTTATCAGAACAGTGGGATTTGAGTTATAGCTTTAAATGATCCCACTGATTGTAATGCTGTGAATAGATCTCACTGAAGAGGCTGAGCAGAAGCAAGTACAATGTTGAAAGATACCGAAGGAAAGCCAGCCAGTGATGAAGATGGTCCAGTCCAAGGCAGTGATGGTCAAAACTGAAATAAAGAGCTAGACATCCCTATGCTATGCCATACAGCTCAGCTCTCCACCACGGCCATTTTAAGGAAGTTGGTGACAAACACCACCCTGGTCCCATTTACCTTCCTCAGAAAGGAAGGGACAATGTGCAAGTCATGAGGAGACATTCTTGGAGAGTAGAATTATTTCTTGCAGAGTCTAGTTTAATCCAGAATTCAAAGTAGATGAAGTTCAGTGTCCTCATTATTTTACAATTTTATAATTAGCAGGGTTTTAAAATTCTCAAAAAAAAAAAAAACCTCTCAATCTAGAATGTTCTGGTACTAGAACCTTGAAAATAATAGTTCAACCCTTGTCTATATTTTGGCTGCACCTATATTTTTCCTTTCTCTGTGTATGTTGTGTCTGTGTGTGTGAGATCACATGTGTGCACGAGAGTGCATGCACACACATGCTGCTCTGCATATCTGTGTGCATAAATTTGAAGGCCACAGGAAGATGGCAGTCACCCTGCTCTATCACTTTCCATCTCATTTACCGAGACAGTCTCTCACTGAATCTGGGACTTGGCTGGTAGGCAGTGATTATACTGTCTCTATCTAGCAGTGTTGAGGTTACAAGTGCGTAAGACTATACCTGGCAGTTGACTGCTGGGGATTCAAACTTATGTCCTTACAATTGCGCAGCAAGTGCTCATCTCTGACCTACCCAGTCATATTTCCAGGCACCCAGGTACTTTTTTTCTGTAATTTTTCACTATTTTCCTTTAATTTCTTTTGCATTCCTTTTACAGTACCACCAATTTTTCATTATTATTTATTCATTAGAGATTAACTAATTACTAAAAACATAGTGTGATACATCTTCAGTCAATATTGTACATTTTCAGTAAACAATAATAAACATGTATGACAGATATTATCTCTAATCTTTTCTTGTTATTACACTGAGAACACTTATCTGAAACTTTCAAGTAGATAACACTAGCTACCACATGGTAAAATGTGACCTTAAGGAAGATTTTCAGAGTTGAAATACATATATAGCATTTTACCCTGATAATGTTTACCAAATGAATCACCCAAGGCTAATTATTATAATTTCTATTCTGGAAAAAAAGCTATGTGTAAGCACTTTTATGAAACAGTGATTTTTTTTCTGGGAAAATATGAAGAAATTTGATTCATCTGAATAACTCAAGGACAAATCTCCAAACTTAATGACTTTTCCAGAAGGCCTAAGTGATGACATTGTTCCCCCTTAAATTCAAGTTGACTTAGTAATTAATTCATTTATTCCTTCAACAACAATTACATGCTGAAGGTCTATTATTATTTTTAGAAACTCTGACAATGCCATAACAACTAAATATGTTTGAGAAACACCAGAATCATTTTTAATGTTGGAAGAAAATACTTGCAGAAGAAGAAGGAGGAGGAGGAGGAGGAGGAGGAGGAGAAGAAGAAGAGGAAGAAGAAGAAGGAGGAGGAGGAGGAGGAGGAGGAGGAGGAGGAGGAGGAGGAGGAGAAGAAGAAGAAGAAGAAGAAGAAGAAGAAGAAGAAGAAGAAGAAGAAGAAGAAGAAGAAAAGAAGTTGTTTTATGGAAATATATTTCACAAAATGTAAGAGAAATTAATTAAATATTTGTGTATGTATTCTTTCCAAATGTAATTTGGTTGTTTGAATTAATTTATAATTAAGCATAAAATGATTTAAAAATTGCAATTACGTTCTAATTCTGATGGTCATTTGGAAATATTTCCTTAAATTGACCTTCCATGCAAATATAGTGGTAAATATTACTAATAAGAAGACACTCAGACAAAAGGAAAGTTACCTTTCACTTACAGTTATGTCTATTCTATTTTGAGGTCACCTTACTCTTTATTAGTTTTCATGATCATTTGCTAAATTCTCATCCCCAGAAACCATCAACGCTCCATCAGACTTCTGTTTTTATTTTTCCAAATAGACAAAAATCTGTAAATTAAAATGCTCTCTCCTGCTCCAAATGTCCTTAGAAAGTCAAATTCTATTGTCCTTGATTTATTTTCCATGTGGTATGTTGAGCTATGCCCTACAAATAAGAAATGACATAAAGTATAGAAGCAGGCATCTCAGGTCTCAAAAAAGAAAAGTCATCCTATACATTTACAACTAGGAAGAAGTTGGCAAGAAATTAAACTGCAGTGTTTCTCACTCCAAACCTCAGTTAAGCTTTGTGTTCAGTCTCATAGCTTCATAAGAAAAATATCTTTGATTAACTCTCCATTCTGTTTCAGGAAAGAGAATGATGTAGTCTGCTATGATTAAAAACACGTGATTAAGAATAACAGGGCTGGGGAAATGTGTCAGTGGGTAAGGCATTTGTCATGCAGGTGCAAGTACTTTAATTCAAAACCCCAGGATCAATAAAAATCTATCTGGATACAATAATATTCCTATGGGGGGTGGGGGGTGTGCAGAAGGTAGAGATAGAAATCTCCAGCAGCTTGAAAACAACAATGAAAACCTGTCTTGAAAAAGGTGAAAGAATACAACTACACCCAAAGTTGTCCTCATACTTTCAATGCATACACACACACACACACACACACACACACACACACACACACACACACACACACACACACTAGCGCGCATGTGCAAGCATGCACAAATGCACAGATGATCCTCTTTTGATTTTATGTTTCTTTGATAAACATCACGACCAAAAGCAACTTGGGGAAGCAAGGGTTTATTTGATTTACACTTCAAAGTCACAATTATCACTGAGGAAATTTAGGACAGGAACTGAAGCAGGGCCTATAGAACAATTCTGCTGCTTACTGGCTTTCTTTTGTGCTCACAGTCAGCTAATTTTCTTAAACACCCTAGGTCCACATGCCTAGAGATGGTGGCATTGCCAACAGTGGGCTGGTCCCACCTTATATCAATTAGAGATCAAGAAAATACCCTACAGCTATTCCCTCCCCTTGCCTGTCCTGTCCTCCTTTGGGAAAACTCCTTCACTTTTATGGTGTACAAACTGTCCTTCCTTACAGCTTTTGTATTTGATTCCCCCCAAATCAAGAAATCATCACAGGTCAAAATGCATGTCTCGGTAGCAATGCAAGGTCTCTGAGAGAATATGATTAGCTAGGCCTTGCTCCGGGATACACCTCAATATAGTAACTTGCATCTGAGAAATGTAAGAAGTAGCTTTTCCCTAATTTCTAGAATCAATTCTTAACAAGGGGCAGGGTTCAGACAGATTTTAAAAAGTGACAGATGGTAGAATAAAAAACCCATGAAATTGGGCATGGTATAGCTTAGCAAGCAGGAGTTTAAAATCACAGCCTATTTATTTTGTGTGTATGCATATACATGTGCTCTGTGGTAAAGGACACTGGCAAGAGCTTGTTATTTCCTTCCATGACGTGGGTCCTGGGGATTAATTTCAGGCTCAGATATAAATATCTTTATCCACTGAGCAATCTTATCAGCCCAAAGGGCCAGTTTTAAAGGATACAAAGTAACAATGCATGCAAGTGTACTGCCTACAATGAAACGGTGAGATAGCAATTAAGGGTTTTCTGGCAATTCCTGCATGAACTAGACCAAATGAAAAAGAAAACAAGAACTCAAAGAGAGAGAAAAGTAAAATCAAGATGCTGTTTGTAAGGTTTACACATGAAGCAAGGCAGGGAGGGAAAATGAACTTCAAAAGACAGAGGAGAAACTGGAGTGGGGGTGTTGTTAAGTGTGAAATAAGCAAAGACCTTTACAGAAGCAAAAGGGAAGGTGTGGTTAATTGTAGTGTGTTTCTCTGTACTGCCTGTAGCTGCTGCAAGTTTTCTTATGTCCTGCCTGCTCCACAGCCACTCAGACCCAAGTAAACACACAGGGGATTACATTAATTAAAACTGCTTAGTTCAGGCCTACCACTGAGCTCTTACACTTAAACTCAGCCCATTTCTGTTAATCTATATGTTGCCACATGTTCTGTGGCTTTACCTGTGTGCCATTACATGCTGCTCCCTGGATGGCAGGCTGGCATCTCCTGACTCAGCCTTCCTCTTCCCAGAATTCTCCTTGTCTGCTTATTCTGCCTATACTTCCTGCCTGGCTACTGGCCAATTAGCATTTTATTAAACCAGTGTACAAAAGCAGTATCCCACAGCAACTGCCAACTCCCAAATAATGACACAGATACGTCTTATTAATTATGAAAGCTTGACCTGAGCTTAGGCTTGTTCCACTAGCTCTTATAACTTAAACTAACCTGTTTATCTTCATCTATGTTTTGTCTCATGTCTGTTTATCTTTTTAAATTCTGTATATCTGACTCCCTCCATGTCTCTTTGGTGTCTCCCTGCATCTTGATTATCTCCTCCTCCTTCCTCTCTCTATGCCTGGAAGTCTCACCTATACCTCCTGCCTAGCTATTGGATGTCCAGCTTTTCATTACACCAATCACAGCAATACATTTTCATAGAGTGTACAAATATCCCACAACAGTTAACATTACAGAACAAGTCACTGTTACACAGTTTGGACTGGAACTGTATAATGCAAACAGAATTGAAGGAAGTTAACCCATGGAAACTGTACTATTAATACCATAGGCAATCTGGCAATAATGAAGTAGTGCTTATTGTATCCACAGCCTACATATTGGAAAAATCAGGGCATAAGTTTGTTTATATATATTATATATAATTTTATAATTAACTTGATTTCACATATCAGCCATGGATTCCCCCACCCTCCCTCCTCCCATCCCCCAGCCCCCCCAATACACCCCCCATTTCTACCTCCTCCAAGGCAAGGTCTCCCCTGATGAGTCAGGCCAGCCTGGTAGACTCAGCAGAGGCAGGTCCAGTCCCCTCCTCCCTACACCAAGGCTGAGCAGTGTCCCAGCATAGGCCCCAGGCTCCAAAAAGCCAGCCCATGCACCAAGGACAGGTCCTGACTCCACTGCCTGGGGGCCTCCCAAACAGTTCAAGCTAATCAACTGTCCCACTTATCCAGAAGGCCGGTCCAGTTCCATGGGGGCTCCTCAGCCATTGGTTCATGCATTTCCACTAGTTTGGCTATTTGTCCCTGTGCCTTTTCCAATCATGCCCTCAATATCTCTCACTCACACAATCCCTCCTCTCTCTTGCCAATTGGGCCCCCAGAGCTCCACTTGGGTCTTGGGTGTGGATCTCTGCATCTACTTCCATCAGACACTGGATGAGAGTTCTATCATGATAGCCAGGGTGTTTGACCATCAGATCACCAGAGCAGGTCAGCTCAGGCACTCTCTCAACCACTGCCAGTCGTTTACAGTGGAGGTATCTTTGTGGATTTCTGGGGACCTCTCTAGCACTCTGCTTCTTCCTATTCCCCTGGGGTCTTTATTCATCATGGTATCTCCCCCCCAGTTCTCCCACTCTGCTCCTGATCCAGTTGGTACCTCCCACTCTCCTAAGCTCTCTTTCCCCTGACCCTTGCCCTCCATTACTCCCCCACCCCCAGTTTGCTCATGTAGATCTCATCCATTTCTTTGTTGTTGGGCAATCCCTGTGTCTTTCTCGGGGTCCTCTTTACTAGGTAGCCTCCCTGGAGTTGTGAGTTGCAGTCTGGTTATCCTTTGCTTTACATCTAGTATCCACTTATGAGTGAGTACATACCATGTTTGTCTTTCTGAATCTAGGTTACCTCACTCAGAATAATTTTTTCCAGTTCTATCAATTTGCCTGCAAACCTCATGATGTCATTGTTTTTCTCTGCTGAGTAGTACTCCATTGTGTATATGTACCACATTTTCTTTATCCATTCTTCAGTTGAAGGACATCTAGGTTGTTTCCAGGTTCTGGCTATTACAAATAATGCTGCTATGAACATAGTTGAGCACTTTGAAAACTATAGTGCAAGCAAGAGTTGGAGGTGTGTTTGTGAAGGTCTGTTATGGCACAGTTAAGTATAATCATTAAAAAAGTAAGTTCTTAAATCTGAATTTAAACAAAATAGAATACTTTATATATATGACATGACAACATCACTAAGACTCTCAAGCTTTAAAATAGAAGTCATGGGACTTTTACTCTGAAAAAAAAATTAAGGAAGAATAAAAAAGGAGAAAGGCAGAGCACCTGTGTGCTAAACCCTCTATAAGCAGAATTTGTCTCTTTGGCTGAGCCAGGGTTAGTGGATATATAATTATGGCAAGTTTACATACAATTAAGAGAGTCAGTCTATCAGCTGTTTACTCTAAATATACATGTCTCAAGATGCTGAAAATTCATATGAGTTCACAACCTTGGGCTAAAGATTTTTCTGCTTATTGTATTTTTTCCCACAATATTTTTGGAAGCTGTTGAAAGGAAGAGTTTGTGTAACATTGTTCAACTCGTCAAAAAGGTATGTTCAGAAAGAAAATTCAAAACTCCTTAACATGTGTGTATATGCATATTATCTTAGTTATGGTTTCTAATGCTGTGAAGAGACACCATGACCATATCAACTCTTATAAAGGAAGAGCATTTAATTGGGGTGGCTCACATTTTCAGAAGTTTAGTCCATTATCATCATAGTGCAAAATGGTGGTCTACAGGCAGACATGGTCCTAGAGAAGTAGCTTAGAGTCCTACATCTTGACTCAGAGGCAACAGGAAATGGTCTCTCACTGGGTGTGGTTTGAGCATATATGAGACCTCAAAGCCTGCCTCCACCATGACAAACTTCCTCCAACAAGACCATACCTACTCCAACAAGGCCACAAGTTCTAATAATGCCACTCTTTTAGGAGGTGATTTTCTTTCAAACAACCACAATGGCTTACAGTTTCAGAGATTTAGTCTATTATCATCATCATGTGACATAGCAGACATGGCAGTGTGCAAGAATACAGGGTGCTGGAGAAGGAGTTGAGAGTCCTACATTTTGATCAACAGGTAACAGGAAGTAAACTGAGACACTTGGTGTAGCTTGAGCATAAGAAACCTCAAACTTTACATTAATAATGACATACTTCCTACTTCAAGGTCATACTTACTCCAACAAAGACACACTTCCTAATAGTGCCACTCTATATGAGCTTATGGGGGCCAATTGCATTCACACCACCACATTCCACTCTCTGATTCCCATACATTATATTGTTACAGTATCATAGTGCAAATTGCATTTGGTTAAACTTCGAAAATCCTCATAGTCTATCACAGTTTCAACAATGTTTTAAAGTCCAAAGTTCAAAGTCTCTTCTAAGATTCATGTAATTTCTTAACTATAATCCCCCATAAAATTAAAAAAATAGATAATATACTTCCAACATATAATGGTACAGCATATACATTACCATTCCAAAACATAGGGAAGGGAGCATAGTGAGGAAATACTAGACCAAAACAAGACTGAAAACCAGCTGGCAAACTCCAAACTCTGCATCTTTATGTCTGATGTCAAAATATGCTTCAGATATTCAACTCCTTTCAGCTTTATTGACTGCAATATATTTCTTTTTCTTGGGCTAGTTCCACTCCCTGTTAGCAATTCTCCCTGGCAGGAATCCCACAGCTCTGGCATCTCCAACATCTTGGGGTCTCTAAGCAATCCAGGCTTCATCTTCACAGCTTCACTCAATGACCTCTCTAGCCTTCTATTCAGAGACACCTCTGACACATGCCTGGCCTCAGCAGCTTTTCCTAGTCATGGAGAAATATTCCATAACATCTTTCTTCTATCCTTAAAGTCAGAACTACATGGCCAACATTGGCAAGTTCTACTGCTTCCTGGAACTAGAATATGGTCCCTTCATTCAAATAGACCCTCACTAATTTTTGTTCTTAATGGATTCTTTCACTGTCTAAGCTTAGATGACTTGAAACTTGCTCCTCAAACTCAGAGGTCTGTCAGCCTCTGCCTAAGGAGTGCAAAGATTAAAGATGCATACTACCACACCTGGCTTTAAGCTTTTCTTTACTTCCTTTACACAGGTTGAAAGCTTAGCTGGGTAGGGTCTTGCCCTGAGGTCACCATTTCCTTTATTCTATTTCTTTTTTTGTTTTGTTTTTGATTTTTTGAGACAGGGTTTCTCTGTGTAGTTTTGGGCCTTTCCTGGAACTCACTTTGTAGACCAGGCTGGCCTCGAACTCACAGAGATCCACCTGCCTCTGCCTCCTGAGTGCTGGGATTAAAGGCGTGTGCCACCACCACCCAGCTCCTTTTTTCTATTTCTTAATTTGTTTATCTTCTTAAACATAGGACATAAGTCCATTCTACTTCCTGGTGCTCCTCAAGTTGTACATTTTGTATTTTTCTTTGCTCAGCTTGCTCCTTTTTATTATAAATCTTCATTAGAGTTAACACTAATAACTACATGACAAAGTCAATACTAGGCTCTTTTGGAAGTTCCCTTGCTGACAGAATTAACCCAAAATTCTTCACTTTAGCCTCAGTGTGGAGACTCACAGAGATTTCTTAGTGAGAACTTATTCAGGGTCCCAGAATCTGAGCTTGCTTTACTCAGCAGGGCTGCATAAGGAGATGATTTGATCACAGGCATATCTACCAGGTGTTTGGAAAGGTCTACACTTGGTTGTGAGGTATGCTTTGATCTTGCAAGTGGGGAGTCTTTTGCCTCTCCCCTTAGCATTGTTATAAAAAGCCCTTTTGAATAAACAGAAAAGGCTGCTGTGTATTAATCCAGGCCCTCCCGAAGCTATCCTGTGTTTCTGTCTTTCTTCTCATCACTTAGGTCTCTCTTTCTAGCTAATATTTTCTTATCCCTCTCTCCTTCTCATAAGAATGCTTGAAAAGGTGGGTGCTGGTCTCACACACCTCAGGCAGACTTTGGGGCAAAGGGCAAAAAGCAGCCACATTCTTCACCAAAATATCACAAAAATGATTTATAGGCAATATACTAAAATTCTTCTTCTTTGTAACCCTTTGAGCAAGGCCTCCACAATTCATCAGATCACATTCAATACCACTGTCTTCCATGCTCCTACTAGTATGTCCCATTAAGCAGCACTTAAAGCATTCAACTGCTTTTCTAATCCACAGTACCTAGGTCCATTTTCTTCCAAACAAAACCAAGGTCAGGCCTATCACAGCAATAACCCAATTCCTGGTATCAACTTTTGTCTTAGTTGGGGTTTCTATTGATGTAAGGAGACAGTTTGACCACAAAACTCTTATAAAGGAAAAAATTCAATGGGTGGCTTAAAGTTTTAGTAGTTTAGTCCATTATCATCATGGTGGGACATGGTAGTGTGCAGGCAGACATGGTGCTGGAGAAAGAACTGAGAGTCCTAAATCTTGATCTGATGTACTGAGACACTGAGTATAGTTTGAGCATAGAAGACTTCAACCCCTCACCCCTAGTGACACGCTTCCTCCAACAAGGCCATACCTATTCCAACAAAGCTACATCTCCTATTGGTACCACACCTCATGAGCTTATAGGGGACAATTACATTCTAACTACCACATATATGCACACAAATAATATGCACACAAAATATATGTAAGTGTATGATACATAAACATGTGTATACTATTGTTTGCATATATGCACATATATTTTCACAAATATATAATATATACAGATATTATATATAATGCATATATTCTATATATACAGCATGTATATTATATATATATACACAACACATACAAATATGTAGGTATACACATATACATGAATGACACTTCTGTAATATTATTACTGTAGTTTGCAACTTGTTCTATTATATGTAAATTACCCTAAACTCAGGACTTTCCATCACATAATACTACCTTTTTGCAGTATTTGATGACACCTGAAACATCTACCCAAAACATGTATGTATATCTTGTGCAACCCTCTTCAGTGAAACTATTCTTAATCACTCTACTTTGTCCTCTGGAAAGAAGAGTCCTGATTGTAGCCCTTCTTGTAAGGTTTCCCAACTGTCACAACCCACTCATCTTTCTTCTGATCAATACATAGCATCTGTTTCAATATCCTCTGCCATTTCATTAATGTGAAAAGCCTGGTCGAAAGACATGCTTTTATCTCCCTCCATCATTTTAGTAACTGCCTCCTACATTTTCTTCTTTCTCAAATTCTTTTTCTCACAGGCAGTGACCTCTGAGTCATGATCATGAACTATAACTGAAATTCCTCAACTCAGGTCCATCTTGAAAGCTTTATTCTTCTTTTAGTGCAATACAGGACAGTAGTAAAAGCTCAGACTAGAGTGCCAGATTATCATTTAAAATTTGTTGTATTTGTTACTACTTAATCCAGGTCATCCTTTCCTCAAGAGTTAAATGGGTTACTATTACCACAGGATCCCTCTGAGAACTAAACAGGCTATGCATGCATAGACAATGTTTATATTGTGTTATACCTATATTAAAACATACATACATACATATATTATAAGTTGTAACACATATGTGTGCATCTCTAAGTTTGAGTCACAGTCCCCTGGGTATCCCTGAGTGTCCTTCTTAAGATCTAACATATCATAATAGTTCTGTAAAGTTTCTAAGTACTATTTGGTCTTTCACAGGTTGATGAGTTTGTTTCCATGCTAGGTATTGTTATTTATTGTTAGTATAAAATAAGAGAGAAATACTAATCTGTGCTAGGATCTGTTGCATTCTGATAATCATGTACACACATATAATTTAAATATATCTACAAATCAACCTCTAGACCTAAGACTCAAATATTGTACAATAGGGAGACATAAAGATTGAGAATCAGAAGACCAGGACATCTGCTGTAAGAAAGGGCCTTTTACACAAGTCAGAAAAACTGTATTGTAGATGCAACCAACGGTCTTATAAAATAAGAAACACAGA
The DNA here is from genome assembly GCF_007827085.1 of Peromyscus californicus insignis. Taxonomy (NCBI): domain Eukaryota; kingdom Metazoa; phylum Chordata; class Mammalia; order Rodentia; family Cricetidae; genus Peromyscus; species Peromyscus californicus. The sequence goes on from NW_026294551.1 coordinate 11,387,951, forward strand.
GCCAATTCAGAGAAGAAAGCCAAGAGGTCAGAGCTAAGAGCCTCACCCTTCCTGATTCAGGGATCCTCTCCAGCCAAGAGAGCTCTCCGAAAAGGACCTACTTCCTGTGTGTCTGTCTTTAAAGTCTTCCTGTTCTGCCTTCTCATTGGTTGTAAACCCAAACATGTGACTGCCTCGTCACTGCCTGAATGTACTGTCCTCCAGGTCCTTAAAGGCATGCGCCACCGCCGCCACGCACTTGCTATGACTCTAATAGCTCTGACCCCCAGACAACTTTATTTATTAACATACAATTAAAATCACATTTCAGTATAAGTAAAATACCACCACACTGTATCTATGAAATCTCAAAAATATGGTCATCTAAAGACCTGAACAATGATAATACCAGTCATCAACAGATTAGAAACACCTTCCAGGGCTCCACTCCCCAGATGAAGAACTATAAGCAATTAATAGCTACTAACAGGGTAAGGACCAGTTTTCTCCAGAGATAAGTTTCCTGATAAGTTAACTGACCCCAAGTGGTCATCCATAAATATATAGAGTAACACTAAATGGACTCAATGGATCTTCTTACACACACACACACACACACACACACACACACACACACACACACACTCACACACACACATACCTATATTACATATGTACATATGCATATAAATGTAATATAATTCATTTATTATTTTTGCTATATACAATATATATATACATAAATAATAATTAAAGAAAGATTATAAACTTGAGAGAAAGCTGGGGACTTCTGGGAAGTGGTCTAGAGGAGAAATCATGTAGATACACTACTCATGCATGAAATTCTTTTTTAAAAAAGGAAACTTTAAAATTTTTAAAATGACATAACAAAGAAGCAAAAGAAAATCTAGTTTCTCTTAGAACACCTGTGAGGAAGGAGTGGAATATGTTGATCATATTAGGTTCTTCCTAGTCAATCTATAGATTACATTTATTTTTTTGTAATAGGATGGGTCATATCTTCTGCTACCCTCACAAGTACAATGTCTGCCTTCTGCTTATAGAACTGTTTTGAGTGCAAGACAAACAGATTCCTATTCTTGAGAGAATACTATTTTTACTTAAGAGAAAACTGACAGACAAGAACAGTTATTCAGAGTTCAGTTTTTGGCAGAAATTTGGTTGAAAATGAACAAAGTGAACTTGTCAGTTCAAGGAATGAAGCTGACAGGATTTTCTACTGGTGTAAACTTTAAGCTTTCAGGAAAAAATTAGAATTGGAAAGTCTTACAGTAGCTTAGTTAAATTGCCATATAGTCAGGGCATTTGTTGATTTTGAGAGTAATATTAACAGAGTATTTTAAATTATGAATGAAATATGTCATTATCATGAGATACGTATTTCATTGTATAGATATTTTCTAATTGACCAATGCATATATGATATTAAGTTATGCAAGAAAAGGGGTGGATATACATTTGTGTATCCTGTTTATACCATGGAATGATTTTCCTTTTCCTTCAACCACGACAGAAATTATGCTGTGTACCAAAGTCTAGCTTGGCATCTATGTCTTTAGAACTTGAATTGTATTCCTCCAAACTCATCTGGCTTTTAAAGTTCCCATGGAGAAACCAGACAGTTGTCTTATAGGTATTTCCTTATGTATGACTTGTGAATTTTTTCTTGCAACCTTCAGTTTCTCTGCTTTGTTATACATATTTATTATTTAATTATAATATACTATGAGAAGTTTTTCCCCTGGTTTGGCCTGTGTGGAGTTCCATGTGCTCCTTGAAGCTATGTATTTAAATATTTTCTTAAATTTAGAACATTGTCTGATGATTCTGTTGAAGATCTTGTCTGTGACATTGACCTTGGTTTCTTCTCCTCCATTTCTGCTTATAATTTGAATACTTGGTCATTTCATGGTGTTCTACAGTTCCTACATATTCCTACCTTATGTTTTTTTTCCATATTCTTTGCTTCTGTGGCCGAATTCATCTACTTTGTCTTCAAGACCTGATGTTTTATTTAATACTTGATCTGCTTTTGTTATAAGACATTGCCTTGATAGGGTATCCAGTCCCAAGTGGTCATCTTTTAACATGTGTACATATAGCAATAGACTCAATGGGTTGTATATAATGTGTATGTCACAATAAAATTAATGAAGAAGGGGTCATAGATTTGAGAAGTAAGGGGGGAATTGAGGAGAGGGGAAAAGATTAGGTGGAAATTATGTAAATATAGTATTCATTTATGAAATTCTCAAAAGAAATGTTTAAGAAAAATCAAAGCTTAAAGATATATAGGATTTATTCAAAGTACAGGATACAAATGACTTACATTATAGGAGACTAAGCTTATTTTCATAGAGTTTTAGAAACTGTCATAATAATAACAGACAATTCTCCAATATTGATCCACTGTAAAAAAAATCATAATTATCTCTAAATACATTAAAAATGTTCTTCATTTTTCCAGTTCACCTCCAACACTACCTGTTGTGGAATAGAATATTTATTTAACTATGGAAAGATGTGTTGCATTTGCTTATGCTTCTTTTGTTTAATTATGTAAAGCTGTGTTGCTTTCATTTATTCTGTATTTGTTTCAATATGTAAAGATGTGTTGCTGTTTCACCTTACCTGCCTAGAGCATCTGATTGGTCTAAGAAAGAGCTGAACTGCCAATAGCTAGACAAAAGAGGGCTAGGCGGGGCTGGCAGGCAGAGAGAAAAGGGGAACCAGCCATCCAGCCAGCTCAAGGCCAGTCACTGAGGAAACAGGAAAGCAGGAGGAACAGTACATATGTGAGTTAAATGAGCCTCAGGGCGGCACATGGATTAACAGAAATGAGTTAATTTAAGTTAAAAAAAGCTGGCTAGAAACAAGCCTAAGCTAAGGTCAAGCATTCATAATTAATAATAAGTCTCTGTGTCATGATTTGGGGGCTGATGGTTCAAACAAAAGCCTGCTACAGCTACTATTGTTTTTCCATTGTCAGACACACATCAGTGTAGTTTTCTTCCTATAAGTCTCCTAGAATATTTTACAGTAGATTTAGGGCAGACACCAAAATGAGAAATGAAATTTTATCAATAAGTCAGGCACTAAACATAACACACAAAACAAGCAATCTGAGTTTCTTTCCCCCAGTTTTCATTGAGATAACATACTTTTTCCCACAAGACATGTAATAGTTATATGAAATGTGTTTCTTTTTTTTAAATCTTACTGGCTTGTGCAACATTTTGATCATTTAGGAAGTAATGAAGGACAGATAATTAGTTACAAGAAGTGCGGAATTCATCAGATATTTTGAAACCTTATTGATGCTTTGAAGAGGAAAGAAAAAAGATGCTGGGTTCAAATCAGTAAGTTCTTCAAAGATGTTCTACTTCCTGCCCCAGATCAGTATTCTAGGCTGAAGACGAGGCCAAGAATGTCAGTGTCGGAGAATAGCATTCAGAAGTCTATAGCCAGAGGCTAGTGCATTCATCTCCATCAAGGCTAGGCTCCTGAAGTAAAGAAATGAGACCCTGCAACTGGGAACAGAGCTGCCTGGATGAATGTCTTCAAAGTCACCTCATCCTCAGACAAGCACTGTCTCTTTGAAATTGGAAAACATCAACCTCGTAAAGGATTAGTAGAACACTGGCTGCCAGAGACAAGAAGGTAAGAGAGAGGGGGAGTTTCTGGTCACCAGGTTCAGGATGTCAATAAAACTGCATGCATGAAATCAAAGAAAAAACGTTCAGTCTAGTTATTATAGATCAGTCTACTGTATTTACATTTTTGAGAGTAAGTATTTCAAGTGTTATCAAATACACACAATAATAACTGGTGTTTTGGAGCACTCATCTATTGCAGGTGGGCGTACAGACACACAGCCACTATGAAAATCAGTGTGGAGGTTCCTCAGGGGGATGGAAATTGATCTATCTCAAGATCCAGCTAAAGGACTCTTGTCACATACTCAAAAGATACTTTATCATACCATAGAGAAACTTACTCAATCATGTTCAATGCTTCACTATTCATAATAGCCAAAAATTAGAAACAACCTAAGTGACCCTCAAGACGAATGGATAAATAAAAGGCGGTATTTTTACACAATGAAATATTACTCAGATATTAAAAATGAAATTATGAAATTTGCAGGTAAATGGAAGGAAAAATAATTATCCTGAGCGAGGTATCCCAGATCCAGAAAGAGAAAAATAGTATATATTTGCTTCTATGTCGATATTAGTTGTTAAGTCAATTATAAACAAGTTACAATCCATATTTCCACAGTGGTTAGGTATAAAGTAAGGGACTATGGTGGGACAGATGTATCTCCCTTGGAAAATGAAATAGAATAGGTATTTATGGAAGGATAGGGGGACTGAAATGGGAGGATCAAGCGGCAATTGGGTAAGAAGAAGGAGACCAGGGGGGGAATGCGGGGAAAAACAGCTAAAATAGATGTCCATTTGAGGAGTGGTATGGAAACATAATACAGTACAAGCTTACTAAAACATACACATATGAATGCCATCTAAATGAAACTGTCAAGTAACGGAAAACATGGGATTGGGTTACATCTAATTGATTTGTTTGTAGCATGAATCTTAAAAGTTCTTATTAATAAAATCAAACCTGAGCCAGGTATTGGGGTGAAATGGAAGATCAGAGAACCAGAACAAGCCACAGCTACCTCACCTCGCCGGATCCTCAGCTGATCCTGTTTCCTCAGACTGGAAGCCTCTGAGTTCTCATCCAGAATGAATCTCAGCTGAACTGTGCTGCTCGAAAGCCTGAAAGCTTAACCAGCCAAATGCTGCTAGTTTCTGGTCCTCATGCCTTATATACCTTTCTGTTTTCTACCACCACTCCCTGGGAATAAAGGCATGAGTCACCATGGTTGGCTGTATCCTTGAACAGATGGATTTCTGCCTCTGGAATGCTAGGATTAAAGGTGTGTGCTACCACTGCCTATCCTAAGTATCTAGAGGCTTTTCTGTTCTCTGACCCCAGATAAGTTTATTAGGGTACACAATATTTTGGGGGAACACAATACCACCACATTTGTTGGTCAAAGTGGTCCCATGGTATGCCCCCAACCATCTGTAATTCTAGTTCTAGGGGGATCTCATGACCTCTTCTTGCCTCTGTGGGCATTGAATGCATGTGGTGCACAGACCTATAGGTAGGCAAAACTCTCATGTGTGTGTGTGTGGGGGGGGTGTACATATGAGACAATTAGAAATATTCTTTTAAAAATCATTTTAGTGTTATGAAAATTGTTTCAAATCCTTTCCTTTTACTATTCACCTCTACTCTAATGATTCAGAAGATATGAAGATAGTTGACTTTAACCAGGTGTGTTGATACATGACTAATACCAGCACTCAGGTAACAGAAACAGGTGGATATCTGCTACTTGGGGCTAGTCATGTCAATATACCTAATGTTCCAGGCATCCGGGGTTCTATGTTTTGAATTTATCTAAAAATTAATTTATTTTGAATATGCAGTTTCCTTCAGAAGCATGTTTCTCTTTATTCCATCTAATTCTTCTTGGTAGTTTTTTTGGGGGGTGGGGTTAAAACAAACATTTGTACTTTGCAGAAATTTTTACATCATATCAAAAAACTTAATATCAAGTTAGCCTTAACTGTCATCTTCCCACACCCTAGAGTCATCCAAGAAGGGAATCTCAATTGAGGGTTTTCCTGAATCAGATTGGCCTTTGAACAATTGGTCTGTGTATGTGTGTGTGGGTGCGTGTGTGTCATGATTGTGAAATGATTTAGGAAGGCTTCGCCTACTTAGAACATCACCATTCTCTGTGCAGGTGGTCCTGGGCTTTATAAGAAAGCTAGTTAAACGTAAGTCCGTTAGTGAGCCAATAAGTAGCATTCCTCCAGGGTTTCTGTTTTCCTCAAGTTCTTGCTCAGCTTTCAATGATACACTGTAACCAGGAAATGTAAGCCTTGTAAACCTTTTCCTACCCTAAGTTGCATTGGTCAGCATGTTTAAGCATCACTATATAAATATGACTATATTTGGATCCTTATTAAATTTTTTTAAAAAAATTTAAACAGCAATATTTTGGGTCAGAAATATTTTTCAGTGGAGAAAGGTAACCCTCACCAAGCCTGACAGTCTGAGTTTGAACCCTGAACCACACATAGTGAAGACAGAGAACCAACTCCTCAACTGCCCTCTGACCTTCACATGCAAGTGTGGCAGGTGCACATTCATATACATACACACAAAATATAAACAAATCAACATGTAATTTGAAAAAAAAGACATTAAAAGATTGTTGCTTAAGAAAAATACACAATAGCCTAACAAAATTATCCACAAGGATCTCCATTTTATAATAACTTTTGCTCAAATAAAATGTTTGCTCTCTGAGAGCACTAAGAAATAAACAAAGGCTTTTTATCAAGATATTTAACACAGTATAATTAAGTATTATGGGTTCCTGGCAGTAGAGACAGATGTGAGGGTGGCCATTTGTAAATCTACAGTCATTATCACTAATCATTACCTCTTCATCTTACTATTGCAATTACCAGTGGGAGTTTCACAATCATAACTCTTTGTCATTTTATCTGCACTTTTACCTTTATTGTTTTCTTTTTATTTCCCTCCTGGTATATTTTTATTAATATTCTTACTGAGTTCACTTAAATTCTCCCCTTTCCCTATTCCCCATGCCATTTATTAATTGGCCTGAATACTTATCTGATTGCATCTCTGATTAACTGGATACTGGACAAATCCTTGCACCTGCTGCCAGCTCTCTCTTTAATGATCTGACTGCATTTCATTAATGATGCTTTTAATGGTTATTAAGGAAACGAGAAATTACAGCCTCCTAAAGTAAGACTTGCTTATTTGTCTTACTGCTTCCTCCAAAATGTTTTCATTTGTTTTGTTTGCTTGGTGGAGAATAGGAAATGGTTAGACTTAGAAGTCATTTAGTCAGCCAAGGAAAACCAATTGTCTTCGTGCTTAGAAACTAACTCCCCTGTACTATCAAGGAATAAAACCTTTCAGTCTACAGAGCATCCAACTAAATGACGCTTACTGGCCTTGCAAAATGGTCTATGTCATGAAAACACACTCAAATGTTAATTTACTCACATATCACTTAAATAAATGATACAATAAAAATATATGAACCTTTTGTTCTAAGGCCATATTTGTGTTGCCAAATACACTCACCAAATATATGAAAGATATTGGAGGATTCTTTGCCTTATATTCTAAGATAATATTTGTGTTGCCAAAATTAAGAGTAATGTCAATGACAAATAGTAAAGGAGAATAGTCAATATTTGCTACTCATTCAGAGCCAGGGGCTATGGTAAACATTCTATACATGTAATGTCATATATTTTTTGCAAATATATTAAGCACATTCTATCTTTTTTTTTCTTCCAGCATCCAGAGCCTTTTCAGACTGTTGTCTTACACTTTGAACATATCCTAAACTCACATCCAGCCAATGACTGGCATAGTAAGAAAACACATTAATTTTTATGCCACAGCCCATTTGACTCTCCTCAAGGTCATCTTATAAATCAGAAACTTCCAATGTCTCACAATAGGCAGAGAGAGGTTTGAACAGAATTAGAGTGTTGTGAGGAACTTGTGGAGTATAGCTGTTGTGAGTGCTATATTGGAGCACTCCATTTGGAGTGCAGGGAATGAAGAGTAGTCTATTCTTGGATTGTGTACATACATAATGAAGACACTAAGAACTTTGTGAGTCATAACAGAAAATGAGAAAGACCATTGGCAGGGTGGTAGAATTTTAAAGTGATGAAAAGGGGAGTATTTGGAAGGTTGTCAGGTAACAGCCATGAAAAGCGCTGCAGCTAGTATAATCTGGTACTTTCTAAGATGTTTGGGAAAAAAAAGAAAAGATACATGGGACAGCTTTCAGGAACAAAGCACCCAATAAGCCAAACTAAATTGTAATTGTTCTTATACATGGAAAGGGAAAAAGCCTCTGTCCAAGAAGCATGTAGGAAAAACAGTGTCTTGCAGAGAAACTAGGATGTAAGCTTCTCTTGAGTGTGGAACCCAAGAGAGTAATAATAGCATCATGGGCAAACTTGATGAAAATTAAAATTATAGATCCCTATCCAAAACATACTTGCTGATTCATGCACCTGAGGACAGGAAAGTAGATTTGTGCTTTACTATTTCTTCCGATGACTTTTGAGACACCTTTTGAAAGTATTTATACTAAAACACAGCATAGACGGGGTGTGCAGAGAAGGACTTGACATACTGGAGTTTATATTGATGACAGCCCAAGAGGCCAGAGATCAGAGGGTGAGAAATTGCGGGTACCAGGAGCTGGAGAAATAGAACAAATTCAAGTGGTGAAGATTGTCATGAGTTTGGAACTTCTTCTGGTGCTTGGGATTAATGTCTCATCTTTATGGGTACTCCAAAGATGATAGCAAATCAATCACTCAGTTTTAATGCAAATAAGAAAATATCCTAAGTGTTTATTATTGAAATAGCATCTCACGGTGTAGCCTAGACTGTACTGTAAATAGGATCTTTCAACTTCAGTCTGTTGAGTCCTAGAGTCACAGGCAAATGCTCCCATCCTTGAAGGAGAATCCATATTGTGAGAACAATGTGGAGTCCATATACCACCAGTGAATTTGATAAATTTTGTGATTCCTAACTAGTAGCAGAAGTAGAATTAGTAATGGGAAGGGAACACTGAGGAGAGAACCAGAGCTTCTAAACCCAAATGCCCCCTTTTATTGTAGGGCTCTACTCACTAATAACATCTTTACCTAGTTCAGACACCTTAAGGATATAACAGTTACCATATCATAACATTCGCCAAATACATTATAAGCTGTGCAGATTAAAATAGAATAAATTAATAAATCAAATTTCCTCTTATGAATAAGAAGAAGAAATGACATTATAAAATCAGATTATGGAACCCAGCCCCTAATTGAAACCAAGATTAATATTAATTAGAATATTACATACACTGATTCTATGACCCAACCTCCTTAGTAACTGATTCCCTGCATCTGCGTAGGAGTGTGATTCCTTCAGAATGACTGCATCAGAGTAGCACTTATTGGCCCTGACAGGTTTACAAGCCTATGTTGTACGCTTCACTATGCACCGTGATGCCACCACCATTGATTCACATTCAAGTTAATGCTATTCATCCAGGATTTCCCAGCAGTCCTTCCATTCTGTACTAAGACAAGAACTAGGTTAAGGCAACACTATCATCATTAAAGCTGAAGACACTGTGCAAAAGCTCCCAGTTTCCATCCATTACCACGTACATCTTAGGACAGCTATTATGCACCCATCTGTCAAAACAGGTATTCACTGACCTGTCTCAAAGTAAACTCCCCTTTGGACTCCAAGCTGGAAAGGTTTGATGTTTGGATGCAAGTCCACATGGAATGCCACCTTTGCCCTTTTCCTTGATTTTTATAGAGACATATGTGCTCACATGTGCAGGTGGACACATGGTCATGTACAATTTTGTTTACCATCAATATTGAAGTTCTCAAGCTGTGTTTAAACACACAGGTTACATCAATGTACCAGAGACATTGCAGCTGAAATATGTCTCCCAGGTGACCTTAAACTCCTGATCTTCCTGCCTCTACCTTGCAAGTTCAGGAATCAGAGATGTATATCACCACATTCAACTTTCATTTATTTTTGTTTCTTCTTAAATCAGATACTAGATCATTAATTTCTATAGAAAATTCATACAGTATTGTTCCAAAGGGCTACTTCCTTGTAACAAATTTAAAATAAAAGCAACGGAAAAAAAGAGCTCCAAATTTTTGTTTAATTTGACCACAGTTGAACAGCTAATGGACAAAGTCAACTAGCAATCCACACTCTGCCACACTATGCAATGCCCATGTAAGACATTCTCTTAAACTCCATTAAGATGAAACCCAAATGCATTATGCTTCATATGACAAAATGAGGCCTGGAGAAACAATTTGTCCAAGATTACATATGTAGTCAACATGACAGTAAAACCATGAGCTAAACACGGATTTCACCAGTGAACATGCCAAACTGAATGGGAAAAGGCCCGCAAAACCTCAACCCTGCTTAAAGAACTACAGACAACTGAGGAAAGCTGGAAACAGGAGAGAAAGTCCTCCTTAGGGTAGAATGCACCAATGGGCTATGTTATGCCTAATGGTCAGTCCTGAAAATACAAGCATACAAGTACTTGCATATAGACACAGCAGGTTATATTTATGAATATATGTTTATACAAATACATTTATGCATCAAATTACAACTGATGAAAAAAAAAGAGGCCATGAATTTGAAGGCAAAAGAGGAAGGGTATATGGGAGTGTTTGGAGGGAGGAAAGAGAAGAGTGAAATGTAGTTAAATTATAATCTGAACAAACAAACAAAAAGACAGCAGTCAAAGCATTTGAATAAGAAAGTGTTACTCCCTACAGCCTTGTATCCAGAGGACCTCTAAATAAAGGATGCTACATAACAATTTCCTCATCTATAGAAATAGGCATAGCAATGTGCTAATGGGGAATGTTTAGAACAATGGCTAGTTCATACAAGTGCTTGTACATAGATTGGTAGTAGGTATTGTTGTTCCTGTTGGTATCTTAAAGCCCAATGGCTGGGCATATGTCATTAGTAGCAATTTTGATCCCTACATGTAACAGTCACAACTTTTCAGAAATGTCCTTAACAAAATGACATGCCAAATTACACTTGGGTCTATCCTTGCCCAGAGGAAGCATCTTCTACCTTCAAGACTTACTCTAAGATTTTATTTTCACTGTTGTAAAAATACTTTCAATACCTCTTTTCTACCCATCTGCTGCTGTCTGGGATTTATTGTCTTGTACAATCTCTCCATTCCTGACATCTTGGGCCAGTTCATTCTTCATTGAGGATGGCATTTACCTGAGTGTTGGAGGAGATTTATCAGTATACCTGGCCTCTATCAATTGGATACCAAAAGCTCAAATCCCTTCCATCATGGTAAAATAAAAAGGGACTCCAGACATTGCCAATAACCCCCATACTTTTGAGGATTTTGTACACAAACCTGTGTCTCTTCCATGCTTAAGAACCCTAGTCAGCTCCAGTAGGTTTGTCAGAATCATCTACCAAGTCACCACAGTATCAAATTTAACACACCATACGGTCTACCTCAGTCTGTGGCATACAATAGGTATCAAGTAGGCACTGGTCATTAACTTTTGGAGTTATGCTCATTGCAATCAGAATAAAAGTGACCATTTTGATGTTAAACTGGAGACAGTATCATTATGTGCCACACCGGAGCTTTTGGTATCAAAGCACAGGCTACTCATAGCTAGCAGAGGATACTCACGGCTAGCACAGGCTACTCACAACTAGCTGTTAATAGGGGGCACACAAAGATGGTAACAAGAAGGACATAATTCTGGTTGTCACTAGGAAACTTTTTTTTTTTAAATCCAGCTTCAGTTACTTGCAGAGAAGTCATCTTCTTGCTCACAATTCTGGGAAATGAACTCAGTTATATTCATAAACTCTAATGCCATGCCCCATAATGGGAGAGAGGAAAGCAGCTGTCCACTCGAACAGCTGTTCTGTTGTCACTTCTGGGCAGAACCGTAGAGGAGAGAAGGGGAGGGAGGGAAGTTGGCTTAACTCTTTGTCACATGCATGTGTATCTCCCTGGAGGCTTGAGTTCAGAGAACAAACTGCAGTGGTTTAATTCAATTCTATGATATGTTTCCGTTTATCTGTTTTACCAACTGGTAAACAGGAATAAATTGCTGGGTATCTATGCCCATATATACTAGAAGAATGAACACAACTCTCCCCCATTCTTGCAGAGCTGGTTAAAATATAAAGAATGGAGCTAAATCTTCCCTCCCATGGTGACACTTTTGACGAGTCAGAAAATGACTGAGAATATGATCAGATTTTAAAGAAGCAGGGGGAGGAAAAGGCGGTGGGCTTGCTCTCATGAGTCACTCTTGATGTCACCTCCTCTCTTCCTCAACAGTTAAGAAATTAGAACAGATCTCTTTTCTAAAGAAGACAAGTTGAAGCATTCACTGCTCTTGAAAGGTAATTTAGCATTGTCAAGCTTATGACTTGTCAGAATTCAGCACAGGAATTGTGTTTACTTAATACAAAGATCAGAGAGTCAAACACATTTTGGTGAAATAATAACAGGAAGAGTCCCTGTCTCAGAAAAGAGATCTGGCAGGCTTCGAAGAAGTAATTTACATAAACATTGTAAGCAGCCTGTGTGAAAAGTCCTCTCTCTACAAAGCAAGCTTTCATAGGACTTAATCATGAAAATATTTGTGGGAAAGCGGAACTTGAACTAAAAAGTCAGGTAAGTGACGTTGGGAGGCATGAAAACACACTTGAGAAAAATCTTTAGTATTTTGTAAGCATAACGAAAAATTTACTTTCATTGCTTCTAAGCAGGCTAGAAAGAAAATAAGAGCTTAGTAAATTGTGTGAGTCATCTGATGCCAGAACTCAGTGTTTTCTTAAAGTGTGCATAGTGAATAAAGGATATACATACATACACACACTTCCACAGAATTCCCTGTAGTAGACTTTGATCAGAAACAAAATTATTTGAACAGATAACCTCTGGTTGTTTAGCTATTCATTATTACATGCTCAATCTCACCAACTTGTAGACAAGCATGTGACTTTTAGACTCTGCTTCCTTAGATATTTTTCTGTGACTTTACAGTTGCAAACAGATCAGCATGGACTTGGAGTGCAAGCTGAATTGCCCCACCATTATGATACTTGATGCTGTAAAAAGGAATTCAAACATCACTGGGAAAGACCAGTTAGACAGACAGCAATCATGTCTTCATACAGTGCTGCTTTCTTTTTCTATCCATCAACTCTCACCTCATTCATTTATCTCTATGATTCCTCTCTACCTGACCTCAAGAACCTGTGCATAAGGACCCTACATTCATGTTTTCCAATGAGTCCTTTTTATTTTACATACTTCCCTGCCTCCTCTTCACTGTTCCTCATCCTAGCTATAACCCACTTTCCTCTGACACAGACTCCCACAGCAATGCGTTGAATAATAGAATCTAATCTGTGTCTCAGTTGCTTAGGTGACTAAAAATAGAAGCATTTATTAAGTACAATCAGTAATTCAGTAATTCAATTTTTCTCTACTCTGACAACTTTCATACATGTATATGATGTGGTTTTATCATATACAAGCCTCATTATTCTCTTTTGTGTTCTTCCCATTTCATTTATGCTAAATCTCTCCTTCCCAATAGATTGCCATTCCAATTTCACATCATTTATTTATTAATTTTTGTGGCTTACTGACCATAATTTTGATTAATTGCATGAGTAAGGAGGAGGGGTTATTTACCAGAAATCAAAAATTAACCAGTGGCTACACTAGTGAGGAAAGTGATTCTCTCTCCTCACTGTATCCATCAATATCAGTGGCTTCTAAAAGAGAGATGGTGCCACTCAAGTCTGTCCACTCTCTGCAATGGAATGTTCATAGGTCCTGTCTGGTCATAACCACAGCTGATATGAGTTCATGAATGGAACAGCCATGCCATGTCATCTTGTCACAGCTCTCCTGTCCATCCTTTGCCTCTTACCTTGTTTCCCCTGCTCCTTCTTCCACAATGTTGTATGAGACTTGGAGCAGGAGATGCACATGTCTCATTTAGGAGTGAGCACTCGCAGTCACTTGTTTCTCAACACTGCGACCACTTATGAGTTTCTGCAAGAAAATAAGCTACTCTGATCTAGTCTGACATCTCTTGTCAGTTGTGTAACTGTTCAATAGTCACGTTGCAGTTTGAGTTTTTTAGAAAGTGATCTTGGAAGCTGGGCAGTGGTGGCGCACACCTTTAATCCCAGCACTCAGGAGGCAGAGCCAGGTACCTCTCTGTGAGTTCGAGGCCAGCCTGGTCTACAGAGTGAGTTCTAGGACAGGCACCAAAACTACACAGAAAAACCCTGTCTCGAAAAACCAAAAAAAAAAGTGATCTTGGAATGTAATTTTGAGTAAGATACATCATCATAGTTTCAAACACATCAATCATAATTTAAGCTAAGAGAAAGGAAGGAGGGTTGGACAAAGTGAAAACCAGCTAGGGTGGATGTAGGGTTGCATCCCAGCCAATTCCTCAAGGAACTATGGAGTAATCTTGGCCAATCTAGCCACTGTGTATGACATGACAGCAGTTCCCGTGTCATGGCCTGACCACACACAGGATAGCAACCAAAGGGGTTGATGACTGGAGTTCTTGCCAACAGCAAACTCTGTGGCTAGAAAGCAACTCCCTCTTTGAAGGGGTGTGGGTGGTGCATGGCCATGTCTACCACAGACTGTTAATGTGCTCATTTGATTTAAAAAAATCCTTTTACCACAAGTCTGAGCAAACACTTGCTCATTTATGTAAGCATGCAGAGAACTGAACAGAAAGAGCCTGTGAAGAGTCAACACATGAAGTCTTGGAGCGTTTGATCAAGCTAACTACAATTTGCTAGCTTCAAAAATAGGCCGCAATGTTCTCATAACTATTCCAAAGAGATATTCCTAAAATTAACCTCAGATTATAAAGCTCCACAGCCTTGCTTTCTAGTAACCAAACCCTACACCCATGCATGTGCAAGGAGCCATATTTAAACTCAGTCACACACACACACACACACACACACACACACACACACACACACACACACACACACACACTGAAGAAATGTGACAGCATGGGAGCTCATTAGGAAGAAAAACATTTTAAACAGCAGAGGGAAAATTCTAAAAGAGGATAACTGAGGGTGAAAATGATCAAGAATTCTTCACATACATGACAGAAAAGTTCTAAGTAGTTAAAAATAAAGAAAAATATTATCCTTCAATTTCTTATCTTGAAAGATGAAAGAAACTCTTATTCATTCTGCATTTAGTAACTTTCAATGATCTGAATACAGCTAGGTGAGTCTCTTAAGTAATTCTGAGTTTCTTGTTTCTGCCTAGAGAGCATATATGAGGTTGTGACTTACCTGACTACTTTTGCTGAAATAGCCTGTAATCTAGCTTCATCATGCTTGTCAAAACACAGCAGACCATGTTAGCACTTTACTTCTCAGTAAATAGAATGTAGTGCTATCTAAGAAGAGGTATGGATGGGGATGGTTGAGGCTAACTGTTATAAATATCCCTACAATACAAAATAACTCAGTAGTCAGTCTAATTGGTATGTAATGGGTGAGTGGGTGGATAGCCATAATTTATGAACGCTGCTTTTCTTTCTAGTGATACAATGACCATAGAGTTCCTTACTTGATTCTCCTCATTTAACCAACCAACTTTCAAATAAATGGTATATTAATCCTTTCACAAGGAGCCCATGTGATCTAAAGATGTCCCCACCTGTCAACACCATTACACTAGGGAATGGATTTTCAATGCAACAACTTTTGAGGGACTACAGTATACCATACCACACAATATCATCAACATACAAAGTGGGGTAGAGATACTAGTATTTAGAACACAGCAGTGAAAGTATTTGTCCAGTGAAAATGTCTTGCTCCAACCTCAGAGATTTTTTTTGCCAGCCCAGCAACAAGTTTGTCTCAGAGCAGTAGGTTGCTCAGCTTGAGGTTACTCATTTCTCATTTTCAGCATTTAATAAAACAATTGTGTGTTTCATGGCTCCACTATATGCAACACTTAAGGCAGTTTTATTGAGTGAAGGCTGATTGATATAGTGACACAGAGGCCACCTGAGCTATCACTTTGTCATAGGTTTATACTGTAATGAGAAAAGAGGCTCAACCTTGACCTGGTGTGAATCACTTCTATTGTTGCATAACCCACAGTATGTCCTTGGCCATGCCTCAACTGGAGAAGCTAAGAAATGGAATCCTCCCATGTGCCAAAAAGAAAGGTTAACTGGAACTTGATGACCCCACCTCTTTTTACCCAAATATCTGCTGGAAACAGCAAGAGAGACTGGTGAGTGTGTGTGTATCTCCCCTCCTTCAACTCTAACATGAAGTGTTACCTAGTTCATTGATGTGATATATGCCAGCTTTGCTTGCCATTCTCTTCCATGTTTTGAAATACTGAGAATATATTGATATCTGTGCCAAACACTGGGTAGAGGAAATACTGCTGTGACGACCAAGCCAAGAGGTTTCTCTGAAACCCAAGACTTGTAGACACACTGGAAACTTACTCTGTGCCGAGAAAGTTAAGCAAGCTCAATAAACTTTAGTTTCTGTTATTGCTATTTTCTTAATAGATTTATACATATTAAATGTCAACTAAACATCAATAGTTTTGCTTTACAATTAATGACTCTGAAGGTCATCAGTTACCCAAGGCACAATGACTTTTGGCTGAGAAATAACTTTTAAGTTTACCACCTGCCTCCCTCACAAGGTGTTCTGATCCTCTTATAGGGAACCAGTGCTCATTTAATTATACTTTTAAAAACATTTCTTAGGTGTACTTAAGAAGCGATGTGGATCACACCTGCCATTCCAGTACTCAGATGGCTGAGTCCAGAGAATCACTTGTAGTATAAGACCAGACTGGGTTACACAGAGAATCCAAGCCAGGCAGTACTACAGTGTCAACATAAATAAATATCAATAAGTTGAGCATTTCTAAAGTTTACAATAAATTAATCACCTATACTTAGCCTAAAATATGACAAATAGCTTTTCCATTTCATATAGATTTTAAGATTTGTCCAGCTCAGGAATTTTAAAAGAAACTCTCAAAATATATTTTGCCACCTCAACTTCTTCCATCTCATTATCCTTAATCTGTACTGGGGCTTTCCTGCTCCACAGCAAAAGATATAGCCTGTCTCTCATTCCAGTCAGTGATATGTAACATATATATTATTTTTTAAGTTGTCCTAAAAGGAAGAAAGACACACACAATAAAATATGTTACTATTATTTTTGTCAACAGAAGATTTGGACTTACTAAACACTGGATTTGACAAAATACCAGCAATTTCAGTAACCCATGCCCTCAGCAACCAGGAAGTGATCTCAGCATTTGCCTGAGAATGGATTATATCTTTTGTCCTCCTGGTTTGCATATTTTCTACTGCAGTAAGACATTATTTCTTTTGCGATTTATCAAGAAAACCCAAAATGGAAAAAAAAAAAGATATCATTCTGCTTTAGTGCCTCAGTTGGGAGAAAGGTAGTATGTGTCTCTACATCCGCAAGAATAATTGAAGGACCCATTCTCTTTCTTCTTCTTACTTCAGCACAGTCCCAAATGTCAAGAGTGACAGGAAATATGGACTAAAACAAAGTCACTCTTCAAAGCTGCCAGCCCCACATCTGCACCCTGGGAAAGGAAACGTTCAATAAGGGAATTAAAACAGAGTTTTTTTTTTTAACAGATTGTGGAGGGAGAAAGGAGGGTTTGGGTTGGCATGATTACCTTGCAAGGTCACACTGACCTTTGCCAATTGAATATAATCTGCAGAATAATCTTCGAGGTGTAGAAATATGAACTAGCTTGTCTTCACACTCAAAAACATTCAGGGACTCATTAAACAGGCCCTGGATTGCTTGAAAATTGTCACTCAGTAAAACTGGCTTACCTTCTTTTCTCCTGATGATCCCCCTAAGACCTAGAATTTTATTGGCCCAGAGCAAAACACAGTCACATATGATTCATGAAATATAGACTTCACACCTACATAAATGACTCAAACACATTGAAATACATACTAATGACTTTTACAAAAGAATCCAATATATAACAGCAGAGGAATTTCACTCACACAAGAGAAATCCTTCTCTGTTGTGCTGATGTTAAGAAGCATAGAAGATCAGAGTGTTTGTTAGGAGCCCTCTGTGTATTCAAAGTTTCCATTTAAAATTTTAAAACAGCTTCAAAAACATCATAAACATATGTATTCATAATTCTATTACTCCATTAAAAATAAATGAAAAATTTTCAGTTTTCCCAATTAGAGGCTTTTAGTTTTCCATGCAGGGAAATATGTTTGCTTTTTCTTGTCATTTTTTTAAAAATGGATGTTTGCTTGTATGTTTGGTGTTGCAGGCTTATTGCTGAAGATCAATGTAAAAACAACATCTGTTTAGTTCCACACTGAAGACTAACGCACACACAGTCATTTCAGAGTAAAAGGCATAAACACCTGAGTTCACTGTCTAATAAGGACAGGTCAGGAGGGGTTTTACCCATTCTTTAATGAGCTTATTCAAAGAACACAGAACTTGTTGGAGGGCGACAGAAATAATGTCAGCCTCCCTGCCATCCTATGGCCTGTCATAAGCAAAAGAGAGTTCACTTGCCACAGTTTCCATGTTTTTTAAACCATAAGACATGATCAGTAACATATACCTCTGACTACAAATGAACAAAGTAATTGGGCTTGTATCAATAATGAACTCAGTGCAGTATCCAGCGCAGAGAGACAGTCGTAGTCAGGAAAACAATCTCCCTTGTCCACATCCTAACCCTTGGAGATTGCAGATGCATCCCCTTCTTTGACAAGGAAGAAGAAAGGTAGTAGATGGTACTAAAGTTGCAAATGAAATGACTTTAACAAAGCTGGTTTATCGGAGACCATGTAGACAGGACTAATGAAATCACAGGGTTCTAAAATGTAGATAAGTAAGAGGGAAGAGTTGGTGTCCTCTCAAGGATGCTGCATGAGAAAACCTTTACTAGCCATGACTGCAGTAAGAAAAAAAGGTATTGCCAAGCAGTGAAGGGGGCTTCTGGGAGCTGGGAAAGGCAAGAGCTCAGTTCCTCTCAAGAGCTGTGAAGTGAGGCTACCTTGGATTTATGGCCTCCAGAACCTTAAAGCATAAATTTGATTTGTTTTAAGCCATCAAATTGATGGAAAATTGTTATCTAGGTAATCAGGAAACTAAGAAAGCAGTTAATCAGCAACTTTGACTTCTGATGTTGAACAAAGGAAGTCTCCATGGGAATAGTTAAGTGGCCTTTGATGTAGTACCTGGTGAGTGGATGCCCTTTGTAGGGTTAGGGAGAATATAACAGGAAATAATATTTCTAAATTAAGACAGACAGGATCCAAGAATCAATATGCATACAAGAAAATGCCACAATGGAATGGTTTGTATAACTAGTATATATTAATTAAAAAAAATCGTTCATGACAAATCTTCAGGCAATGAAGCAGGGTGATGGCAAGATGTCTTAACAGGTAAAGGCACTTTGCTGCCAAGCCTGATGACCTGAGTTCCATATTAGGACTCATATGCTTGAAGGAGAGAACCAATGACTATAAATTGCTCTCTCACTTCCACATGAGAGCAGTAGTTCACACTAGCCCCTCCGTACCTCCCTCCCTACTCAAGCAAATAAATGCTTACCAAAGAATAGGGAAATGAGGCAGAGACAAAACATTGTATCTTGTCAGATGATGTCAACATCTTTTGAACACACAGGCATGCAATGCAAACCCCACCTTGTACGAGATCCTATTTATTAAACAGTTTTTTCCAAGAACTATCATTTCCTGAGAATTTAAATGCACTTATTATTTTATAGATCTGTTTGACATTTGCCACAATTTTATGAGTTAGATGTACTTATACTTATTTCATTAAAACCTAAGTTTTAGGTAAGTGAATTTGTCAGAACTAGGATGGGAAATTGACAGACCTAAGATTTGGATTCACCTTTCAGCCCAAAGTTCATGGTCTTCTGTCATATTCCATATGCACAGGTGACTGATTGATAGTACGCATGTCATATGATTAAGCACATAACAGGCATTATGTTACAGTAGTTACAACAGTGAGCTAGAGAAATGGGAGTCCTGTATGCACGGAGGATGAACGAAACAGGAGGAATTAATCAGCGCAATGTAAACAAGGGTGATGTCGTCATCTGAGCCGCACATGGCAAGTCATAGCAAGCTTCCAGAAGTCACAACCACGGGATGGAGGAGGGGCCTGGAGAGTCAAGAAAATAGCATGGAAGGAAGTAGCAACGGAACAGACCAGGATGCCAAAGAAAGTGCGGTTTGAGAATGTGTGCAGCGGAGAAGGGGAGGACCGGAAATGACAGGAAATGGGCTGAAGAGGTGGTAGGCAGGAGTCAGAGACCAGACGCCTGTGTTTCCATCTTGTCCTGTTAATGATGTCATTGGAGGCATTGAGCGGCACCAGCAGACCCACAGTTGGGCAAGTGCTACATTTCCAGTAAGGACCCGACAAGGGCTCCCGTGGCAAGGTCTCATCAGCTAGTAGAAGGTGGTGGGACACTGGGAGTGGGATTTTCTGACAGACCTCCAGTCAGTGGGGTTCTACATTTGTACCAACTTCTCAGCACCTTCTTTAACCACCTGGCTTCTGAAGGGAGCTGTTCTCCCTGCCACTCATTTCTGTTATGATGCAGTGCTTTTTGGCATCCCCAAATAAGAGGGCTACACAATCACAGATTAGAACATCCAAATTCATGATCTACAATAAACTACTCTTTATAAAATAGCCATCACATGTGTTTTGTTACAATGGCAGATGCTGTGGGATGTTCTGTATGCAAATGTGTTGCTCTGATTGGTCAATAAATAAAACACTGATTGGTCAGTGGCTAGGCAGGAAGTATAGGCGGGACTAACAGAGAGGAGAAAAGAAAGAACAGGAAGGCAGAAGGAGTCACTGCCAGCCTCCACCAGAACAAACAGCATGTGAAGATGCCAGTAAACCACGAGCCACGTGACAAGGTATAGATTTATGGAAATGGATTAATTTAAGCTATAAGAACAGTTAGCAAGAAGCCTGCCACGGCCATACAGTTTGTAAGCAATATAAGTCTCTGTGTTTACTTGGTTGGGTCTGAGCAACTGTGGAACTGGCGGGTGACAAAGATTTGTCCTGACTGTGGGCCAGGCAGGAAAACTCTAGCTACAGGCAGACACATAATAGAGTGTATTACCTGGAATAGGGAATGGATTGGAAAATATTGCAGTTATCTATAAAAGTGCCACAGATTGATACTACTAATGGGTACTGGCAATAATGTAGGAATTAAGTACTGTATCTGAAAGCTGTTTCAGAAACACTTTTAGCAGAACTGGAATAAAGGAAGAAAGGGTTATATGAAAGAAAAGGGTTTGTGAGGAAGCAGGTTTCTGGTTTAGTTCATTTATACAGATCCTTGACCAGGAGGTGTTTTATAAGTGATTACAGTGATTTCTTTTAGGGTAAGGAGAAATGTAGATAACTGTAAGATTTTTTGAGAAGACAGATGAACGGGTAGTAAGCCCAAGACACAAGTCTGACTCTCAAAGAAGAAGTGTGACCTGGATATAGAGTTGGTTCCCATTACTGTGATGATAGCAATTATGCATGGAGCGGGTGATAGAATCTACAAGTTAAAAAGAGGAGGGAATAGATCCAAGGGCTGAGCCCTAAGGCTCAGCAACAATTAAGACATAAACAGAAGACAGGGCTGCAGAAAAAATGGAAGTGGCAAGGAAAAAGAAAACAGGAGAACGTGTGACTCTTTTCCACGCTGATTTACTTCAATAATCTTTACAGTTAGTTATCTTTCCACACGGTACGTTATTTAAGTACCTAAGCATATTCTATCCAGAATCACCCACAGGGCTCTCATATGTCTTTTAAGACATAGCTATAGTTTGCTTCCTCAACCTGGCTACTTGCTCAGTAGCACCCAGATCTTTTCCTTCCTTGTCCCAACCAGGACATCTCTGAAGTTCTTGCCACTTAACAGAAACTCAATATGTTCAATAAACTAGCTAATAATTGCTCAAATAGCACTGTTATTTGAAGTAGTGGTGAAGTTAAACACATATGCTCTGCAATAGTGTTCCCTGTATTCTAACAGCCCAGCTTCTTCCTAGTGATGGATTTGATTTTGAGCTATTAGTTAATCATCTAATTTCGTCAACTAAGAAAGGAATTCCCTATTTTATATGCCTTGTTGACTTTATAGGATTTTTTTCATTTGTTACAATTTTGCTGTAAATTATTGAGGGGAAATGAGGCACCCATGAAATAACCCTAGAGAACAACTTTGCCCAAATTTTCCCACAGTGAGGAGTGCACATGATAATACATGTGAGAGCCTTAATTATTAAGTGAATTGTTAAAAGCAAAACAAAACAAAACTCAACAATTTCAGCACGCTTACCCCTACGGCACCCAGATAATCTGCAATCTGTCTCTGGATTTACTGTTGGTTTAGTTTTAATGACAGCTTCATGCTCTGTTGTTTAAACAGCCATTCTCCGGCTTGGCATGGAGCAGGTGTATGCAGTAATTACTTAATTGTATGTGCATAATAAGGCTTGGTGGTTTCAATAATAGTCACCCTAATAAAACAGTCGAGAAAGTCCCTCTAGGTATATCTAAAAGGCTGAAACAATGCCAACAATTACCGAGTTTTGCTGACTCTGGCATTGTCACTCTGAGTCTGAAAGGAGTCCTGAGCTGAGGAACATATGACTTCTGTGTAGGATCAGAGTCCGGTTAGTTGGCATGATATAATGCTTCTGAGAATGCTTAAAGCATAACCACTAGCATAATGGTACAGCACGTACCACTCAGTGAGACATGCAACTTGAGTCACTTTTCTTTTTAACAGTGACACTATAGGCACCAAAGGATATCTCCTGTTTTGGACTGTCTATGGGGCAACAACATGGCTGTGTGAAATGATAGTTGTAAGAAGAAACACAATCCAAGCTCAAGACAATGGACTAATTGCCTCTGTGTTGCCAGCTTACTTTGCAGAGGTATGTGTCGTCCATTATCTGTCGGCCACATGCTCATACCCACAAACCTGGAGGGAATCACAGTCATCCTGCGTGACAAAGAACAGAGGAATTATTGATGGACTTGCTACAGCTTCAAGCACTCTGTGAAGAAACAGGCAACCATTTCCTGTAGAGCACTGAAAACAAATGCTTTATGTTCTGCATGCAGCAAGTCTGTGTCACAGCCACTAAACTATGCCATTATGGGATCACAAGCCATATGCAACATATAATCAAATAACTGTCATTGCTGATTTCCAATAAAACTTTATTTTCAAAATCCAGCACTGGTCAAGTTTGCCGATGGGCTCTGGAATTGTCAACCCCTGCCTCACAGCATCCACTTACATTGTAAACTGTTAACATTTTGTATAAAGGAGTCATGCTATTCTGTCATCTGTAGACATAAAATCCTACTGATTATTCTCATGTGGCTGTGAAGTGAACTACTTTCAAACAAAGCCAGTTATACCTCAATTCTAGGATCAGAATAATATTGTAGGGCTGGAGAAATGGCATAGCAATTAAGAGGACATGATGTTCTTAGAGAGCAACTGAGTTTTGATCCTAACACCATATCAGGCAACTCACAGCCACCTGTAACTCCAGCTCTAGGGAATCTGACACTCTCTTTGGAAATTTGTGGGTACCTGCACTCACATGCACAGTCACTCACACACAAACTAAAAATAATAAATCTTTTAAAATAACAATAATATCTACTCATCAACTTCAGAGTGGCATTTCATGTGTATGCTAATTAAAATATTAAGACACATCATAGAGTGCTACACTTCATTTCATTGGCTGGGCAGGAAGCTCTGATCTGAGTTCTGTCCTTAGAAACTATATAAAAATATTAATTCAGTGACACAATCCATAATTCCAGCAATGGAGAAGTAGAGACAAGGTTATCTCAAGGTTTAATGGTCAGCCAGCTTAGTCTTTTTGGTGAGTGTTAAGGCAGTGAGAGACTGTGGCTTAATAAACATTGATGACTGTGCCTGAGAAACAACCACTCAGGTTGTCCTCTGGCCTCTACCTCTATGTGTGCACACTTGAGTATGCATCAGCATGTACACAAGTGTACTCACATAAACATGCACACACAAGAACCCAAATGAACATGCACACACTCATACAGAGGAGCTTTTTTAATAAATTCAGTTGAATAGATAATTCAATGTAGATAATTATGCAATTAAAATTTTTTACTCATTTTTGCCTTTCATTTCAATTCTTATCTTCTTAAAAATAAGCAATTAGTTTAGAAATTCTGCATCTGAACTAGAATTGTCCCCAAGAATCCTATCAGCATCTTACTTCTCTGTCATCAGCAAATGTTACTGTGATTTCAGGCACATAAAACAGATTCTCCCATCCCATCCTTCTTTTGTCATAAGAATCTCCTTATAAAGTTATTTAATTCGTACTGCTGAGCAGAAATGAGCTTATAATGTAGTGTCATTGACTGAAAACAGAAGAAATTTTCCCTATCAGGGAAAGCTTTCGTCTTGCTGCATGAATAAAGATGTGGATGAAAACTGCATTCATCTTCCTGAAAATTAGTTTCAACTTCTATTCTTTCCACTTCAGTTACTCTTTACTCTGAAAATAGAAGATGATGTTAAAATGGATAAGGATTAGTAGGTTCGGGAGGTTGCTCAGTCATTGAGGTACTCATTATACAAGCATACCACCTTGAGTTTAGTCCCTCAGAACACCCATTAAAAAGACAGGAATGGTGATGGACGCTTGTAACCCCAGCCCTGGGCTAGCAGAAAGTGGTGGATCCCTGGAGCTTACTAGTTCCATCAGTGAAGACCAGTTTCACTGAGGGATCTTTTCTAAAAAAGATAAGGTTTAGAGTAATGAGAAAGACACCAGCCAAGGTCAACTTCTGAACTACACACACACACATACACACACACACACACACACACACACACACACACACACACACCCCAAGCATTTGTGAGAACTGAAGAAAAGATACTAACCAGAAACATTTGAAGAGGTCTGATCTATCTACTGCCGTGTTGATGTGAATGAGAAATATATGCCACAGGCTCATGTGTTTGCACACTAGTTCCCCAGGTGGTGGTACTGTTTGGGGAGGTTATGGAACCATTAGAGGGTGCAGCCTTACTGGGGGAAGTGTATCACAGAGGTGGGCTTTCAGGGCACTTGCCCCACTTGTAATTCACTTTCTGCTTTCTTTATGTGGATGGAGATATAATCTCGCAGCTTCCTGTTCCAGCACCGAATGGCCTTGCCTTCCTCCCTTTCTGGAAACTTCTGTCAAAATGAACCATTCTTTCCATAATCTACTTTTGGTCTTGGTGTTTTTTTCACAGTGACAGAATAGTAACTGATACAATTGCCTAGTGCCAACAACTCTGAGAATATATTTACAGGGTCATTTTCCCAGATATTCTCAGTGTAATGAAACCTCAACTTCCACTTTCCAAGACTTCTGTTTCACTTAAATGAGTTGTCTAACCATTGTACACAGCTCAAGCGAGACCAGAAAGAGATACAAACTAGGTTCTGCTGCTGTTTGTTTGTTTGTTTGTTTTGTGTGTGTAGTTATTTTGTTTTCTGTCCTTGCTTTCAGGAAATGCCACCAGGATCCCATTATTATCTAGAGGTGATCTCCTGCAGGTGAATGGTGATGCTGACTCACTGACATACTCTGCTTTCCAGCTGACCGGTTAGGCAGCTTCAGTCTCTCTTGTATGATTAAGGACTGCAGTGCCCTGAAAGGTTCAAGCAGTCAGGAATAGATAGTGCCTTCCCTGTGCTGTGTTCTGACCTCCTAAGTGTAATGTAATAATAACACAAAAAACTTTGCATCAGTATGCTAGAATGATAATTGATTTCTGAGTCTGGGTGTATTTACCATCCATAAAGAAAAACCTTTGTGGTACATTTTTATAAAATGTGAAAATTTAAAGATTTTTCAGGAAAGAAAAGTATCTAAAGTTGACCAGTTCTTTGAAGTTTACATAAAAGGCATGGGAAAAGCGAAAAAAAAAAAAGAAAGAAAAAGAAAAATATAAATATTCAGTTGTCTCTCTCCCTTCCCTTCCTTTTCTTTAAAAATCCTTTCCCAGTTAATGAACTTCCTAGAAAAAAAAAAAAAAAGGAGGCGGGGAGAGAGAAAGAGACCTGGGTTTGCCTCGGGATTCTCAGCTCCACTTGGCACACACCCCACAAAAAGCAGGTCATATTTCTCAAATTGTTTTCAGCTACTGTGACAGCTGGCCTCATATTCCCCCTGTGATACGAACCAGCAGGGACCTGTAGCTAACTGTGAGATTTGTGTTTTAAATTTTCCTTCTTTGTTCTTACATCACATGGAGGCACTCATCAAATTTTTTAAATGATTATCATTTATTTCATGAACAGAGATTGTAAAAGTAAGCAATGGAGATATAAGCAGCTTCCTACTCTGGACATGACACATAGATCTGAGGCACTACCAGGCCAGACATTCTCTTCAATTTCATGATTATTTTTAAAAGAAATTCAGAAGATTTCTGTCCACTTTATCCCACCCCAGAGTCTGAACAGTTTTATCAAGTTCATAGGTTTAATTTAATCCTGATCAAGTGTCTGGTCATTTTACTTTCAAATGTTTTTCCAGACCTGTCAGAAAATTCTAAATCAACCCATCTTCCTCTAGCTAGGAAAATACACATTGATGAGAATGGGTGGGGTTGCCCTTGCCACTGCTATCTGGGCACCAGTTGGGGGGTGGGGGGGGCGAATACAAGTCTCAGAATGAGGAGACTGGCTCAGTGGATTAAGTCCCTACCATGCAAGCATAAAAACCAGAGTTCAGAACCCACATAAAATCTGAGCAGACATGGCAAATGGTCTAAATCCCAGCACATAAGAGCCAGTGACAGAGGATACCCAGAGCCAGTCGCCTAACCAGACTTTCTTGAATTAGAGAAGTTTGTATTTAGTGAGAGATCCAGCCTCGATAAATAAAGTCTGTTCAAAAAAGATAACCAGTATCAACCTTCTGCATAATCATGATAATGCATGGACTCCCCACATGAGTACACATACCCAAAAACACACAGATGCATATGCCTGTGAACACACATGCACATGCAAAAAAATAAGGAAGAAGAGAAAAGTGCTATTGTCTATTTTACATTACAGAATAAGAAGCATGCCCTTCTCCAAATTCTCTACCAAAGTTAACTGGGCTATAGTCTGTCTATGACCTATGATGTGGACCAAGTGCAAACTGAACATATAAAACTAGAGTGATAAGATCTGTTTCCAAGCAGACTCAGGCACTTCACATGGCACAATCAGTGCTGTCCTTAGCTTTCTGACTACAGACGAATATTCACCTCCATGCAGAAGCTTAATCTTATGCCAGAGTCTTTACTGATGTCTCTTTGGCACTTGCATAGAGGTATTTTCAAAAGCGCAATGACCCCTGAGAACACAGCCTAAGTTTGGCTGTGCTGCCCTGGAAGGGTAATTGAAATTGACCTAAAAGCAGTGAGGAGCAGTGGTCTGAAATTAGTGTTATTCCCTCTTTCATGCTGAGGCCCAAGTTGAAATAAATCAGTTCTTGGTGGACTAGAACACCTGTATACTGTTTCATCTCCCTTCTTCTAACTATTCTTCAGAGATTTAACAATGTCAGTTCTTATTTACTTTATATGATTGTTAATTATGCCATTATTATTTTTGTGCCCATCCAGTTCATGTTGCATATCTCTCTTTCTCTGAAATGCCTTACCTCTCTCTTTCACATACATCAATAGGTAATGGAGAGTGCCTCTCTCTCTATTCAATAGTATATATATATATATTATATATATATTATATATTATATATTATATGTATATGTGTATATATGTGTGTGTATGTATATATGTATATATGTATGTATATTGAGACAGAGTCCCTCTATATAGTTCTGGCTGTCCTTGAATTCTCTATGTAGACCAGGCTGGTCTCAAACTCACAGAGATCTGCCTGCCTCTGCCTCAAATTAATTATCCAATATTAAATATTCAGTCCTGAAAACATACATACAAGTAAAATTATACAAACTAAGCAGGCTATATTTATTCATTTAGCAGTATATATGCATATACATATACAGAAATGTATGTAACAATGTAAAAAGAGGCCATTAATTTGAAAAAGAGCAATCATGAGTATATGGGAAGGGTTTGGAGGGAGGAAAGAGAAGGGGGAAAATTCTTTAATTATATTATAATCTCAAAAAAGAATAAAAATATTTTATTATCACTAATGGATTAGAGTAATTGATTTCAAAGGGCAGCATATTAACAGATTTAAAGTTGTCTAGGGAAGTTCCCAGGAATCCATAAGAAAGACCCCAGATTAGACTACTAGCAATAGTGGAGAGGGTGCCTGAACTAGCTTACCCCAGTAATCAGATCAGTGAATACCCTAACTGTCATCATAGAGCCTGTATCTAGTAACTGATGGAAGCAGACACAGAGATCCACAGCCAAGCACCAGGCAGAGCTTCAAGAGTCCAGTTGAAGAGAGAGAAGAGGTATTCTGTGAACAACAGCCATCAAGATCATGATGGGGAAACCTACAGAGACAGCCAAATAAAGCTAGTGGGAATTTATGAACTTTAGACCAACAGCCATGGAGCCTCCATGGAACTGGACTAAGCCCTCTGCATGAGGGAGACAGTTGTGTAGCTTGATCTGCTTAAGGGGCCCCCTGGCAGTAGGATCAGGATCCATCCCTGGTGCATAAGCTGGCTTTTAAACTGACATTGTTAAATCTCTACCTATAATGGGACACCTTGCATGGCCTTGATGCAGGCGAATAGGCTTGTACCTGCCTTAGCTGAATGTACCAGGCTCTGCTGACTCCCCATGGGAGGAGGCCTTACCTTGTCGAAGGTGGGAATGGGGGGAGGTTAGAGGTGGAAGCAGGGGGTATGGGAGGAGGGAAGAGAGGGGGATCTGTGATTGGTATGTAAAATGAATAAAAATTTCTTAATAAAAAATTAAACTAGTTCAAATCACATTGCATTTAGAATATATTTAAATACACTTAACCTGAAAGTCTCCAATGAACGTGGAAACAGGACACTTGGAGTGACTGCCTTGGCTGTTCTTGGTTGTCAACTTAAAATTACATCTGAAATTAATGAAAACCTAAGCAGCTGGGCACAACTGTGAGGGATTTTTCTTGATTGGATCAATTGGGGTAGGAAGACCCACCCTAAATCTGGGTCACACCTTCTGGTGGCAGCCTATACAAAGGACATAAAAGGAAGGAAGCTATAGCTTTTTGCCTGCTTGCCCTCACTCTTGTTGGCAAGTTTATTTCTTCATGATTCCTAGGTATTCCAATTGAGACTTCCAGGCTTGTGGACTGAAGAACTATTGGATTCTTGGGATTCCTGTTGGGAGACAGCCATTACTGGACTGGGTGAACCACAGCCTGTGAGTCGCATTAATACAACTCCTTTATATATTCATTCTGTGAGTTCTGTGCCTCTAGAGAACTCTGACTAATACAGTGACACTCAGCATCACTTCCTCCTTTACAACAGATAGACTTCTTTTATCCAGAAACACACAGAGATTCAAATGTGCCAGTATATTCAACCCAACTCATATTCACATGTTGTTGATAGTCTTCTGTAGCTGCCAGGTTTATATAGTAACAATTTCTCTGCAGGACAAAGACTATGGAGAATATTTAGATAATGAACTAATAGAGTGCCACTACCTCTGGCATAATAGATACGGTTTGTTGGAATGGGAATCATAATGCCTTGTCACAAAGAATGTTGGTAGGTTGCTTATACTTATTGCTCCACACCTGTTCACATGTGGGCAGCACTAATTAGATGCAGTGTAGCGTAAGAAAAGAAGACATAAATCTGGAGGAATCATGGTGCATGGTGTGGCAGTTTGATCTGGAAAATAGGGGGTAGGTAGGAGCATCATTGTAAGAAGTTTTATAGGTGTATGAAATTCTCAAAGAATAGATAAAAATACATTCATAAGCATTAAAACCAGTTCTCTTCTGTGTTACATGTTCTAAAAACATGAATTTGAAAATACATGTTTGCAGTTTTGAAGATAATGTAACAATTTTCCAAATGAAGGCACAGGAGTCACTTTGCACCCTCAGATTTCTTACCTGCATTCTTAATAAGACAGTCTTCATAACTACAAGATTTGATCAAAGAGATTTCCTATTTTCAATGCCTCCTAATACCTAATTGTTATTGAAAAGCATTTGCTAGTTCTTATATTATACAATCAAAGTATCTTTGTATAGTGTCACCATAAATTTGCTTGTCTGCTCAGCTTGGTCTCTGGGCTCACAACCAAGCATGCCACATCCTGTAATAAAACCTTCTCTAACACTAACTTGGTGTAAATAAGACGTGTGAAAACTGTCCCCATGTTTTTTTAACTCCCACCCTCCGTGGCCCATGCCTCAAATATCACCCTCTCAATTCCATATCCATAAAATACTTGTTATCTTACGTGACTTGAGTATTTCCTGTATGTCCCACTCTTTGTTGAACATGGAATGGATGGAGAGAATGATCTGAGAAAGGATACACCATTCTCTCTCTTTTTTATTAACTAAATTTATATTATATATATTCATTTATTTTACACTCTAACCACAGGCTCCCTTCCCTCCTCTCCTCCTCTCCTTCTCCCCCCCATCTCACCTCTGCCCCTCCCCAATCCACTCCTCCTCTGTTTCTGTTCAGAATGGGGCAGGCCTCCTACAGGTATCAACAAAACATGGCATATCAAGTTGCTGTAGGACTCAGCTCCTCCCCTTGTATTAAGGCTAGGCAAGACAACCCAGTATGAGGAACAGTTTCCCAAAATCCAGCCAAATTGTTAGGGACAGCCCCTGCTCCCACTGCTAGCTGCCCCACAAGAAGACCAAGCTACACAACTGTCACATGTATGTAGAGGGCCTAGGTCAGTCAGATGCAGGCTTCCTGCTTGTTGGTCCAGACTGTAAGCTCCTATGAGCCCAGGTTAGTATCTGTGGTTTCCTTGTGATGTCCTTGACTCTCCTGGCTCGTACAATCCTTTCTCCCCCTTGTCTGCAGGATTCCCTGAACTTGGCCTAATGCTTGGCATCTGCTTCCATCAGTTACTGGATCAAGACTCTTAAAAGATATTTTTTTTTGGGGGGGGAAGATATTTTGATGTTCCCTGAGACCCTGTTTCAAAAAAACAAAAACAAACAAACAAACAAAAATTGCACGTCAGGATACGTAGAAGAGATTCTCTTACTGTTGTCCTAGGCTTCACGTCCTTGATTTTATCATCACCTGGCTTGAAAGAAAAAGTGACAATCAGCCAAGGGGGAAAAGTCCATGGGTTTAGTGTCAAGTTCAGCAGCGTGTCTGGTTCCAGCCATCTGGCACAATGTTCTTATTGATGCTTCTTTCAGATAAAACCATTGGTTAACTGGAAATGCCTATTCTCTTCCAAGGATCATCTGCACCCAGAAACACCTACTTCCCAAGATTTCTGGGGGGTTCCCTTAATGTTATAGATACTGGTTCTGTGCTGTAATTTACTTTTACTAGGCTCAAACCTCATACACCGAGAGTCTTCAGCCATTTCAATGTAACACATAACTTTTCTTTTATTAAGGTTTTAGATTATAAATTTGGGTTCTGGAAAGATGTCTCAGCAGTTTAGAGCAGCACTTGTTGCTCTTGCAGAACGTGTGGGTTTGATTCCCAGATCCCACATGATCATCTGTAGTTCAAGTTCCAGGGGATTTGACCACCCTCTTCTTTCTCCTTAGGCACCCGGCATGCATATGTAGTACAGACCACATGCAGACAAAATATTCATACATATAAAAGTAATAAACTGGGGGACAAAACTGAAACCTTCCTAGACACTGAGTTTGAATAGGAGCTTTGAAAAGTATTCCTGATCTTTTTAATGTATAAAAGTATTAAATACTAGTTAAATTTTCATAAAATGTAAAAGGATCAAAAACAGCTTATAATGAGTAGGATTAAAACGTAGTACCCAAAGATATTTTTTAATCCAAGGAATCTTTGAGTTCACATTGCATAGGAAAAGAGACTCTGCAGATAATGATTAAATGGAGGATTTTGAAACTTGAAATTATCCTGGATTAGAATGAACCCGGTGTCATCCCAAGAGGCCACACAAGAGGGAGGCAGGAAGGTTAAAAACAGAGGCTGTGAATGGCCTAAGAGAGGTTGGCTGTGAGTCATTTAAAGGTAAAGGAGGGACCATGGGTTGAGGAATGTAGATAAATCCAGGAACTGGACCAAGGAAGGAAATAGATAAAAGTCTGCCCCTTGACATTCTAGAAAAAAATAGCCTTTGTGTATACTTTGATTATAGTTCAAAATTCCATTTCTTTCATCTAACTTCCAAACAGTAAGATAAGTGGAATTGGTTTAAGCCATGGATTTTATGGTGGTTTATGGCAGAAATAATAAGAAATGAATACTCATTGTATTGAGTTTTCTTTTTTCTTTTTTCTTTATTTTAGTATTGTTTTCCCATCATTGTTTTTCTTAGTGCAGTCAATCTAGAGATAAGAAAGCATATGAAGAAAATCCATGGGATAATACTTACTGACGTCTTTCTCCTTGGGTTTTTATTTTTATGAAATAAAACACATCTGTTAAAAATATCTAAGAATTTATAGCAATCATAATATAAGAATCATAACTGAAGTGACTATATGAAACAGAGACTTCTCCAAGTTTGTAGCTTCCAATATTAACTTACAGCAGATTGTACAATTGTATGATAACATACACAGGCTGTTGGCTACTAATTCCCATACTGAATTCCCTTTGGAAATAG
Organism: Peromyscus californicus insignis; assembly: GCF_007827085.1. NCBI lineage: Eukaryota > Metazoa > Chordata > Mammalia > Rodentia > Cricetidae > Peromyscus > Peromyscus californicus. The sequence goes on from NW_026294551.1 coordinate 11,420,667, forward strand.
TGTGAAGCAAGACAGGGAATAGGCTATTCATAGTTACTCTAGAGATGAATTGGGCCCCTAATTTTAATTCTTTGCTAGCAGTAGCTTAGTATTAGCAACTTGTTCAAATTGTACTAGATGTATTCAACTTAAACAGATTTTCAAAAGATCTAAAATATAATGTAGATACCATATTTATCACAAAGTGTACTCAGAGTAACAACACATGTCATTACTGGAGGACTGGGAGGTTTTAAGAACAGCAGATATGCAGACATTAAATGCCTTTACCCAGGCAATGCAGACATTCTCATGCCAGCAATCTATTTCAAAGATACTTGTTTGTGTTCTGTTTGCTTGGCCTAAGTTGCATTTGGGAGAGTATTAAAAAAGATCCAGAATGATGGATGTTTCTCTGAGAGTTGAGCATCCCAGAGTTCTTTAATCTGTATCCTTGAATTCTATCTCTCAGCATATAACTCACTTGATTACGTTAATGTCTTAGCTACTTTTCTATTGCTGTGCAGAGACACTGTGACCAAGGCAATTTATAGAAGAAAACATTCAGTGGTGCTTAGAGTTTTAAAAGGTGAGTCCACGACTATCATGGCACGGAGCATGGCAGCAGGCCACAGTGACACTGGAGCAGCAGCTAAGAGCTTATATGTTGAGACAATCAGGTGGCATGGAGAGAGGGAACACAAACTTGGAATGGCATGGGCTTTTGAAACCTCAAAGGTCACCCCAGTTACACACCTTACAAACAAGACCACAACTCCTAATCCTTCCCAAACAGTTTCACCAACTGCAGACCCAGCATTCAAATATATGACCTATGGGTGCCATTATCATTCAAATCACCACAATCATAAAAAGAAAATACATAACTTTGGGAAAGAAATGTGTTCAGAGCAGATAAAGCTGGATGAGCAGGGTGACATTTGATAGAAGCAAAATCTATTGTATTCATGTATGAAATTTAAAAAAAAATAAATTCAAAATATACAAATGTTTAATACTTTTTAATTTTTGATATGTAGTAACTCCATGCAATTACAGAATAAAGCATGATGTGCTAACATATACATACCAGGGACAACTATCTAACTACCCATGCATGACACTTGGAATTTCTTCATGTGGAATCTTCAAGTACTTGCTATAAACTAATTTAAAATAATAGCAGTTTAAAATCTTTTTAACTATTTTGTAATAGGACATTATGAATTCTTCTTCCTCTTCAACTATGTCTACATCAGTGGTTCTCAACCTTCTTGATGCTGCAACCCTTTTAATACAGCTCCTTATGTTGTGGTGACCCCAACCATAAAACTATGTCATTGCTACTTCATAACTGTAATTTTGCTACTGTTATGAATCATAACACAAATATCTTATTTGCAGAATATCTGATAATCAACCCTTGTGAAAGGGTCTTTCAAACCCAAAGGGATCATGACCCACAGGTTGAAAACTACTGATATAGAAGAACAGACAGGTTACATATGGCTAAGTTTAATGATAAAAGGGCACTCATGCAGGGAAACTGTAGGAATCTCTTAAGCCACATTGAACAAACTAATGTATCATAATTTCTCAGACTTGACAGGTCTCTCATTTAGGACATTTTGTAATCAGAATTATGTAGAAATGATCCACAGGTCAAGGCTCAGAATTCCGTGAATCATTGAGCAGTTTGTCATATCTAAAATTTCCATGAACCTTCCATCAAAGCCTCCAAGGAGACACTAGGATCTTTTCCCCTCCAAGTTATTAACAAATACCAAAAAGATAGAGGATCAACTGTCTGAGAAAGGATTTGGGAGTCAATGGAGGCAATCCTGAATGAGATACAATTAATGACCATGGTAATAACCCAGTGGAATTCTGTTTAGACTTGATATAGCTTTCTTTTTCTGTGCTTCAGTTACTGATGTTGGCATAGAAATGAAGGAAATAGAGTTTGGGATGTAGAGAGAAGATAGGAAGATCCAGGCTTAATGGTTTCCATGGTTAGAAGTCAGAGGCATCTGAAGTCAAAAGACACGGTGGTGGTGAAATTAGCAGCTGCCTAGGAGTGACTGGCACTGGAGTTGGAGACTAAATTTCTCAGGTTGTGGTATTAGGATCGCCTGGATCAGAATCACGTTGAGGCAAAATCCTAAGTATCTGATTTTTACACACTCAAGTGTAGACAGAATGCACTAGTGAAAAGTGAGGTGACAAGTGACTGCAGGGAACACGGAAAAACAGGAATACATGTGATTAAAAATATCCCATAGAATGGCCGTACAAAGCATGGTTTAGTAAACACATGAAAATTACCAATAGGTTTACACAATCTGTCTTATTTGTTAACTTACAATTCTGCCAGTCATGAAGATCCATGTGTTGACTGAGGTTTAAGAAACACAATGAATTCAAAGTTAGATGCTTACAATTACAGTTCCAGCTTGCTGTTCCTTGGATATACGTTCTTAACATATTAGTTGGAAAATCTTAGTGATGGTTTCTAATTAGTAATAGATTGTTGCGTATAAAATAAATTTAGTCCTACAGTAACATGTGTACCAAAACAGTAATTGGGATTTACTTTTGCTAAAAAGTAAACTAGGAGAAATTCCAGGTAACACAAGGCAATGTAAATTTTGTATGTGGATATGTCTTTATCTTTGTAGAGATTAAGGTGACTATTACACCATAGGATAATTGGAGATCTTTGGAGTCATTTTATGCTAAATACATTAAAAATCTAATATAAAGACATACTCCTTTCTCAGCAGCTCAGATATCAACCCCAGTGACTTCTGAAACTCTATCCAAGAGTTGATGGGCGAGGTGCCTGAGAGTCTCTCTAAATGATTGAGTGTCTATGTTGGAGCTTCAGAGAGAACAATTATGTTCTCCAGAAAGGCATTGGTTTGCCAAGTCTTGCCCCCAAGAGCTATCCACTTCACTTAACAAGATTCCCTTAATGGAAAAGGAACAAATATTCTAGTCATTTATCAGTAGATATTTGCTTAAATGCCATCCTTGGCAAGCACCTACCATTGCTATTCTATATGCTAACTCAGATTGTGAGGCTCTTTAGCCCCATGCTATGTGTCCCTAGTCATGGGCATTTTAAGTAGGACCTTTAACTCCCTGTTGACTATCCTTCACTCCTGCCACCAATCTACAGTTTCTTTCGTGGAGCTTACCATTTTTTTTTTCAGATTACTTAGTGAAGAGGAAAAGAAAAGAGTGAGATTGTAAGTCTATAAAATAGAGTCAGAGAATTCAGAAGCTGAGATCCCAGATGAAGCTTTAGATGAATTATAATGACGATAACATTAACCATAATTGATGATGGAGGTTTTATGTGCTTTATTACAGGAATGACACTGTATGGTTTATATGCCTGCTTGAATTTACAGATTCTAGTAATGCATTGAAGCGGGATGAGATCAAAGAAACTACCACAAACAGGTATAGTGGCTTGCTCAAAAACTCTTGGCAGTAAGCAAGTTGTGTCTTAAGCTCAGACATTTGGAGTCCAGAATAAACATTTAGCTACTTCATGCATTTCCCATTTCTAATTGGAATTACTTAGAATTTATCCAAAGGCTGAATGTTGTCTTCCTTGTTGGTATAATTTGGCAGTTGAGCAGCTGGGTCTCTAGGAGATGATGAGTCTTCTTAATCCAGTAATTGGATCAGGGGCTTTCCAAGCTGAGTAATGTTCTGTGGTGCTAGCATAAGCAGTGTGACCACAGTATGTGCATGCAGTAGCTCTATGTCTCACAGCCTAAGCTTGTGACAGAAAGAGAGAGGGGTAGGGGAGGAATTAAATAGAAGGAAGGGAGGGAGGGAGGAAGAAAAGAAGGGGGAAGGAAAAAAGCAGGAGGAAGACAGGAAAGAAGGAAGGAAGGACAGACAGACAGAGGGAGTATTTCTGTTGTAGGTATAAAATATGTTGCATCAAGAAAATATTATTTGAATTGTTTGCACCCACTAGTGGAAAATGAACTGGTTTTTGACACATTGTTGTTGTTGTTGTTATTGTTTTATTGCTGGGGTTGGAGTTAACACCCTCTCATCTAGAATGGAAAGAGAAGTCTGATTAGTCTTAGTCACTTAAGTCAAAGACATAATCTTGCTGATGAATATTCACCAGACCCTCCCTCCATTTTCTGTTCACTAGGGTTTGGTACCATCATTTGCCTGGTGTTGGAAAGGAAAACCCTTTTCCAGTCGTGGTGGGGTTTTCTGTTTGTTTTCTTTCTTTCTTTTTCAAAAACAACCACTTACATAATCAAGGTCTTGTTTTCCCATCACACGTATTCTATTTAGTTGTCTCGTGTTTTAAGTTCATGATAATCTTGCTGGGTCTATTTCACGTATCAGTCAGGTGAGGCAGAATTATTAAGAGATTTGTTCAACTCTACATTTCTGATAAGTAGCAGAACAAGAGTTTGACTTTAGGCCTCCTTGTTGCCACAGTTTTGATCCTGATGTGGGTAATAATGCATCATTCATATAAGGAGGTAGAGATATAGATTAAGAGTCAAGGGATCTAAGTTTTGGTCTCAAATCTGGCACACTGCCCTCCAGTCAGGAAACACCATGCAAGGTGCCTGACTATCACATCCACACACAAAGATCTGACCCACTTCTCTCAGAAATTGAGTCCTATGCACAATAGAGCTTATTTATGTGAACCCTCTAATAATTGGTAATAATGATTAGACACTCACAGGTCCAAATTACACCAAATAAAATGAAAATTTTGACCTCATTGAATGTGACCAGAGTCCAGTTATATCTCATTGACCAGAATACTAGTTTAACAAATAAAGATGCATGAGGAAAAATATTTAGAAAAGATATGACAAAGAGTATAATTACTTTGTAGCCTTCCCTCAATATGATTGAATGAGACAGAGTTCAATGTATATATTTGATAAGAGACAGAGCAAGCAGTTTGCATTTAATCTCCAAGTAAAGACATTACAGAACTTTTTACATACAAGTTATGTTCATGCCATTACTTTTTTTTCTTGATAGTGCTATATAGAGTTTCACAGGAGAGGAGAAAAGTGTATGTCAGCAGAACAATGATCAGATTGCTGCTCTAGAGGAAGTCCATGAGCTAGAGAGATGGTAATGAAAGATACTGGACAGACATAAGGGAGAAAGGGAGACACTATACATATTCTGTAGTCTGGGTTTCTAGATTAATTGAGAGGAAGGAGAAAAGAAAACTTGAGCATGTACAGCTAACTGGAGAAAACAGAATACAATGACAAAGTTGATCATCTATTGTAAAGATGGTAATGAGCAGTTGAATCTGGAGAGCCAATGGAGAGTGAAATCTCTGCTCCCAGAGGACCTAAGAAGCTGTCTGGACCTTGGGACTGGGAAGACATAAGGCAGAGAAGAACTTCCACACTTCCAAAGGACTAATGAGGAGGGTAGACAACTCGATGTGTTCTAATACCTCTGTACTGTGGTATTAGAAAAGGAAGATTTTGGAAGAGTTTAGGGAAAATGGAGAGGATGTCCTGTGGGCTGGCAAGGTGGCACAGTGTGTAAGGGTGATTGCTTCCAAGCCTGATGAACTGAGTTTGGCTCCCAGGATTGACATGATGTCAGGAGAACTGACTTGTGCAAGGTGTCCTAACACATTATGGCATGTGTGCACACATATACTAAATCAATTTTCTAATTAAACATATAAAAATGAAGAGAATCCTGATTATAAAGATTCATTAACCAAAAATTATTTGACAAATGCACACACATATAACATATAAGATGTGCAAGGCATTCACACTCATGTACATAATGCATACATACACATATCCACACACTGAAGTGAGAGTTAGAAGCAAAATACAACCAATGACCACATATCAACTAAACTTTCATATTGGGGCTGCCATTGTTCAAGTGGTTATGTCTTAATTTTTCTCTTAAATCTTGAATAGGGGCTACATTAACATGTACACAGGCTGCTAGAAATGCCTTCCATGCCCCAGTGCCTTTGTTTGTCCTGGTGCATAATTTTCTTTATAACTATTTTGGCATTTGTTCACCCTATAATTTCCCTCATCATCATCACATTTTGCTTCTAGAAATATATTTTCGAGTGCTTGGCTGTGTAATAATTACTCTGTGTGGACATTGCCAGCCCTTGCTTGTAAGCAGAACTGCTGAGCTTTAAAACTGCTACTGACTCTAATATTCTTAATGCCTCTTGGAATGGCACCAACATTAACCATTTATAAAATACCAACCGCAGTGTGATATGTAGTAATGTGATTGCATCTCACCATTTGCCAAAACAACAGTCCTTTCTGAGATCATTTTTCTTTATTTGGTTTCTGAGAGAATACAATGTGGAGACCTGTGATCAGCTGCCAAATGCAGGCTAGCATTGTTTTTTTTTTTTTTTTTTTCTGAACTGATTTTATTATAGTGAGCATTTGCCTCTGAACAGAATGTTCTAGAGTCTGATATGTGAATTTTTGCATTTTGGTATTGTGACCCTTTGCCCTATTCTATCTCGAAGTAGTTACTAATATTTAAGGTTTTTGGTTGTTTTTTTTTTCTTTGAGAGGGCAAAACATGAATCTAGCTTTCATTTGGAAGATGCACAATGGAATTGAATAAGGTTTAATCTAAAATCAAGTTACTCGCATCATGGAATAAACATGTTCTGCCATAAGGCATGGAACAGTGATGGTAGATACATTTGTGCTGCTATAATGAAATGAGCTGACCTCCCCCCACCCCCCGCCAAACAAAATATGTTAATATGTTAGGGGAGAAAGGACTTGTTTTAGTTTGCAACTCCAGAGGAGATACAGTCCATTATAGTGAGGAAGGCGTGATTGCAAGAGATTGAGGCCAGCTTGAAAGTTAGGAAGCAGGGTGATCACATTTCATCCTTACACAGGAAGCAGAAGAAAAACAGGAAGTTGGGTCAGGCTATAAAACTTTAAAGCCCACCCCAAATGGCAAACTTCCTCCACATCTTAAAATTCCATAACCTCCCCAAACAGTGTCAACAACTGGGGGCCAGTTGTTCATATACCAGGAGGCGGCATTTCTCTTTCAAACAATGATATATAGATTCAGTTTCTCAATGTTTTAGACATTGCTATACAACAGTAGAATATAGCATTTCACAGACAGAGTCAGAGATAAGGGAGCTGACCGAACACTTAGAATTCTTTTTTTGTGTGTGTCAGTTTTGAAATCAACCATCTCATTTAATCACAACCTTGGATAAATCTAATTTGTTTACTAAACCCTTGATGGAGACCCAGTTGTCTGAAGTCTAGTTGTCAATGAATCCCTGTAAATCAAAACAATCATTGCAACTGTTGAGAAAGCAAATAAAACCGATTAATACGAATGATGTTGTGGGGAGAAACAATTGACTGGGGTTTTATCAAAAAGTGAATGTCCTGAGATGTAACTTTACTATGTTATTTGTTCAATGGTGGCTCTTAATAGTCAATCAGTATGCAGTTGGCTGAGTATTCACAAGTTGAACACAGCATTGCTCTTGGGGAATGTGAAACATCTCCATTATGTTTTATTCACTTTCTATGTAGGTGAGAGGAATAGAGCAAGATTTCCTTGAGGAAGAAGTTGTATGCAATTTCCATAGACAACTATAAGGTTTCCTAATGAAAAATAGAAAAACCAAAATTCTAGACACAGAAAAAAAATTTTTTGCGGTGTATGTGAAGATGGAAATTGTTCCTTGTCAAGTGTATTTGTTTCAGGTATTGACAAGTGACTCTCTTGGGGAAGCATAAACAAATACCTCTTCAACCAAGGAAGATTCCCCAAAACAGACTAAAGAAACAGTTCTATCTGAAGCTAGAATATTGAACCAGTGAGTTTATGGGGGTCACATGGAGGAGTGTGGTTGATGGTTATTTACAGCATAGACAATTCAAAGGCAGCCACATCATGTGCAATGGGTGACAGCTCAGGAAAGCTGCATCCCCAGATCTCCCTGTAGTAATTGCAGGTAGCTCAGCTGGTTGGAGAGACCCTCTCTCCCTAGCAATTGTTGCGTCATGCATAATTTGGCCAGTGGTGGTCTTATGAATCTTTTTTCATTCGCTTTCTATGACTTCTGAGGTGTTGCTGTTTTAAAAATTCTGTGTGTGTGTGCCTGTGTGTGTGTGTGTGTGTGTGTGTGTGTGTGTGTGTGTGTGTGTGGTGATATTGTGTCCCCCAATATATTGTGCACTCTAATAAACTTATATGGGGTCAGAAAACATAACAGCTACTACATGAACATAAAGGCCAGAATATGGTGGCACACACACACCTTTAATCCTAGCATTCTGGAGGCAGAGATCCATCCGGATCTCTGTGAGTTCAAAGCCACAGTGGAAACAGCCAGGCATGGTGGGTGACACATGCCTTTAATCCCAAGAAGTGATGGCGGGAAGCAGAAAGGTATATAAGGCCTGAGGACCAGGAACTAGAGGCTTTTTAGGCTGGTTAAGCTTTTAGGCTTTTAGCAGCAGTTCAGCTGAGATCCATTCAGACGAGGACACAGAGGCTTCCAGTTTGAGGAAACTAGATCAGCTGAGGAATTGGCAAGGTGAGGTGGCTTTGGCTTGTTCTGCTTCTCTGATCTTTCAGCGTTCACCCCAATACCTGGCTCTGAGTTTGTTTTTATTAATAAGACCTTTTAAGATTCTCATTACATCTCTTTCTTTCTTTCTTTCTCTCTCTCTCTCTCTCTCTCTCTCTCTCTCTCTCTCTCTCTCTCTCGTGTGTGTGTGTGTGTGTGTGTGTGTGTGTGTGTGTGTGTGTGTCTGTCTGTCTGTCTGTCTGTCTGTCTATTTGCGGATGCTCAAGCTCCTAAATAACAAGTCACACATGTGAAGGTCAGAGATCAACTTGTGAGATTCAGTTCCCCCCTTCCACCACATGTGCTCTGGGGATGGAATTCACACAGTGAAGCTTGGTGGTAAGAGTCTTTATCTTCTAGCCAGACTCTTGATTTTTTTTTTTTTTTACTTCCTGAGTCTTAGTAAGCCTCTTTCCAGGAGGGAATGTTTCAATTTTGAGTAAACAGCTACACAACAAACATTAACCATCACAAAATAGAAATAGAGAGAATTTTTTTGGAGAATGCCAGAAGAAGCATGTATTCCTTTATTTCAGTTGGTCACTAATTAAAAATGAGATAAGAAATTATACCAATAATGAACTTATTATGGAAACGAAAAGACATTTAAATAAGTTTTGCTGGAGAAATGCCTGTCATTTCTCTACAAAGGACACTGTCCCCTTTACCACTGTCACAGTGTGTGATTTTAATAAATGCTGTAAGGAACTTTTTACTCTAAGCCAATTAACTCAACCTTGAAGTTCAGCTTCAAGTTCATGACACCTGTTGCTCACTTCAGTCCAAGCCTGGTCAAGTTCATGGCACCAAACTAAGGAAGAGTTTATCTCAGAAGGATTCTCCAAGATTACGCTTCAGATTAAAAATGAAATAAATCCTTTGTATATATGACTACTGGGAGACAAAAACATCTGAAGAGTCTCATGGTCCCAGATTCAGTGATTGGCCTGAGTATGCTCTTAAATGATTTGCTTTGAAATCTTTGGGGTGGATCAGGTCAGGGCAATAGAAGTGAACTATGTAAAAACTCTCCTGATTCTCTTTACCATGCAAACCTTTGAAAGGAGGACATGATACTGACACCTTGGAAAACACACATAATTCAGATGTGATTATGTGTGCTGACAATCCTAAATGAACTGAATAAGACAGTCTAGATTGAAGGAGTAACGACTCATCAGATTGTGGCAGAAAGGGACATCAACAGTAGTGACCTAAGTGACAGGACTTCAGCCTGAAGAGATTATTCTGGATTACATTTCTGGGCTCAGTCTAATTACACAAGTTCTTCAAATGGAAAAAAAAAATGGGGGAGGGGCAAAGAGTGAGTCTCAGTGTGAGAGTATGACAAATATTGCATATCCTCTTCTTCTCAGAGGCATGGAACAGTTGCAAAGATGAAAAGATCCTTAGGCACATAGGGGAAACCCCAGCCAAGAGACAAACAGGAAGAGCAGACCTTATTCTCACAAGTGCATGAGAATGAAGCCTAGTAAGACCTTAACAAACACAAAAAGGATTTGTCCTGGATCTCCTATGTTCTACATCTTAACTGAGAGAGGCCACGTTTTAACCTAAAGAACTATAAGATGAATTTTGTTGTTGTAAGCCACTGAATACATAGTTGTTGTAGTAATCTGGAATAGTAACACATCACTAAAATACATGGCAAAAAAATTGAATTATTTTATTGAAATTTCAGAAAGGGACAGATGTGATTTTTAGAAAGAATTTCCCTGGAATGAAGTTCGAACAGACTTTCAAGTTCTAGGAAATTTGAAATATGTTTGTGAGCAGACAGTGGTCTTCCCTAAGGGAGGTTCATCAAGAGCCATCAAGGAGATGCTTTTGACTGAAGCTTGTGCTGGGAAAATTTTGGAGTGAAGTCTGGATTAGAAACATGTTTTGGAGGGCTTTGCATGCAAGCAGGGAAATTTGAGCCACCAGGAGAAATTCTTATTTCAACTCACCCTACCAAAACAGTTCCTTGAATTTCTCCACCACCCAACATGTGCTGACACCATTGCATCTGGCCACCTTCCCACCCACTTCTTCAGCCATATCAAACACAATAACCACAAAAATAAGCAGACGCATTTATTGAGTAATTACTGAATTCCGTGCACTTTACAAAGAACTCCACTTATAATCCACTCTTAAATCCTTACAGTAATCCCTCTTGTTAAGAGTGAATTGAAGCTCAGCAAGATCTCATTCATTTGTACTGAACCACAGATAACTTGGTGACAAATGCAGGGTTCAGATCCAGTGAAACCCAAGAGCCGAAAGTCTCGGGCATTTTACATAATATCACCTATGGTACGCATACATGAATCCCACTGTTATTTCCCTGGAACTGTTTTTATTTTATTAGTGCCTATATTATTCATTATCTATAGATACAACCACGGTTATGAGCAGTGACATGTATAACCAACTGCTGTAAGTATGAAGTTGAGAAACAAATTTCTTCATTTCATCAGCAGGAAGTCTTATACTGACCAAACATGATTCATCCAAAAACTGTTAGCATACTGTGACTGACTGGCTGCAGAAGCACTAGTCAAGGGTCAAGCAAAAGCTTATGCTGAGTTACATTTGAGCCTGAAGTTATGCCTGGAATTTTTACAGCTATAAATTCTAGATGCCCACGATCTTATCTGTAGTGAGAAGCAGCTGGTATACATAGTGTTTACAGGGCCATAGAGCTACTTTTTTTGTGATTCTGTTCATTTTCTTTTATAATTTTTCATGTAATGTCATCATGTATGACAGGGCATAAACCAGAACATGATGTAACAAACACAGGCACAAGGGAAAACAGTGAATGGATGAATGAGTTAGCAAGTGGATGAGTTAATACTGATGTTCCGAAAAAAGATACATCAACTCTGTGCTGGATGAAGTTCTCAAAGAAATGTCATGGCACTCTGTCCTATTGCTTGTAGTGTGGCACATATAATTCATTGAAATGAAGACCATCAAGTTAAAAGGTATGTTAAAAGTGTGAGTCATTACAAGATATTTATATTAATATAAATATTACAAAATGTAAACATAAAATAAATACTATATTGCAAGGTATTTTAAGCACACATAATTTAGAATCACACATACGAATACATCTAACCAAAATCAGACTATTTATAATGGAAGGCAGAAAATCATAACATATTGTGGAAGAGTTAAATAAAACGTTAATGGATTACTGGATTGAATTTATTTATCATTACAAAAACTAACTTGCAGAACATGGAAAGAGCATGGCTCAAAAGAGTCTCTTTTGAAGGCTTATGAAAGTTAACATAAGGCATTGCTTATCATGTTAAAGTTGGTGTTCTTCCAGGAGAATTAATAGATGTTGATTTTGTTTGATTGGATTTTATTTAATCTTGATTTTGATTAGTTGATATACATGAGTGTTGAAAGATCAACCCTCTCTCCTCATTTATTCTACTTAATTATTTTTTTCCTTTGATGTATATCACATCTTTGGGGTCCTTTCTGTTGGCTGGGTATATAAACTGAAAAATCTAAGTATGTAATTATTGATAGGAAGGTGTTTTAGTACAAAAATACCATTAAGAGATAATGCATAAACATCTATTAAGTAGTCTACAAACAATGGAAGAAAAGTTTTTTAAAACAATTTCTTTTAAAAACAGCTTTATGTGAGTAAATTTCAAATTCTGGAAAATATATTGCTATGATTGGAATTTTGTATTAATTTTTCATTCAATCTATTTTGATCATATTCTTTCACCTCCCCCAACTCTTTCTAGGTCTTCCCTACCTCTCTACCCACTCAACTCCATAGTTTTTCTCTCAAATAATAAAAAAAATGAAAACCAATAACAACAAAAAGAATAGAAAAAGAAAAAAACAAAACATGGAGATAATTTTGTATTAGCCAACTACTCCTGAGCAGTAGGCCTACCCTGACATGTGGTTGATAGACCCAGCAGGTTCCATTGAAGAAAATTGATTTTCCACCCCCAGTAAAAAACTTCTTGAAGAAGTGTGAAACTTTGTGCCCACTTCCCTTTTCCCATGCTGAGATTGTTGTCTGTCTTGAACTTGGGAGACTCTTGAAGGAAGTTGGTGTAATAAGTCACAGAGCCTGCAAATCAGGCCGGATAAGTAGCTACATCATCAATGTCACCTGCTGGTGTGGAATGGCGCTCACCGAGACAGTGCAAGGAAGACGTTTAGCATCTTGCTTAGCGAATTCTCAGATCTTTGACATTGAAAGTAGATGGGCCTCTCTAGCACTTTGCTTCTTCCTATTCTCATGTGGTCTTCATTTACCATGGTCTCCTATTCCTTGTTCTCCCTCTCTGTTGTTGAAGTGCTAGAGAGGCCCACAGAAATCCACAAAGATACCCTCACAACAGACTGCTGGCAATGGTCGAGATACAGCCTGAACTGACCTACTCTGGTGATGGGATGGCCAAACACCCTAATTGTCGTGCTAGAAACCTCATCCAACTACTGAGGGATCTGGATGCAGAGATCCACGGCTAGGCCCTGGGTGGATCTCTGGGAGTCCAATTAGCGAGAATGAGGAGGGTTTATATGAGCGAGAATTGTTGAGACCAAGGTTGGATAAAGCACAGGGACAAATAGCCAAACGAATGGAAACACATGAACTATGAACCAATGGCTGAGGGGCCCCCAACTGGATCAGGCCCTCTGAATGGGTGAGACAGTTGATTGGCTTGATCTGTTTGGGAGGCATCCAGGCAGTGGGACCGGGTCCTGTGCTCATTGCATGAGTTGGCTGTTTGAAACCTGGGGCCTATACAGAGTCGCTTGGCTCGGCCTGGGAGGAGGGGTCTGGACCTACCTGGACTGAGTCTACCAGGTTGATCTCAGTCCCCGCGGGGAAGGCTTTGCCCTGGAGGAGATGGGAATTGGGGGCAGGCTGGGGGGAAGGTGATGGGGGCGGGAGGGGGGAAAACAAGGGAATTCATGGCTGATATGTAGAACTGAATTGTATTGCAAAATAATAAAAAAAGAAAGTAGGTGGGGAAATGATAGGAAAAAGGAAAGAAGGCTAGTGCAGATGGAGGAGTGCGTTTGTGCGTGCGTACATGTGTGACTGTCTTTTCTGTGCTTATACTTACGTTGGGCATTTGCTTTCAGAAGATGAGAATGTGCACTAATTTTTTTGTTTGTTTGTTTGTTTTTGAGACAGGGTTTCTCTGTGTAGCTTTGCATTTTTCCTGGATCTCGCTCTGTAGACCAGGCTGGCCTCGAACTCACAAAGATCTACCTGCCTCTGCCTCCCAAGTGCTGGGGATTAAAGGCGCGCCACCACCGCCCGGCTGCACTCATTTTTAATCCCAATGCACAGAGCCTTAGAAAGCTCATTTGCTAATTTGAAATTTGAGATTTAAGACAACTGAAATATATTTTCACTTACCATATTACAATAACAGATAAGGAAATATTATAGTTTTCTACTTCTAATGACTCAGAATCCATTTTCCTCATAATTCTAGATTTGCCTCACTAGATTGTTCTAGATTATTATTACTCTTTTATTTTTAGTATCCCACTATTCTTCTTTCTGCTCCCTTTCTTCCTCTCTCTTTCTCACTCCCTCTCCCTCTACTATCAACATAATAGAACATATTCTTTATAATTATCTAGGAACTTTATTTCAATCACCATTTCTTAATGTAAGAAAATTTAAGACCTCAAGAAAATACTCGCCCTTCCACCAACCCTGAGGACTGATTCCAGCTCCTCATACATGCTAGACAAAGCACTCTACCTCTGAACTATATCCCTGTGCGTTTTTATACTGTTTACTTTGAGGCAGGATCTCAGGAAATTTCCCTGGTTGGTCGTGAATTCACTCTGTAGCCTATAGGGACTTGAAGTTTGCAGTTCTCCTGCCTGAGCGCCCATCGTAGGGATAGCTGGTGTTATAGGCCTGTGCCACCATTCCTGGCTAAACAAGAGTTCTTTCAACTCAAGCAACTGTCTTTCCCATGTCCATTGTCAATCCCATCACCAGTCTCACCTCAACTCCTTGGATATTACTAAATGTACTGCAGGATATAAAAAAGTGAGGGGAGGGAAACTTGACCTTCTGGCAAGCAGTGGGTAGATATGAAAATAGAACCAAGCAGATAGATCCAGTTTCTGCTGCCTCTCCTCACAGGACTTCACTAAAGTCACTATCACCTCTGCTCCCATGACAACCCCTGACAAAGATAAATAAGTGTCAAACATGCGCTTGCTCCTAAGGCCTCTGGGCCAATGTACCAATCGCAAATGCAAAATTCAGGCCGAGTTAATCTGTCATACCACTTACGGAAAAAAGATACGGAGTGTAGGTTTGGCAGCCTCCATGGCAGCCCTTGCCGCTGTAAGCCTGTCAACACCCTCTGTAAAGCAGCCTGGTAAAATCAAGCAGTCTCTGTGGGCATTTTCATACCCTGTGAAACACATATTCTCTTTATATTACAGGCATGACTGTAGGGTTATAGTAGCTCCTGGGGAATGTGTAAAATAAAGGAGTTCTGGTGGAGGATTATAAACTTTTGAAGTTTCATTGAGTTTGTTGCTAACAAGTTGGAACTTTACCTTCAGAAGACATTTAGACATCTGTCTATCAAATGCGATTCAAAATGTCAAACATGCTAAAAAATAATAAGTAAGTACTATCCCTTGTCCCTAACACACACACACACACACACACACACACACACACACACACACACACACAAACACACACACAATTCCAAATAAATTCCAGGCGGTGGACCAACACAGGTCTGATAGTCAGATCCTTCTGTTGGAAGAGGAAATGTCAGCTATGAAAGGACATTATCTGAGGCAACAGTTTCTTTGGAGGAGGTCACTTTTGCTTTTACAAAATTCAGTGATACAAAATGGGAAAATAACAAAATTCAGTGATACAAAATGGGAAAAAATGTAATTAAAACAAGTCCCAAGATATACATGTGTGGGACATGACATTGTGATTCACAAGAGCTTGCCTTCAAAATGCAGTGGCTTTCATCTGTTGGTCTTGTGTAGTTCTGCTTTCAAATATGGAGGGTAATAGTCGGGAATGCTGCATTGAGATGTAAGGACAGAGAAAACCCTAACTGTTAATCTCACATCACAAGTCCGACTTGTATTAAAACTCCACTTGTATTCACGGTCTTCTAGCTAGCTTGTGTTTATATATGCTTTATCCTGTGTTGCACAGCACACGGTTATGATAAATATTTTGTATTCTAGATGGCAAATTTATTCTCCCAGGAAGCAGAAACACCTAAGGAAGGGAAGAAGGCAGTCTATCAGAAGACTGTAGATTCCGAGAAATAGCTAGTGTTAAAGTAGAGAGATTTCTAAAGTTAAATATTAAACTCACCTGTGTCTCTGAATGTCAGTACATCTCTCCCCAAAAAAGAAATGAGCCTGAGGGAAAGGAGCACAGAATGTAATTATATTCAATTTAAATAGAGCTAAGACTACAAGGAGTTTCTAAGCCCGACAGCTCTCACTTCTTTGAGCTGACATTTCCTTAGCCTGGAAAGTCAAAAGTTTGCAGTCCCTGCCTTGCCACATTAGGTGCCAATTCAGAATGTACCATCAGAATGATCTGGGTCTCTTTCCAGCCCTCCCCTCTCATAGCAAATGCTGCACCCAGGGTCCGATGTTTGGGGACGAGCCTAGTGCTCTGGCTTATTGGCCTGGGACATGAAGCCTGCTGCACCACTTGGGGAGTGGTTGTCCCTCTCATACCCAGACATTCGTCGTTCAAACTTCGCCTTGTTTTTTTCCCCCCCTCTGGACAGTTCTTGAATGGTTATAGATATTGTATGTTACTGAAAAATGACACAAGACACCTAAGCATGCTTGGACTAAATTTCCTACATGCTTGGGTTTTGGTTTTCCTACTGAATTCTGAAGGACCAAGAATCTGGTTTTCCATTCTTTTCTTCTTTTTCTAAATCTTTCTTATGACAATTCTTTTTTTTCCAAAAAGATAAATGAGATAACAAAAAAAGGTCTTATTTCCACCTGACTCTTAATTCTATGTCAAAAAAGAAACAGAATGAATTAATTGTGGAGAGATTTAGCACAGGCATGTCCTCTGTCAGAATTCTGTTGGTGGCCCTAATTTCATGTCCCTTTTTAAGGGAAGTCATAAGCAAGGAAATGAGTCCTGGCAGCTATGCTTTCGCAGCTCTCCTTCTGTCTAGACCCCTGCCTCGCTCTCTCTTTCAACTTCACACCATTGAAATGGAATGAATCAAGCTTCTCTGAAAGTCCATTTCCTAGTTCCCACTGGGGCTCTATTTGAATCTTATTACATTCAATGCACCCCACTCCCTGCTTCCAGTAACATGAAAAGCGAATGACCTCAGACTGACAGCTTTAGGCTTAAAAGATTTAGGCTCAAAAGCAGAAACTCCCTTGGAAGTCTCCTCCACTTGAAAGGCTGCAGAGCGTCCTTGGATGTATGTTTAAGCACTCTCATTCTCCTGTGAAAAATGGGAATGTTTATATCTTTGCTGAAATCATAAAAACACCTAGCTAGAAAATTTTCCATTACAAGTCTGCTCCTGCTGCCTCCTTGCAGGAACAATAAATGAACAGGACCTGATTGCTGTCTTGCAGACGGGAAGTATCTCTTGATTGATGTCAAACATAACAACTAACCTACTTCCATCTGCATATCAGGTCCCAGGAAGCCCTGTGGGACACTTCCTACAGAAACTGCTCTTCCCTTCCCACTTCCAGGTTACCTCCTTTCAACAAGACTGATGTGAGGAGCACAGGGGCAGGATGTATTCAGACTCTGGCCTCTGGGGCATCCTGGTGTAGGCTGTGCTAGGGGGAAGACTGTACGATGCCAAAGCATAGCTCTGTTTCCAGATGTCCGCTACTGACAGTCTCATGCTTGGAATTTGTCCAGTCAAGACCACTTGCCTTTCAACAGTAGACACAAGAAGGAGGATAGAAATGAAATTCACTAAACCTGTTTTTGCAAGCCCTGGGTCTTTCTGATCTGTCCTCTAGCACTGTGCCGTCTTTGAACATTCAGATGGCTCTAATTGATTCCATTCACATGACACTTAATGCTTTTAATATAAAAGAACAGGCAGTTGGTTTAAAAATAGTAGGTGCCAGGCTGTGGAGCTGGTTCAGTGGTTAAAGCACTTGCCACACAAATGTGAGAAAGAGAATTAAGATCCCCATGTAAATGCCAGGTGAAATATGCAGTCAGCCTGTAATTCTAGTACTCAGGTGGCAGAACCAAGGGGTTACCAACACAAACTGGCTAGTTGGACTTGCAGTCCTGGCAGTCTTTGGGTTCAACTGAAAGATTCTGCCTTAATGAATAAAGTGGGGGTAAAATTAAAGATGCTGCAGACCTCAACCTAGGAACTTCAAACGCATGCACACAGGTGCATGTGCACCCGCACATATATTCAAATACACATGATGGCAAGTGCCATGGAATTAAGCTGATGCCATTTGGTCACTGTGAGAACAGTTTTATGTAGGCAGATTTTTCTGTCCCACCAGCCAGCTCCTGAGCAGAGCTGTAAGAGTTTCACTGGGGAAACCCTCCCCTGCCAGAGGAGAGCTGTTACACTTGCATTGGAGAAACCTTTTCCTGGAGCAGGGCTATAAGCTGCTATACAGTGACTTTGTGGTATTTCGTTCTTGGCTCGCAAATGATAGGATACCCTTCCATCTGAGCTGCAATGCTTACAACAGTGTGTGGGATCTGATGGTAAGGTTTTTTTTTCCCCCCCCTGGGGAAAAAGGAGTAACCCTGCCCTTTCTCTGGTTATTTAAAGAAGAGGTAGGGTGTAGATAAGCTCACAAAATTGTCAGGAAGTCTTTTTGGGAGATGAGAAAAATAGACACAAGTCAGTCTTGAATGGGTCAATGGGCAATAAGGTAGACAATTATGTCCAAAAGAGCAGGATTATGGATGGTAAACAATGCAAGGCAGCATTGGCATACACAACAAGGCAAATAATTTCAGGTTCCTAAAGAATCTTCAAGGCCTAGTCTCTGGATTCATAACAACATGGAGAGACGCTGAAAAGGCAATGGATAAAAGAAGTGTTGATAAGATGAATGGGTGCTGGGACTTGGAGAGGAAGCACCGGTGTGGGAGTCAGTTTTACCTTGGCCTATTGTAGATGCCATGGTTTGTCACAATTCTCTTTAGCTGATATGGCAAAAGCAAGGCAAAGGCCCTCTCCTTGATTCACAAAAAGGAAGCTTTAGTCCCTGCCCTTTCTCGACCCTAGCAGAGCACATCACACTGCCTTACTGCAGAGACATTCTGGGGCAGAGTTGGCATGCTAACACTGGTTACTAAGCTTTCATTTCTTGCCTAACTCATGGTTGGAGAGAAATAGGCACTACTCTTCTAGCCTGCCCTGAGGGACTCAGGGACTCAACAAGTATATCATCATCAGTCGCCAACCCTTTAAACATCCCTGATTGCTCTCTCTTGTTTGTTCCATCTTCCCATTTCTCTGTCTGCCTATCTCTGTCTCTGTCTCTCTGTCTCTCTCTCTGTGTTCTCTCTGTCTCTCTTTCTGTCTCTCTTTCTCTTTGTCTCTCTCTGTCTCTGTCTCTCTCTCTCTCACTCTTTCTCTCTCCTCTCTATCTCTCATGTCCCACTCCAAGATGGCATTTCACCCCCTCCCCCTAATAAATCTCTTGTATGAGATCTGTTGAATAGTATGATCTCTTGGTGGCACACCTCTGCACCAATCTGCCAAGGTCCCTTCCACTGCTAAATCCTAGCATGGGGGGAGGGTGTTTTTAGGCTAACTTTTTCCTGTTTGGGTTCTGTCTTTATTTTGTTCTAAAATTGCTCTTGCTAGTCCAGGTTATCTGCACAGTTGCTACTGAGTTCTCATATTATGATTTAATATTGTCAGGTGTAGCCATCTCTTCAAACACTAAGCATCTTAACTTGCTCTGATTGTGTGTGTGTGTGTGTGTGTGTGTGTGTGTGTGTGTGTGTGTGTGTTTGTGTGTGTGTGTGTGTGTATGTGTGTGTGTGTGAGGGAGAGACAGACAGACAGACACAGAGACAGAGAGACAGAGAGACAGAAAGAGAGAAGAGAGAATGAGAATTTTATTTGGTCTTTGGTTTCCTAGGTTTTAGGTCAACCTTTGTTTGTCTAAAGTTGATTCTTCTTCCAAGAAGCACCATTTTGTCACTTTCATAAAATTTCCAAAAGCAATTTCTTTCATCCTCAAAAAGTCCTTCTTGCCAATAAAGTTTATAATCTCAAAAATCACTTAGTAGTTTATAAAATAAATTGTCCACCATCCCTTTCTTAAGATATTATTTAAAGAATTGCCCCCATTTGCTGATATTCCCAAACCTGGTTTCAGATAAACCTGTGGAATAAATATTCTGGTTAATTTCACAGTGTTTGGCAATGTGTCTGAACATTTTAATATATAGATAATGTTTCACTGTTCAGTAAATATGATGCAGTACCATTCAGAAATCTGATACTCCCACAACATAAACCTGCAACACATAAAAAAAGTCAATGTCCTCTCCCTCTAGCTGAAACCAAAGGTGAATATGCTAGTTTTCAAGATGCTTTACTGCTATTAGCAGGTTTTTTTTTAATGTAACTTTTTCCATGGCCCTTGGTCTGTTTTACAAGTTAATATCACTCATCCTCAGCTTCACTACTGATGAGTGGTTCGTTTACCTCCTATGGAGTTGTACTAGTAAGTTCTCCAGTTAGTAATAAACAATTCCAGTTTGTTTCTAATCCTGGAACTGATTCATCTCCCAGTTACATTCACAAATATAATAAGAGAACTAAAATCATGACGTCCCATAAGTGTATATTTTCTTCAAACATGGAAGAAAATTTAAACATGAAAGCAATATGGAGGGATGTTAAAAAAAAAAAAAAAAACTCAGAATCGTTTAGCAGATGGTACAGAAGATAAAGGATAGATATAAAAACCTGGTGCTGGAAGCTTTACTTTAGGTGAACAAACCCATCAGAAAGTTGCCCTGACCCTAATAAGTAAAAAAATAAAACAGACTATAATTTATAAAATGTTTCAAACAGGTCAAGAAACAAGTTGAATTCCAAAAGGTATTAGCTAGCAGCCCCCAGAACACTTTTAAGTCTGGGGATTCAGGCCAGCAGTAATGCAGCATCTGAGCATGTGCAAGGCTACACTTTGATCCCCAGTGTGTGGGGGGAGGAGGAGGCAGAAGAGGAAAGAGGAGGGCAGAGAAAGAAAGATCAGGGAAGGGTAGAATCCCAAAATAACATCAAAAATTACAAAATGATACCAAGGAACCAATGTTCAGAAATATACTTGACAAGAGACATGAAAGGTCTGAAACAATAATGTGAGGAGTCAAACTGTAAAGATGAAAGCTTAATACCTCCATTGATGAGAAAGAAAACATGTCAAGATGTCATTCATTCACAATTCAGTCTGTGGATTAAGCACTAACTCAATAAATATGTTCTGGCATACATGAAAACTGACCAAATAATTTGAAAAAAATATGAAAATGAAAGTTTTGAAAAATATTTGTGCTCTGCGGTGGTGGCATGTGCCTTTAATACCAGCACTAGTGAGGCAGAGGCAGGCAGATCTCTATGAGTTCAAGATCAGCCTGGTCTACAGATCAAGTTCCAGGATAGTCAAAGCTACACAAAGAAACCCTGCCTCAAAAAATAAATAAATAAAAAAAATAATACAGAGAGAGGAAGAGAGAGAGAGAGAGAGAGAGAGAGAGAGAGAGAGAGAGAGAGAGAGAGAGAGATTTATAAAATGTTTATTTACTTGTACTTTCTCTGCCTGAATGCTTTGCCCACACACAGACATGTTTCTGTATCGTGTGCATGACTGATGCTGGTGAATGCCAGAAGAGGCCATCAGATCCCATGAAACTTAAGTTACAGATGGTTGGGAGCTGCCATGTAGTTGTTGGAACTTGAATCTGGGCCTTCTGGAATAGAAGACAGTGCTCTTAAAACACCGAGCCATCTCTCCAGCCCTGAAAATAAAAAATATAAAAACAATTTGGAAAGATAGAATTGAAGTCAGAGTGAACACAATACCTACTTTAAGGGTGATTGTTACATTCCATTATTAGAAATGTGGTACTATGTCGCGTTGGCCTCGACCAGCAAGGAAGACGCGACGCCAGGCTCTTCTCTAAGCAGTTTATTCAGGAACCTTGAGACAATCTTCTGACCCCGGGGAAAGCCATCTTCTTCTTCTCCCTCACTCTCACTCTCACTCTCACTCTCACTCTCTCTCTCTCTCTCTCTCTCTCTCTCTCTCTCTCTCTCTCTCTCTCTCTCTCTCTCTCTCTCTCCGATCTTCTTCTCCTCCCGGGGAAAGCCAGCCCACGCCCTTTATAGCCACTGGGCAATCAACCCCGTAGTGCCACGGAGATAATGCCGATAGGGTCAGACATACGCAAGCAAGCCAGATTAGGTCCAGGTGTGCAGAAGCAAGCCAGATCCTAGCCTTAGCCAAATAAGGAGCACGCCGGCGCCATCTTTGAGGCACGGTCGTGCACGGCTCTCTACAGTACTAGGCTAGAGAAAAGTTCAGTGGTTAATAACATTTGTTTCTCCTTAGAGAACCTGGGTTTAACTCACAGCAGCCACACAGAGGCTCACAATAATCTGTAACTTAAGTTCCAGAGGATCCAATGCCTTCTTCTGACTTCTGTGAGCTATTGGATGCATGAGGTACACACAGACACAGATATATACACTTAATACATAGATGCATATTTTAAAAATAATATTTGACTAGCAATAGAGCAGACATAAAGTACATGTAATAGAAACTTGAGTTTGATAGTTATTTTATATAATTTCATTGAAGTTCCATAAAACTAATCCCTTTCTAGCTCACCCATCTAACTCACCTCTTCTCTTCCTTGTGAGATTTCTATCTACCTGTTCTATAGAAACTGAAGTATATAATAGGAAACTTCTCCTTGAGACAGACAGAGACCATTACAGAAAACCATAATCAAACAAAATGCGAATTTATGAAGCCCAGTCCCAGTGGATACATCCACAAAACACTCATGTACCTAAGGCTCAGGGAACAATGTAGAAGAGGGGAAAGAGAGATTGTAAAAGCTGGAGATGAGGGGATATGTTTTGAGACTTTGTCTCTTAGGGATTTTAGAAGCCATACCCATAAAATCTTACCAAACTTCCTAAATATGAGCTAAATTAAGACCACAAAAATGTACATCATAGCACAGACTGGGTAAAGGCCGTAGGACCTTTACCCCACACAAAGAACTACAGCTAACCAAGGTATGCTAAGAGTGGGAAAATAGAGTTCTCTAGGGAAGAACACCCCTTCACTAGTGTATTTGTTATGTTTTTCATATGTGTGACAAAGATACCTTGAAAGAACCCCTTAAAAAAAAAGGGATGATTTAGTTTGGATCCCGGTTTCAGTCCATCATAGTATGTTAGGCATGGCAGCAAGACCATGGAAACTGTGGTACTATAAGGCTGCATCTGTTCACATCTTAGCAGACCAGAAATCAGAGGATACAAGAATCAGGGGTAAGTAAAAATACTATACCTCCCCTAGTTGTCAACCAGCTAGATTCCACATCCCAAATGCCCCACCTTCCCAAACAGTGCAGCTTGTTAGGGTCCAATAGTTCAAAAATAGGAGTCTATGGAACATTCACACCCAAACTAAAACACAGGAGAACCTTGAAACTTTGTTTCTGCCCAACCTAAAGCCTGCTTTTGTTCAAAACCATTTTCTATGATTTCTCAGAAAATTAACAGAACTTGCCAGTTCTAGCTTGAAACACTTTTCCTCGCAGTTTCTAAGCCATGATTTTTTCTGTTTCTCTTCTTCATTGTGGACTTCTCTTTTCCCATCCCATTTCCTTATGTCTCATCCTTCTCCCCACCTTTTCCTAGGTTTGCATGTTTAGCTATGTGCTCATTCTGACTCAAGTTCTTTTTGCAGGTTTGTGAACACTTCAGCCACAGTCTTGTGAACCACTCTCAAATCCTAAAATCCAGCTCCAGAGTTCTGAATGAGTTCAAGTCCATATTTTCACCTTTGTGGTGTTTAGAAAATGCTGTCATATGGCTGCTCTATTTTCTGAGCTTCAAATGTGTAGTGCTGTAGATTGCTATCACCTAACTGTAACACACAGTATCTGTACCTACCTGTGACTACTTGTGAAGAGGTCCTTAGGATCTGGTCTGTTGACTGTCAATATTCCTTACAGAAAGGGGTAATGGGAAAGGACATTAGCCCCTCTCCTGAGATTCTGGCTACAACGTTTTGCACCACACAGCAGATCTATGCAACTATGACAACCAACTACACGTGATGTCCTTTTCAGTGTTTTGGGAGGTAATAGAATAATAGAAGGTGGAAGATTAGCCGAAGGAGAGAATCCATCTGTGCAGCTATGGGGAAGTCATCATCTATCGTAGGGTGAGAATTTCTGAGTGTTCGGCTGCTCCTGTAAGTAACCTCTCACCTATGCTCTGTAACTAAACCAAATCAACTTACTGGTTCTCCAAGTTGGACTTCAGTAGAACCCTATTGGTTGTGTCATGGCTGCCCTGTCTGAGGTGAGTAGATACTTTTTCACATCTCTTCAGGAAATGTTGACAGATTATTATCATATTCATCTTTAAAATATTCACATGCTGAATTTCTTTCTATTGAGTTAATGTTACCATTTCATCTTGACTAATAGTACCATGATTTTCTCAGCTTCCAAAATTAGTAGGCAAACTTCATCTATTCTAAATCAGAAGACTTTTTACTGTCAAAATTCTTTTGTATTTTTTTAATATTTTATTATGTTTTTGTGAATTTCTTCCAATGTGTTTTGATTCTATTCATCCCTCCATATCAACTCTCCACCCTCAACTCTCTATACCTATTCAACTTTGAATTATCTCCTCTTCCTCCTCTTTCATATCCTCTTCTAATTCCCCCCTTCCTTCTTTTTATTTTTATTCCAATTTTTCCCCCACTGAGTCCAATTTGTGTTCTCCAACCACTCTTTGGAATGGGACCTGCCTTGGAGGATGGTCTGCCAACCAGAAATTACATTATTAAAGGAAATGGACTTTTCTCCCCAAGCCAATAGATTCTCAACTAGTGGTAGGGTCTTCTGTCCATCTTCCTCCGTCTTTGCTGGGATTTGTCTGGCTTGACCTTATGAGAATCTTGTGACAATCACTGAATCAGCAAGGGCAACTGCCCTATTGTATCCCCACAACCAAACAAGGTTTTCTTGACGTTGGTCATCACTCTGACTCTTATAATTTTTCCTTCTTCTTGTCTGTGATTCCTGAGCCTGGAGGGTTGTGAACTGAACATCCCATTTAAGGTTGAGAATTTTATGAATACTGTGTTTACAGCATTCCTACCCTTCTTTCCACTTCAACTCTTCCCTTGTCCTCCTCACTCCCTCCCTCTTAAATTCATAGCCTCTTCATTATTATTGTAAATACATCCATAAATACATACATGCACATGTGTGTGCATACATATACATATAATCATACGTATGTATATATTTAGTATTGCTCATATGTCCACATATTTAAGGCTGACCACTTAGGACTGGGTAACATAACTGATGGCTTCTCTCTAAAGAAAATGGATTCTCTGTCTCTTAAATGTCTGTAATCTTCAAGGGTGGTGCCTTGTGGAATTTCCCCTACACAAGTTGGTTTGTCAACTGATGCTCTCATTGTGTAGGTCTTATTTACCTAATCATATTGTTAATATTTCATGGGTATAGCGTCCCTGTCATGTTTAGGAGACAGTATCTGGCATCTTGTTTCTCTGGCTTTTATAATCTTCCACCTGCTCTTCTGCAAAGAATTAAAAAAATCTTATTGATCACTCTTGAACATATATTACCTCTTAATTTTCCTTTAAGAAAAAAAAAAAAACCTCTAATCTAGTTATTTTCTTGCTCAGAAAATTCCATTTTCAATCATAATATTTCATTTATTTTTTGTCTCTTTGCATTTGATATAACTCAACACACAAACATTTCTTATTCCAGCCTCATATTATGTATGCATTAATTCCTTTATTTGAAAGTAAAAACACACTCATTTTGCTCTCCTACTTGTAAATTAAGTTAATTCAATAAAATTTCTTCTGTTCATTGTTACTAGAAATCTATAACCCAGAATGTTAATGTCTTTAAAAACTCTATTGTGAGGGACACACCAGGAAAAATAAACTTATTGTAATGCAATAAATGCAGTATAGTAAGCTATATAAAAACACATTTGGCAATATAATAAAAGACACTACTCTTTGTTGAGGTTGAGAAAAATACAAAAACAAAACGACATGTAAGTTAGACATTAAAGATTGTGAGGTAGGTGTAACACAAACTGCTGAATGGTCTTTTTATAAAAAACTCGGAGCCTAATACTGGGGTGAATGCTGAAAGATCAGAGAGACAAAGGAACAAGCCACCTCTTACCTCTAGGACTCCTCAGTCTGAAAAGCTTTCCTCAGCCGAAAGACTTTAGTACCTGTCACCTCACACCTTATATACCTTTCTCTGCCCACCCATATCATTTCCTGTCTCAACTTTCCTAGTGCTGGGATTAAAAGCGTGTGACTCCCAAGTACTGGGATTAAAAGTGTGTGACTCCCAAGTACTGGGATTAAAAGTGTGTGCCACCACTGCCTGGCTCTGTTTCTCTCCTAGACTGAGTCAATCTCATGTAGTCCAGGGTGACTTTGGACTCACAAAGATCCAGACGGATCTCCCAAGTGCTAGGATTAAAGGTGTGTGCCACCACTGCCTGGCCTCTATATTTAGTCTAGTGGCTTGTTATGTCCTTTGATTTTCAGGCAAAATTTATTATAGTACACAATATATCATCACAGTTAGGCACTGGAGAGATGTACTCGCTGCTCTTTCAGAGGACCTAAGTTCAGTTACCAGAACCCATGTTAGGTGGCTCACATGGTAACTCCAGCTCAAGGGGATATGACGTCTTCTTCTGGCCTACATAAGCATTGCACTCATACGCCTATGCACATATGGAGACACAATACACAAATTAAAAAATAATAAAAGTAAATCATATTTTAAAATGTCTCATGCAATGGCAAAGTGATTAGGGTAAAGAACAATGTGGAAAGACTTGGAGATGTCACAGCACATGAGCCATTAGGTAAGATTCAGTTTAGTGTTTCTAAAATGTGCTTCCCTTCCAACTGGACGAACCCCTTTTTATCTGTCCTTGTAGGTCTACATACAAACCTCTTGTATGCTCTTAATTCTATTTCATGTCGATTTCCATCTCCTTATATAAACTATCATGCGTGGCTTGTTTTTTTTTTATGTCTACAGATTTGGTTATCAACTATTTTGAATCAAGAATAACATGGTATTTTGGTTGCAGTATTATGGGCACTTTATTTATTTTTATTTATTTAATTAATATATTCTTTTTACATCTAGACCACAGCCTCCCCTCCCTCTATTCCTCCCAATTCCTTCTCCCAGCTAGCCCCTCCCCAATCCACCTCTCCTCCGTATCTGCTCAGAACAGAGCAGGCCTCCTGTAGGTATCAGCAAAGCATGGCAAATCAAGCTGCCTTGGACCAAGCACCTCCCCCTATATTCAGGCTGGGCAAGGCAATCCAGCATGAGAAATAGGTTCCCAAGAGCCAGCCAAAGCACAGGGACAGCCCCTGCACCCATTGTCAGGAGTCTTATTGGGTACTTTATTAGGTTGTGAGAATCTATACCTGAGGAATAGTTATTTAGCATCCCATCCCCACCTCCTAAGCTCATTCATTTATCTTTTTCCTTGTCACAGATTCAGAAATTCTAAATTTTTTAATAATTGACTTTCTGTAACTAGGAATGGGAACAGCTTGGATGTTATTACCTGTTTTATGGAAATATAGTGTGTTGTTTTGCTGTCATGTTCTGTTAATTATTATATAAGTAACAATGGTTTTTCCAGCCTTGGCTTCTATTTGGAGTCATTCAGGCTCTTTCTTTCTTTCTGGTTGTGTTTCTATTTGTTTTTACCACACAGTGGCTTATGTTGTATCATTATGTGTTCAGTTAAGACTTACATTTTGAAGACAGCCTGAACACGAGTGCACGTATATTTATGTAAATGCGCTTGTGCCTGTATACACATATCCATATATGTGTGATGGATGTAAGATATGCACAGGTCTGCATGAATCTACTGGACAGCTCAGACTAGATGTCATTGACACACGAGCCTGACCACATAATTTAAGGCAGAGTTGCAGAATGACCCTCTGGTACCTCATCAGAATGTTGCTTTATCCCTCCTTCTCTGTCTCTAGTGAACCAATTCTATTCCTCTTTGAAACAGGATTATGGAATTCTCCTCACTTGTGTGATCTTTCGAGATATGGTACTTAAGTAAAAGAAGATAACACTATATGACATTTTTCAGTTACTACAATATCCCTTTTCCAAGTTAATGGAATATTTTACAAAATCATATTCTGTGTGCAAAGTCCAGAGAGGAGGTATTTTGAGGTTGAATCTGTTTTAGAAAGAAAATTGCAAAGATAGAAGCCTATAGGGAAACTCTGCTGGAAGCAGAGACCTGCTCCAAGTTCTAAATGTTTGCAGAGCCCCAGCCAGAGCCCCTGGGGTGTCCTTCATGCCACACTGGAGTGACTCCACTGACTGATAGCAGGTGGGAACAATGAGAGCAGATGAAAATAGGATCAGAAGACTGATTTCCCTTGTTTTAAAATGTTTGTTATTATCATTTTATTTTTTAATTATAATTAGCTATTTTTTGTTGTGGGGGGATGCTCCATATGTCAAGCCTGCATGTGGAAATGAGAGGACAACTTCAGGTAGTTGGTACTCTCCTTCTATCTCATGGGACTCAGCTATCAAATCAAGGGCATCAGACTTGATGGCAAGTTCCTGTATCAACTAAGGTTTAGAGCCTGCCTGACTGTCTGTCTATCTATCTATCTATCTATCTATCTATCTATCTATCTATCTATCTATCTATTTCCTCTCAGTCCCTCCCTTCCCCCTCCTCTCTCCTCCAAATTCACTCCTCCTCCATTTCCCTTCAGAAAAGAGCAGGCCTCCCAGGGATCACTAGAACATGGCATAGCAAGTTATAATAAGACTAGGCATATACCCTCATATCAAGCCTGCATGAGGCAACCCAGTAGGAGGAAAAGAGTCTCAACAACAGGCAAAAAAAATAGTCAGAGACAGACCCCAACCACACTGTTAGGAGTCCCATAAGAGTACTAGGTTACACAACAATAACATATACGTAGAGGAGCCAGGTCAGACCCTTACAGGCTCAATGATTGTCATTTCAGTCTCTGTAAGACCCTATGTGGCCCTGGCTAGTTGATTCTGTGGGCTGTGTTCTTGTGGTGTCCTTGACCCCTCTGGCTCCTACAATCCTTCCTTCCCCTCTTCTCTGGGATTCCCTGAGCTTTGCCTAATGCTTAGCTGTGGGTCTCTGCATCTGCTCCTATCAGTTTTTGGATGAAGCCTTTCTGATGACAATTACGCTAAGCTCCAGTCTACGAGTACAGCAGAATATCATTAGGGATCATTTCATTAATTTTTTATCCAGTTGTGTTTGGTTCTATCCTGGGTCTCTGGGCCATCCAACCTCTGGATCCTGGCCATCCAGGCTGTGTCAGGCAGGCATGCCTGTTCTTGTGGCATGGGTCTCAAGTTGGACCAGTTATTGTTTGGCCATTCCCACAAGTTCTGCAACACCTTTAACCCAGCACATCTTGCAGGCAGGACAAATTATAGATCAAAGGCTTTGTAGCTGGGTTAGTGTCCCAGTCCCTCTACTAGAAGGCTTGCGTGGTTACAGAAGGTAGCCAGTTCAGGTTCTGTATCCCACAATACTAGGCATCTTCAAGGCTTTGTGGTGCCTGTTACTAAGAGTCTTCCACTAGGGTCATCTGTATAGATTCCAGGGAGATTCCATTGCACTGGGTTTCTACCTAGTGAAATGCCCCTCAATCCCAGTCGGCTATATTTATTCATGTATTTATTTGTGTGTGTGTGTGTGTGTGTGTGTGTGTGTGTGTGTGTGTGTGTGTGTGTATGTATGCACATGCATGTGTGCATACCATAGCACAAACGTGCAGGTCAGATTATAATTTGTGGGAGTCCAGTTTCTCTTTTTACCATGTGGCTCCCCATGATCAAAATCAGATCATCAGGTTTGGGCACAATTACCTTTTCTTTCCTCCCTTTCTCTTCCTTCTCTCCCTCCTTCTTTTCTTTTTGTATAGTTCTGTTTGTTTATTATAAGTACCTTGAATACAAAAGTTTCATGGAACCTCATTGTTCTTCATTCTTAAAAGCTAGACAAGCCAGATTTTTCTTCTCTAAATCTTAATGAATTACACCTGGCTTTCTTTTCCCTTTCCCTTCTTTGATACATTTCCTAGAACATTTCAATTCCCAAGGAGTCTTTTTCTTATTTTTTTTTCTTCTGTAGAGGTCATTGCTAAATGCCTCAAAAGCTTGCAATTTCTCAACATTATTTCCTCTCTGATGCACAGTGGTGGAGAAGGCTTCTTTTAAGTTCTCCCTTTACAAGAAAAGCTGGAAATTGTAAAATATCCTGTGGTCTTTCCCCGCTTCAACGGAAGAAAATATCCTCTCAGAGAAGTAGGAAGTGAACTGTTGTTCTTTACACGAGCCATGGTTTCACAGACACCGATTTTAACAGGAGAGAAAACCAGATGCAGAGAAGAGCAGTTATGGAAATGTGTATTCACAAGACTTGAATAATTTTTGGCTTAGAAAGTTACTGTGGCAAGAATCTTAAAAGGTTCTATTAATAAAAACAAACCTGTAGTCAGGTATTGGGGTGAACACTAAAAGATCAGAGAAACAGAACCAGCCACAACTAACCTCATCTCGACAATTTCTCAGCTGATCTCGTTTCCTCAAACTGGAAGCCTCTGAGTCCTCATCCGAATGAATCTCAGCTGAACTGATGCTAAAAGCCTAAAAGTTTAAAGGTCGAAAGTTCCTGGCCCTCATGCCTTATATACCTTTCTGCTTTCTGCTATCACTTCCTGGGATCAAAGGCATGTGTCACCATGCCTGGCTATTTCCAGTGTGGCTTTGAACTCACAGAGATCCAGATCTGCCTTCAGAATGCTAGGATTAAAGGTATGTGTGCCACCATTTTCTGGCTTCCATATCTAATGGCTGTTCTGTTCTCTGATCCCAGATAAGTTTATTACTGTTCACAATATTACCACAAGTTACATTTTTTTTTTACTTAAGCATAAATATATTTGTGGACATTATATGGCAAGGAATAGGTTAAAATAAAATATCCAAGTGTCAAGTTCTGGACATTTCATCAGCTAGCTCCTAAAGCTGCTTGACCACACACAGGAACTTCTCAAGTAGACAGAACGGTGGAAATTGAGAAACAAAAAGCCTATGATATCTTAACCTAAAGGAACAAGATCTACAACGAATTTAGGAGCACACTGTGAAGTGTGAAAGTTTCAAAGGCCTAACAGAATGCATATTGAATCTAAATTGAGAACAAATAAAGAATTACCTCCAAAGAGAGGGTTCAACTGACTGAGTTTTCAGTTTCCACCAGTATAATTGAGAGCACATCTGCCATAAATGTGCTATTAGGAAGAATAATATTCATAAAATTTAGAACTTTGAGCAAATTTCTGAGTTTTTTTAATATTGAGTTTCTTCATTTTTATCCTGTGTGTGATCCTACATGTGTGAATGTGTGTATGACACAGTGCATTTGGAGTCCAGAGGCCAGCTTGATAGAGGCAGTTCTCTCCTTATACCACATAGGTCCAGGTATCAAACTTGGGTCATCAGGCTTGGCAATAGCTACTTTCATCTCCTAAACCAACAACTTTCTTATAGTTTGAAGTTCAAAATATAAATATTGTTTATTGGTGTGATGGATTAATACATGTCATAGAATTTGATGAAATGTTCAAAGTTCTAGGAAGAAATAGTTCTTGAATCAAATGTAGACTTCTCGGCCTAAAAATTTCTCAAGGAACTATGATAGCCTTCACTAAATTTGAGGTTTTTCATCCATGTGTGAATCAGCAGATATCATCCAGCTAGATCCCTAGTAAGCCACACACTTAGTAGGTGACTTGTTGATTATAGCTAGCTCTACCCAACTAATTAAAGACGACTGTGGGCAGTTGAAAGTTTAGGATAAACATCTCTTTCTTCAATTATTCTTTTAATCATACCATTTGGTCAGGGAGACGGCTCAGTCAATACAATATCTGCTGTACTGCCATGACAATCTGCATTCAGATACCCATAACCCACCTAAATTCTGGGCAGAGCAGCACACATCTGTAATCCCCACAGAAACAGATAGTTCTTTGGAAATCATTGACCAGCCAGTCTAGATGAATCAGAAATGTGAATAAGCTCCTAAGTCACAGGGAGCCGATGTGGAATGAGAAGGCAAAACAAAGATCTCAGAATACTTCTCCATTCATTCTCTGACAACGATAAAATATCTCTCCTCATCTTAAATAGCACCGCCCTTGGAAACATGGTGGATTCATTCTTGCTCACTTTAAAATCCAGTTATTCACAAATATATAGTGTTCATCTCTCAATCCCATCTGCCCACAATTTAATTTGGGTCCCAATCCTCATTCTTTCAGGCTCATAATATGTGATTTATTATTGTTCTAGCTGTATTTTACTTCTCTAAAAGTCTTTTAGAAACAATATATTGTTATTCATCTTTAGATAATTTTGTACGCTGTATCTTGTTTATGTTCCCACTCCCACTCCTCTCCTATACTCCTCCAGAACCATGTTTTCCACAACTTGGAGTACTCTGTCTCTTGCAGTCTGTCCATCACCTTTTCCATCATGTTCCCTGAACCTTTCATGCTAGCTCTGAACCTGTAGCTTTGCGTACATAACAAGACTTTCCTCTAAACTCTATTTGCTATACTTCTTTCAGCATACACACAAAATCCGAGCATTTCCCTTCTTTATAGTCTTCCTGCCTGTTATCTAGACATTTACATTCAAACATTCTGTCTACCACTGAATGTCCTTTTAATTTCTTTTCTGCTAAGGACACATCCTCTTTCATGTTTAGTCAATTTACATAGTCTCACAAATATATTCCCCCTTTACAGGTTAGCATCTTCTACATGCTCCTGTCTTCATCTAGAATTAGTTGAACTTCCCATTTCTTAGTTTCTCAATTTTCAATAACTCTTTGAAAATTTCACAAAATGTATTTTGATCATCTCTGCCCCTTACCCAAATCCCTCCATATACAACCCCCTTCCCTACCCAACCAACTCGATGTCCATTTTCAAAAACACATCAAGTACAATTTATGTTGCTGATATACACTTCGGTGTGTAGTCTTCCACTGGAACATGATTGAGTTACCAAGGACCATAACCTTAAAGAAAACTCTCTCTCTCTCTCTCTCTCTCTCTCTCTCTCTCTCTCTCTCTCTCTCCCTCCCTCCCTCCCTCCCTTCCTCTCCACTCCCTCCAAGCACCTATCCCTCCCCTCTAGAGCCTGTCATCTGCCAATAGGTCCTTAGCTCTGTGTGACACATCATGACCATCCCCACTTCGGTTTGCTCCAGGCTGGGAATTTGTCTCTCTTGAGCTTATACAGCTCTTGCACATCCTGTCACAACCACTGTGAGTTCAATTGTGTAACTCTCTTGTGGGGTCCAGAGGACACTTTCTTTGAAGTCACCCACTAGAGCCTTTATGCTTCTTCTTCTATAATGGTCCCTGACTCTTGGGAGGAGGGGTGTGATACAGATGTCACATTTAGAGGTGAGCTTCTGCCTTCTCTTATTCTCTACACCTTGATGAGCTCTAGAATCTTTGTACTCACTTCCATCTATTGTAAAAAGAAGCTTCTCTGATGAGGGTTGACAGATGCACTAATCTATGGATATAAAAATAATTCATTAGGAGTCTGTTTAACAGCATGTCTATTTAGCAGAATAATATTGGCTGGTCTCCCCTAGGGACTATGATGTGAGTAGCCCCAGGTTCTTGGCCCTAGTAATGGTTTTAAGTATGAGATTCATCTTGTGGGGCAGGCCTGAATGGTACTTGGAAAGCAGTTGGATAGTTTTGAAGTCCTATCAATGTGAGAAATTCATGAGTCTATATCCTGTGTGATTTTAACCAGGTATTTATACTTTAATTATTCAAATATTTATTTATATGCATCTCTCAGAAAAATGGTGAGCATTTTGTAGCATTATATTTTGCTTTGGCTAAGAGCCTGTATTCAGCTATTGATTAGTAACCCACACATTGGTATACCTAATAAAATTGAAAACAAAATCAATGCATTAATGATGGAATATATGTGTATAATAATTCAAAGTGATTCATCAAACTAAATTGAGGGGTTGTCTTTAATAGAATAATTTCTACCCCATAATTTCATAATTATAATATATAATTCTATTGAGTAATTATATTTATTTCCTAAATAAGCAGAACAAGGCACAGATATAATTTAGTGAAGAATTGATTATGAGCAGGTCCTTCATGTGATTTTCTCTTGACATGTGATTATGTTTCAGAGAGGAGACTTGAGGGATACACTGTATACACTTGTCTCAGAAACAGCATGCTTTCCAACACAGGATTGAAAACTACATAGACTATTCCTGTTCTTGATTCAAAGTAGAACATGGTGGCTAGCAAAATACTTTTTTAATTTAACAGATGACTCCTGTCACTGGAGAATGGAACATGCACTTTGCCTTGTACAAATCAACCAGGTGGAGGAACCAACCTCAGAAAGATTGCTGGTTGAATTCTCCATAGCACTAAGTGTCCCAGCCCTGAGGTGACACAACGCTGACTCAGCTGTTCTCAAGCAAATTTCTAGAAAAATCCCTAAATAACACACACACACACACACACACACACACACACACACACACACACGCACACACACACACACACACACACACACACGCACAAACAATTGATTGCTGTTAGAAAATAGCCTTCTTTGGGGCTTCATAATTTTAATTTCCTAAATGGCATTTTTCCCAATGAATGGGTCTCCTCA
Organism: Peromyscus californicus insignis; assembly: GCF_007827085.1. NCBI lineage: Eukaryota > Metazoa > Chordata > Mammalia > Rodentia > Cricetidae > Peromyscus > Peromyscus californicus. The sequence continues at coordinate 11,455,469 of NW_026294551.1, forward strand.
CCCAAAGCAATAAAACATGAAATTTGTTGGTTTCCAGGGAAACTGGAAAAAAAAAGAAGGTAGACTCATTTTGAAATAAAAGCTATTCCAGAAAGTAATAAGAAATAAGAAAGATAAGGAAGTCACCAGCTAATTTTATTCATTGCTGCAACTCCATTAGAGGTTGTGATTATAAATTTCTAAGGCTTCTGTATGGTAATGGCAAAGTATGTTTTTTTTTTAATTATTACCATCAGCTTACATTATATCACATCATTTGTTGAGATCATATCAGACTTTATCTTTGAAAACCCATAATTTTAGGTAGGGATTCCCCTTTTGGAAGGAGCCACTTCAAGATCAAACAATAAAGGAAAGGTCTAAACTGGAGGAACGGGCATGATTACCCACCCTGGTTTCTGTTTCCACCTACTTGAACTCCAATAGGCTCTGCAAGTGATGTAGAATTGTCTGAACTACACTCTCAGGAAAGACTGATGAAAAATAATTGAAGAAAAAACTTTCTGCCCAGGCCAATTGGGTAAATTGCTTTGTGCTTTTCCATACTTTGATATTGCCAGGTAGAATACTTGGCCCTTACTATGGTGGCCTTGGACCAGATTCTGGAGCAGTGGGGTTTTTGAAAGTGATTTATTTTTTCCCTTCCACAGACAGTCACCCTGGCACAGATGGCTTCTCTGAATGAAAAGCCCAGCCTTTTCCATCATGTTTTGCCACTATAAAATTCTATCAGCTCTGGTCTCCCTGCACGCTCTGTATATCTAAGCAATGTGTCAGAAATTTTAGAATGAACTTGAATTTTGGCACCTAATGTACGTAAGATTGAGGGCTTTCATGAATCTCTGTATTTCAACTATGATAAGTAAAAACCACCCTCTCTCCTTTCAGCCTCTGCTTCTACCAAAGACCTATATATTATTAATGCTAATAAGGAAAATATATAATTTAGGAAAGAATGAAAAATTATAGCTGTCTTTCTTCCCTAGACTTCAAAGCAAGCTTTCATTCTGTTATGTCAATGTGCCGTGAATACTATTAACCTTCCCAGTTAGAAAGGAAGTTGATTAGGTACCCCACATTAATTGGAAAGAATTATGGCAATAAAAGTATTTCTGCTAAAACTCAGCCATAAAAAGCACCATGCAAGATATGTATCAAGTGTTAAATTTCTATGGGAAAAAATGTTGACCTTTGGGGAAAAAGATAACTTTTTTGATAAGTAATAATGTCATGTAAATAACTAAATTCTCTCTGGCTTTGTGGATTTTGAGATCCTGCTATGCTTTGAATGGGCCTCCAAAAGTTCACTGTGCTAAGAGCTTGATCCCCAGGGTTGCAGCAATGAGAGTGGTTGTGGACCTTTGAGAAGTAAAGTCTTGTGGGAGGTCCTTAGATTAATGGAGGTAGGTTCTCAAAAAGTAATGTGGAACCCTGGTCTGTTTTCTAAATCTGGTACCCAGTTTGTGATGTAAAATGGTTTGTTTCTGTGGACTTTTTCCTGCCCTTATCATCTCAGCCCTCATCATGGGTCCAAGAAATGCCTACCTAATTTTGGATTTCAACCTTCCATGGTAAGACAGATAAAACTTTTGTCTTTATAAGTGGATTGCTTTTGGTATTTTGTTTTAGCGATTGAAACCTGTATAACGCAGCCTTACATTATAGGTTGTCAAAATAAGAATTAGAAAGAGGAAGTAACTTATTGCAAGGTGTTCCACTAGTATATAGGAGGGGATACAGGTCCCCTGGTCCAATTTTCTGCGCTTCAACATTTCACATTCCCTCTTTATAAATCTAATGTAAGGGAAGGTAATGTATATTGTTTGGAGGGGATGAATGAAGTGATAGTGTGTTGTTTGATATTATCAGCAACGTAGGAAATACAAGATGATAGACACTACTAAAAAGATATGACAATAAAGGAAATCATAATGATAAAGGCATTATCCCATCCCATTAAGTCCAACCATAGCCTGAGTCAATCAGAGTAAAGCATAAGGAATCACCCAATTATGTGAACATGTTTTGCAAAAGGACCAGAAAGAATATAACATTTAGCCGGGCGGTGGTGGCTCACGCCTTTAATCCCAGCACTCGGGAGGCAGAGCCAGGCGGATCTCTGTGAATTCAAGGCCAGCCTGGACTACCAAGTGAGTTCTAGGAAAGGCGCAAAGCTACACAGAGAAACCCTGTCTCGAAAAACCAAAAAAAAAAAAAAAATAATAATAATATAACATTTATCACGATTCATTATTTCACCTCTCTGTGTCATAATTGTGAATACAATAATACCTTTACAATTCAAAATCTTTAAAGCATTGTAGATGAAATACTACTTGCCATGTGGGTTGACTGTATGTAGGGGACACAAATTTATTATATTCAGAAAGGGCTTGAGTTATTAAAGTAGAAAGCTAAAGATATGCATGTCCACGTATCAACTAGTGACCCCCCCCCCCACACACACACACAAATGCATGGGGAGCCTGCATATCAAGATGTCTGAGAGTCATGGCTCCACTTGGCTTTGGGGTAATTGCTTTTAATTTATTGGAGATAAGCCTCTCTATTAACATCAAAGAAGCAGTTACATCCATGCTGGACTCTACTTGTAGACAGGAATTGAACAGAAACCAAATGATTGAGAGAAACAAATAAGAAACAATAGATATAGCTCAGTCTTTGAGGCATACATCCAGAGTCATGAGGGTGATTTTGATTATAAATGATGTTTGTTTTGTAGTCCCATAGTCTGTGTTTTAAAAATCTCTGTATTTCTCTTTTTCTATCTTATGAGGACAGTAATAAATATGATTTGTCATTAGTATCTTCCCTCAAGGAACAATATGTGCATTTGGTTTGTTTACTCAATCATTTGTAAAATATATTAAAGTGTCATTTTAATCAATGAGTCATAACACATTAAAACTGGGGAAACTGATCACCTCATTAGATGCTGAAAAAAGCCTTTGACAAAATCCAACACCCCTTCATGATAAAGGCCTTGGAGAGATCAGGAATACAAGGAACATACCTAAACATAATAAAGGCAATTACAGAAAGCCAACAACTAACATTAAATTAAATGGAGAAAAACTCAAAACGATTTTACTAAAATCAGGAACAAGACAAGGTTGTCCACTCTCCCCATATCTATTCAATATAGTACTCGAAGTACTAGCTAGAGCAATAAGACAATAAGAGGAGATCAAGAGGATACAACTTGGAAAGGAAGAAGTCAAACATTCTTTATTTGCAGGTGATATGACAGTATATATAAGTGACCCCAAAAATTCTACCAGAGAACTCCTACAGCTGCTAAACACCTCCAGTAATGTGGCAGGATACAAGATTAACTCAAAAAAATCAATAGCTCTCCCATATACAAATAATAAATTGACTGAGAAAGAAATCAGAGAAACATCACCCTTTACAACAGCCATAAATAGTATAAAATACCTTGGGATAACTCTAAGCAAGAGAAAGACCTGTATGATAAGAACTTTAAGTCTCTGAAGAAATAAATTGAAGAAGATATCAGAAAATGCAAAGATCTCCCATGCTCATGGATAGGTAGGATTGACATAATAAAAATGCCTATCTTACCAAAATCAATCTACAGATTCAATGCAATTCCTATCAAAATCCCAACACAATTCTTCACAGATCTGGAAAGAACAATAACAAAAACTTCATATGGGAAAACAAAAACAAAAAAACCCAAGATATCCAAAACAATTCTTTACAATAAAGCAACCTCTGGAGGCATCACCATTCCTGACCTCAAGCTCTACTATAGAACTATAGTAATAAAAACAGCTTGGTATTGGCATAAAAACCAACATGTGGACCAATGGAATTGAGTTGAAGACCTTGACATTAACCCACACAGCTATGAACACCTGATTTTTGACAAAGAAGCCCAAACTATACAATGGAAAAAAGAAAGCATCTTCAACAAATGGTGCTGGCATAACTGGATGCCAACATGCAGAGGACTACAAATAGATCCATATCTATCACCATGCACACAACTCAAATCCAAGTGGATCAAAGACCTCCACATAAATCCAGTTACACTGAACCTGGTAGAAGAGAAAGTAGGAAGTAGTCTTAAATACAATGGCACAGGAGACCACTTCCTAAATATAATACCAATAGCACAGACACTGAGAGCCACAATAAATAAATGGGACCTCCTGAAACTGAGAAGCTTCTGTCAGGCAAAGGACACAGTAAGTTAAGACAAAATGACAGCCTACAGAATGGGAAAAGATCTTCACCAACCGCACATCTGATAGAGGGCTGATCTCCAAAATGTATAAAGAATTCAAGAAACTGGACATCAAAATACCGAAAAATCCAATTAAAAAGTGGGCTATAGAGCTGAACAGAGAATTCTCAAGAGAAGAATCTCAAATGGCCAAAAGACATTTAAGTAAGGAATTACTCAACATCTTTAGTCATCAGGGAAATGCAAATCAAAATGACTCTGAGATACCATCTTATACCTGTCAGGATGACTAAGATCAAAAGCACTGCAGATAGCTTATGTTGGAGAGGATGTATAGCAAGGGAAACACTCTTCCACTGTTGGTGGGAGTTCAAACTTGTACAGCCACTTTACAAATCAGTATGGTGGATTCTCAGAAAATTGGGAATCAATCTTCCTCAAGACCCAGCTATACCACTCTTGGGCATATACCCAAGGAATGTTCAATCATACCACAAGGACACATGCTCAACTATGGTCATAGCAGCATTATTTGTAATAGCCAGAACCTGGCATCAACCTAGATACCCCTCAACTAAAGAATGGATAAAAAAAATGTGGGACATATACACAGTGGAGTATTACTCAGCAGTAAAAAACAATGACAGCGTGAAATTTGCAGGCAAATGGATGGAAGTAGAAAATATCATTCTGAGTGAGTTAACCCAGACGCAGAAGGACAAATATGGTATGTACTCACTCATAAGTGGATACTAGATGTAAAACAAAGGATAACTAGACTACAACCCACAACTCCAGAGAAATTAGCAAACAAAGAGAATTCTAAGAGAGATGCATGGATCACCCTGGGAAGGGGAAATAGAAGAGATCTCCATGAGTAAACTGGGGATGAGGGAGGGAATGGACAGTGGAATATGGGGGATGAGAACATGAGGGAACTGGATGGTTGAGCTGGAGCAGGGACAGAGTGGGGAAGCAGTGAGAGAGATATCATGATGGAGGGAGACATCATCGGGATGGGGAGAGGCCAGGTGCTGGGGAGGTTCCCAGCAATCCACAAGAACAGCCCCAGATTAGACTACTAGCAATAGTGGAGAGGGTGCCTGAACTGGCTTACCCCAGTAATCAGATCAGTGAGTACCCTAACTGTCATCATAGAGCCTTCAGCCAGTAACTGATGGAAGCAGATGCAGAGATCCACAGCCAAGCACCAGGCCGAGCTCGGGGGGTGTCCAGTCAAAGAGAGAGAAGAGGCATTCTATGAGCAAGGGGTATCAAGACCATGATGGGGAAATCTACAGAGACAATCAAACCAAGCTAGTGGGAACTCATGAACTTTAGACCAACAGCTGTGGAGCCTCCACGGGACTGGACTAGGCCCTCTGCAAAGGGAGACAGTTGTGTTGCTTGATCTGCTTAAGGGGCCCCTGGCAGTAGGATCAAGATCCATCACTGGTGCATGAGCAGGCTTTTTGGAGCCCATGACCTATAGTGGGACACCTTGCATGGCCTTGATCCAGGGGGAGGGGCTTGCACTTGCCTCTACTGAATGTTCCAGGCTCTGCTGACTCCCTGTGGGAAAACTTGCCTTTTTGGAGGAGGGAACGAGGGAACTGGGATGGGTTGTGGGGGAAGTCTGCAGTGGTTAGAGGAGGGAGAAGAGGGGGATCTGTGGTTGGTATATAAAGTGAATAAAAACTCCTTAATAAAAACAAAAAACTGGGGAAGCTAGGATAATTTTAAAACCTCAAAATCATCACTTGCAACTGTCCAATATGTAAAATCACATATAGTTTCTTTCCAAATATTTGTTATGAGTAGTGTATATAACACTGTATATATGTATGTGATATGTATATGTAATACATAATATATATCAAAATGTATATTTATGACATTGCTTCTTGTTTCCTCATCTAAACCTTGATTCATTAATTAATTAATTTTAAGATGTCCTAATAGTGGTTAACAAGCATTAATATCAAGTACAATTGTATCATTTTAGAATATCATTTAGTTTTTGATAAAGTAAGGATTGGAATGGATGGTGAGCCATTTGAAAAACAGTTAAGTCAATCAGATCCCTCCATCTCTCTCAATAATTGTTCCATTAAGCTTTATAATGTAAATCATAAAAGATATTGTAAGTTCTACTTATTTTGGTGAGCTGAAAACTTCCTTATTCACAACACTGATAATAAAAATGTCACACAAGCTAGTGATGTGGCTCAGGAGCCACAGATGATCAACAACAAACCCAACTACATGAGTTGATCCCTGGAGCCCACGTGATAAAGAAGAGAACTGACTTCTGTAAGTTATACACACATATGCAGACACACACACACACACACACACACACACACACACACACACACATAGAGGGACACAATAGACACACAGAGACACATACACACATGCACTGAATAAATAAATAAAATATAAAATAAAATTACATTACCTTCAATAGCAATGTCAGTAAACAGTATATGAGGCCCATGAATAATGTTTATCATATGTTAAATAAAAATGTGAGAAGACAGTATCTGCATCAATTGTCACTATTCATATATATATACATATATATATTAAGTATTGAAAGAAAAATGTGACATATTACTCTCATCATTATATACACCTTATTACTGTGAATTTTATTAATAATTCTATGTTATATAATACATCCTAAATGACAACCAAATTAGAGTAAATAGAAATATTCATGAGTACATTTCTGAGATTTGAGCGGCTTCAGAAGAAACACATCTAAACGTTCAGCTAGCTGCTACCCTGCCCTGCCCTGAGGTTTCTCTTTCCCATTTGCACAGAATGTTCCTTATAGAAGCTGAGAATATTACCCCACTGATCCACCCAGGCAGCAAAGCTGTAAGGGACACTTATGTAAACATCACTTCATCTTGTTTTTAAGTCCTTCTGATGTAGTGACTTGATCCTCACAAGTTTCATAGGCAGTAGATATGCTCTGAATACTTCTGTTCCATCAAAATTAATATATCAAAATCTTGTTTTAAGATTTTTATATTTTTATTTAATTTATCTATTTTACATGCTGACTGCAGTTTCTCCTCCCTCCTCTCTTCCCATTCCCTCCCCACCTCCCCTCCTCACCCCTCTCAATCCATTCCTCCTCTGTTTCTATTCAGAAAGGGGCAGGTTTCCCATGAGTAATCAACAAAGCATGACTTATCAAGTTGCAGTAAGATGAAGCACCTCCCCTTGTATTTAGGCTGGGCAAGGCAATCCAGTATGAGGATTTACTCTTATTATTTCATTTAATGTGTGTGGGTATTTTGCCTGTATGTATGTCTGTGTACTATGTGGGTGACTGCTTCCCACAGAGATCAGAAGAGGCATTGGATCCTTTGCTCCTGCAGTTGCAGAGAGCCATGAGCCACCATGTAGGTGCTGGGAACTAAAGCCAGGTTCTCTGAAGTAGCAGGTAGTGTACTTAACCACAGAATCATCTCTACAACCGTATTTATTTATTTTTATTTTTTTTCGAATTATGTAAGTTTGTGCATCAACATGTGGTTGTGTGCATCCAAGGGGAGCTGCCAAAGGCTTTGTATCTCCTGGATGTGGAACTACAGAAGGTTGTGACCTGTGTGACATGGATTCAGGGAACCAATCTTGAGTCATTGGTATAGCAATACTAAGGGTTGACTGCTAAGCCATCTCTCCAGGTCCCAGTTACTCACTTCTTGACAACCTATCTCTCCTGTGGACATGCAATTTCCAGAAAACTACAAATCCAAATTTGTCTCATCCACTGTAGCTCCCAGAACCTAATACATCCACTATTTTAGATTGATACAATGACATAGCCACAGCCCCTACAGGTTACAATCATCAGTGTTAATAATTTTGTAGCACATGCATTTTATACTCATATTAACAGTTATCATCTTTTAAAGATTGAAGGCAATTTAGAGGCTGCTATAATTAAGAGACACCGATAATACAATTTGCATGTGATTGCCAATTGCACTGACATTTTACTAATAATTATATCATATGCTTCCTATTATCATAGATATGATCATTTATAAACAATTGTCTGCCTTTTAGATTTTAATCTTCTTTTAACCTTTTGCAATGAAATCACTTGCACAGTTATTCAACACAATTTAAAATAAACTTTATTATGTTTATTTAATGAATAGAATAAGATGTTTTAGGATACAGATAGTCAAGAGATTGATGTACAAAAAAACTGACTTGGGGTTGGAGAGATGTTTCAGTGGCTAAGAGCACTGGCTGCTCTTCCAGAGAATCAGGTTTATGTTTCTAGCACCCACATGGCAGCTCACAACCATCTGTAAATTTAGTTCTAGTGAATCTGACACCCTCTTCTGGTCTCTGCAGGTATCAGGAACACACATGGTGCATAGACACACATGCAGGCAAAATATCCGCTGTACATAAAATAAAAATAAATGCATACATATTAGAAAGGAAATGGATCCATACATCATTGGCATGCTCACATTTTTCCTTGTTTTTGAAGCAAGAAGAGGTAAAAACCTATTCATTTAACATGAATTCTAAGTACAGTATAAATTTATTATTATCATCCCCATGCTGAGCACTGTATCTCTAAACATGCCTATCTCACATATTTTCTACTTTACATCTTCTGACCCACTTTTCCAGCTCCTTCTTGCCTCTGCCTACTCTACCACAACCATGACACTTGGCATTTAAATATTTGGTGAGCAAGACAGTCATGGTTCCCAGGCCTTTGGAATTTAGCAGAGAGAGAGAGAGGACAGACTTTTAGCATCTGTCAGTCAGCATTAAGAAGAGGGGACAGAGTGATCATCAGCAGTTAAGAGCACTTGCTGCTCTTGCAGAGGACCCAGGTTCAGTTCCCCACACCCACATCACAGTTCACAATTGTCCATAACTCCAATTCCATTTGGTTGTCACTCTCTTCTGGCCTCCATGGGCACTAGACAAACATGAGGTACAGTTACATGTATTCAGGCAAAACACTCAGATATTTAAAATAAAAACAAATAAAATATTTTAGCAAAAGGACAATAGGATGATATGTGGGCATAGAGCAGGGATTGAGGAAGAGAATCAAGCATCCACTCTCTTATGAAAGAGAAGGGCAGCCCTGAAAGGAGAGCATTGTAGCTAAGTGAAAAAAGGAAGTGTGGACGAAACCCTTTAGAAATAGGGGGTAGCAGTGCAATACCTGGGATGCAGCCAGGAGTGTGAACATCTGGCACAAATAAGAAGAGAAGGCTTAGCACATCTTTGCATATAGCTCTTCATTCCATCATTTATTTACGTATTTAGAAGAAACTGATTGAAATAACTTGTGTAGCATTATAGATTATCAAAAAATTTCCTTGCGTGATGAAATTAGTGTTCAGAAAATGACACTCGTTTGCATTTTTCTAAGCTGCACAAAGATTTTCCTTGTCCTTTTATCTTCAGCAAAGTTATGTTGCTTTTGTAAAGCAGGACCAACTGGCTCTGCATTGTGATGGCAAACAACGCAACCTCTTCAGTTCTCTTTAAAAGTGTATTTGCTTTTCCTGTTTTTGTTTTCTGATTGACCCTACTCATTTTAAATTGTTTCTATGAGACACATTTTCCAATGATTCAAGTATTTATTTTAACCTGTTTTTCTGTAATTTTAAATTTGGTACTTTGCCATACTTGGGCTCTGCTTAATGTGCATTTTTTTCCCAATTAGATTAAGAGCCCCACAAGGGCAGTCCGGTGCAACGCAATTTGACTAATAATTATCAAATTCCTACTTTATAAATGAGATAATTCAAATTGCTGACCAAGAGAAAAGTTTAAAAACACAGAGCCTGCTCTCAGGGAGTTCGGAACTCAGTTGTAGGAAAATGAACCTTGGTGAAGTCTCAACAGTAAAAGACAAGCTTTCTTGTGCCCATTTCTTTACGCATCAGGGGAAGGAAATGAAGAGCAAAATCAAATCAAAGCAGAAAAACAAAATTTAAAAAATGAAACCATGGAATTGGGATTTAAAAATCGTCAGGGAGTTCTGGAAATATGTGTGGATTAGATGGTTGTAGGTAAAGTTTGATGAAAAGTAAAAAGAAAAAAAAAACAGAATTGAAGATGCCCGCAGTGTATGGTCAAATTTTATTGAGCTTATATGCCAATGCTTAGATGACTAGTAAAGGAGGGTTGAGTGATGCTGGCTGGGCAGTCGGAGCCTGTGCTGCTCTTGCAGGGGACTTGAGTTCAGTTTCTGGCATCCACATTGGATGACTGGCAGCTGCCAGTAACTCCAGCTCCAGGGAAACCATTCCATTAACGAACTTCAAGAACACTGCCCCCTCACACATGCGTATATCCATACACAGACTCAGAGGATAATTTTTAAGAAGACACTTTTAAAAAGAACACTAAAGGATATGCCGTGCTAAGAGTCTCTTAGGTGCTGAATAGTTGGCCCCTGAAAGTTTGGAGAAATAAGAGGGAGACTGTCACCCCTAAACAAAAGTCAACAGAAGTTTCATAGTTGTTATAGCACATTTAATTTTTAAACATCTCAAAGAACACAGGTATATACTAAAGTCCACCTGTCATTTTCAAATCCATGGTGTGTTTGTGTCAAATGACATAGTAAGCCCTCATCAATGTTTGTCGTCTGTCAACTTTTTAATAACCTTGATCCTCAGCCATGAAGTGGATACTTCATTTTATCTTTCATTAGAAATTACTAATGATTATGATACCAATTATATACCCACAAGTCATTTACACAGATTCTTCTGAGAAATTACTTGACTCACATTCATGTTTTTTTTTTCAATTTTATTTTACATGGACTGGGTGTTTTGCCTCCATGTATGTGTGTGCACCATATGCATGCTTGTTCCCTGGGGTGGGGGAGGCAGAAGAGTGTGTAACATCACTTGGAACTGAGAACACCAACAGCTGTATTTCAGCCACTATGTGGTATCTGAGAACCAAACTTGAATCTTCTGCAAGATCAGAAAGTGCTTTTAACTGTCTAGCCATCTCTCCACATGGATTCAGATTATATTTAATCAGGTTATCTACTATAATTCTATTCCCTTGTTTGGCTTCTCCACATGTATTACACGGCAATCCCCTCCCCCAGATGTCTGAATTGTAAATACCTTCTCTCATTCTGTGTACTGACTCTTCATTTTGTTAAAGATTTCTTCAGTTGTACACAAAAATTGAGTCTGGTACAATTTCATGCCTCTGTCTTTGCTTTTATTGCATATAACTTTGAGTTTATATTTTCAAGTAGAAAGAAAAAATCCACTGCTCAGAACAAAATGTGTTGGAACTTTATTCTATTTTTCATCTGGGGGTTTTATAGCACAGGAACTTCTGTCTGAGCCTCCAATTCACTCTGAGTTGATTTTTGTGTAAGATGTGGGACATATCCGCACTTGGATGCACAATGTTCTTGATACTGTTTTACTGAAGAATATGTCCTTGGTGTGATCTTTGTACTGTTTTTAAAAATGAATTGGTTGTAAAGGTGTGGGTGTATTTATGGCTCTAACCAGTTCCATTTGTGGATCGCCTTCTGTTCTTATGCCACCACTATGCTGTGTCGGTTATGGTAGCTTTATAAAATATTTTAAAATCAGGTGGTATGACGATTCCGAGGTATGACTATTCTTTTTATTCAAGAGAATTTCAGCTACTTAGTCTACTACGGTTTTATCTAAATTCAAAGATCTAATGTATGTGAAAAATGACACACTGAAATTTTCAGAGAGGTCATGTTGAATCTATATATTGATTGCTTTGTATAATACAGACATTTCCACTCAGTTTTTACTGTTACTATATGAACGTAAGATGACTATTTGTTATTGTCCTTATTTTTCATCCGTGTCCTCATCTTCAATGTATTGATCTTTCAATTCCTTAGCTAAATTTTTACCTAAGAAAATTAGTATAAAACATCATGAGAAACAACATGGAGGCACCTTAAAATACAACAACTAGAACTATGAGATCGGGTGCTCTCCAACATTCTCTGTCTTGTTCAGGCAGGGTTTCTTCTAGAAACTATAGCTGGCACTCTTCAACTAGGCTGGCAGCCATCAAGCCCCATCAAATCCCTGTCTGTGTCTCCCAAAGCACTAGTGTTACAGGAACTCACAAGACCACGAGTGGCTTGTAGAGTGGCTGCTGAGATCTAAACTCTGCTTCTCAAGGTTTTCTGTTATTCTTGTTTGCTTCCCTGTGGCTGTGATATTAGGTAGCATTCTGACCAAGAGAATTCTGGGGAGGAAAGGATTTATTTGGTTTGTACTTCCAGGTTACGCTCCATCAATGAGGCAAGTCACAGCAGGAACTCAAGGCAAGAACATGGAGGCAGGAACTAGAAGCTTGTTGCTTATTGTCTCACTCTCTGACTTGCTCCTAGGCTAGTGCTCAGTCATCTTTCTTTACAGCCCAGGACCATTTGCCTAGGAATGGTACCATCTACAGAGAGTAGGGCCTACTACATGAACGAGCAATCAAGAAGTGCTTGACAGACATTCCCAGAGTCCAATATGATGGAGGCAATTCTTCAAGTGAATTTCTCTCTTCCCAGGTGAGTTGGCTGTCTCAAATTGACAATAAAAACTAAGTAGGATATGGACCGTGTGTAGTTAACTCCTGGGCTCTCTGTCTGGCTTTGAAGAGCTACAATTCAAAAAGCCCACTTTCCCCTTGCCAGCAGTTAGGCAGATCATGTGACAAAAATTAAGCAATGATTCATCTAATTTTGAACTTTCCCACTGTTTGGTGGCAGCATGCACAAAAGGAGGAGGCAGTGGGGTTTCCAACCAGACATCTGCTGCACTAACAGCTCTCCGTTACCTCCAAGGTAGGGCAGTACGATCTGACACTGAACCTGGGGAATATCCAGAACAGGACTCCTTCGAGAAAGTGGAAATGGGGGGTGCGGTTACTGGTACACCTGCTCCTGTGAAAACTGACGTTGAATTTGGTCAATCAGAAATCCCTTCCACAAACATATAAGAACCTAGGACAAAAATAGTAAGTCTGTGAAATGCTATAGCGACAAAATGGAATTCATTACATGATCTGATCCCTGAGAATTTTGTGCTCAAACAGAGAAAAACATTAAATCTCCTTTGGAAAACATTTTAGATAGACTGATTCACATTAACTTCTTGATTCTGTCTGTGAAGTCACATAAAATAACGACAGACCTGCCCCCTCCCACCTGCTCTGTACTCTTGTCTATCTGGCCCCAGAAAGTGGAAAAAACAATTGACTTTTCCTATGCCTCCCTGAGTAGATTGCGCTTATCTGGGTTGCAGCTGTGGTTTCATTTGTGAATGTGCAATTGAAAATAAAAATGTATTGGATTATACAGTCCCAGAGTTTAGCGAACTAGTAGTGTTTTGTCAAAATGCGGGAATAGGGTGTTGGAGGGGGCAGCATTCAGTCTTTAGAGATACAATAACAACTTCCACAGAGGGATGTGTTCTATCACTGTGGAGATTTGGGTGTGAGTTGTTTTAAATGTATCTAGTGGCTCTTTGTAGGATGAAATCAAACAGACTGGATTTTACTTTCTCTTGTATTTTAATTTTCCTTTATGTGTATGGTAGAGTCACCAAATTCCTTTGTTTGTACAAGCAAATAAAAGACAAACTGGATAGAGAAAGGTCCATCTCTTCCCTATCTGTTTGATAAATGCCAGTCTCTGCATTTCAATCCATCAGGTCACGGAGAAAGCAAATTACAACACCCCTGTGAGCCAGAATGTCAAACTCAGCTCTCCAGTTTTACGGATAAATCTCTTAAGAAAGATACGATACAGTAAGGCACAAACTGATATCTTTTCAGAGGTGTTGACTATCTCTGCATAGGTCCAGAACATTTTTCCTTTACTCCTTCTTTCCCTTCTTCTCCCCTCTTCTCCCTCCTCCTCTTCCTTTATTTCCCCTCTTCTCCTTCTTCAGTCAATACCCACACACTGTATTTATAACAGGGGTTGCATCTCCAAACACAAAAGAATCTTTCTTGCAGGTGCCTCCATTTCTCCTGCTTTGAATAATCTGTAGCCTGGGTTATGAGCTATCCGTCAGGTACCACCATTGCTGGAGCTATGAATGAACTGTCCATCATATCTCACATCTGTCAGGCTTGCTCACCCCTCACTCACTTCTGTTCTTATTCTAAACTTCACGTGTCAAACTGCAGTCTTAGAAGGTTTAAAGAGCTACAGGAGAACCTTTGAATCATGGAATGAGTAGACTCTGAAGTCGTATCCTATCCTATAGCATCACTACCCTAATAATATTTTTAAAATAGAATTTTGACTATTTTGTACCTTTTTGTTTTGTTCCACCAAAGAATCCCAAATCACTTACAATCTTTATTTACTAGTACTTTAAAAACACTTATCGACTGTTTTGACCAAAGTAAGCAAGTTATGTGATTTAAAAATATACTTATATTTTAAAATAACTTCAGGATACTAACTAAAATTTACATATTGCTCTGAAATTTTCACACTATAGAAATCAAAACAACATTGTGACTAGAACGGTGTCGGACTGTGATGCTGCCCAAGACAGGGAGGGAATTTTTTTCAAATGTGTTTATTTTGAAAATTGTACTTATGCTACAACAAAGATGACAAATTATCATGAATTTTATAAACTCCTGTTTTTAGAGACCCAAGAGGAACGGACTTATTTACAGTGTGTTCTGTGGTGCACTGGCCTTTTGTTTGTTTAGCAGATGCACATTCAAGAGAGGAAGAGGCAGCAGAGAGAGAGAAAAAAAAAGAGAAGGATGAGAGGAAATTAATTTGAAGGTCGAATGACATACCCCAGTTACCCTGTCACTTACTTTAGCAGCTGATTCATGCTCAATACAGTCGGCTGTTCTCCCACACAGCCGTGAGAAGTGAGGATAGAACAGCTCTACAAGCTGGAGACAGATGAAGAGGGCTCTTAATTAGAAGAGAGAATGAAATTGGCATAGATTTATGATTAAGCACTGACTGGATTTACCTGAAACTACTTCAACCTTTTCTTTTCTTCTACCATTTACCCATATACGTGTGTGTGTGTGTGTGTGTGTGTGTGTGTGTGTGTGTGTGTGTGTGTGTGTGTGTTTACAATGTGGAATTATTGCTAAGTATGTTATATAAAAAGAAACAAGTTATAAAAAATTGGCTTTTTATAAACACCTTGCCCCTTTGAGACAGGATCTCACTGTGTAGCCTAGGCTGACTATCTCATGGTGCTCTTTCCTCAAACTCCTTAGTGCTAGAATTACAGGTTTCCAGCTTACTGGTAACACTAGTTTAATCTGTCTCTATTATTACTTCAAAAAAAGACAAACTTTGGTGACATCTAATTTACTCATTTTCAATAACTTAATAAGCTCTTAAGAAAAAAAAAAAGCAATGTCCTGTGCACATCTCTCAGCACCACTTTGGATCCATGTTTTATTCCTGTAATCTAAAACAGAATATGGCATTTAAAAAAGTAAAGTGGAAGAGAAGCTGTAAATAAAGTGCTAAACAAGGTATGTTGGCCTTGATGCAATTGGAAATCACAGGAAATTGAGCTGATTTTAAACTAGACCTAAGATTTCTAAGTATAAATTCACATTGCATTGATTCAAGTCACGTGCTCTTCATTAACTTAGACTGCATGCTGCTGTTGTGTTCTTATGTCTATCACATCTCCCTGTTTGCTAAGGATGTGGAATATGAATCAAGGAAAGGTTGTCCATGAACAACCTATGATGTGAAGAAAAGCCAGAGTCAAATATTACAAGCTGTTATGGTTAGTCTTGGTTGTCGACTCAATGGGATCTGGTATTAGCACCTCTGGTCAGGTCTGCGAAGGCATTTTTCAAGGAGTATTGACTGAGGGGTGAACACCCAGCCCCTGAATGAGCACCACCTTGCTCCAGGTGTTACTGATATAAAGATGATAGAGGAAAAAAGAGATACTTGTTCACCTGCCTAGGCTTCTTGCTGGTGTGATTATGTCTTTTTTTCTTGCTGCTGCTCTGTCCACAGCTATCCTCCACTAGCATCAGACTCTAACATCTTTGGTCTTCGAAGTTGACTGAAGAAAAATGGCTTTCTAGGAATCTTCCAGGCCTTCAGTGCAGAAGCACTACAGCATCCAACTTTGTGGACTGAGTAAGTACCAGGTTTTCAGCTTCTCTGGTTTGCAGACACACATTGTTAGAGTATCCAGCATCTATCCTGTTTTCCCTTTCAACATATGGATTCATTCTATTGCCTTTGTTCCTCTAGAGATTCCTCCCTCATCCCCCTGGTGCAACATTGTTATTCCAATTTTATATGAGTCTATGAGAACTGATTGATAAATATGGTTGATAAATTCAGCCCTTTTGTTTTCTAGACTTACAGTTTCCATCTTAATAGTATATTATGAGGCCCTCAAGAAGTTGATGGAATAGAAGTAGAGAGTAAAATGAATACTAGTCACTAGAGGCTAGGATGAAGAGATCAGAATGGATAGAAGGAGTGGATAATGAATTCAGAAACACAGCCAGAGAGGAGGAAGTAGTTCTTGTTCTGTAGCATAGTGGGTTGAATATAGTTGATAAGTTGATGTTTCTCAATAGCAGAGGAAAAGACTTTGAAGTTTCTAAATGCATGGAAATGATACTGTTGAAGGAGATGAAATGCTGATGATTCTAATTTTACCATTACACAATAAGCTATGTATATGTATGTACCTATAGTATTCTGTTTCCTTAAATATGCATAGATAGTGCATATTTTAACAAATGAATGTAGCAGATTTCTCTTTAGCTCCCCATCTCAGAAAAATGTTTGGGTTGTAGTACATTCTCTCAATTCTCCGTTTACAGCCTAAGTAAATACAATTTGGATCATAAATTGAAATTACTTCTGTGATAGATGTAGGTAGGTTTGAGAGTATTTTAGAAAAATGCAACAGTAACTTGATAACTCAGAGTTACAGGCAATATTCCAATGAGAGCCATTTTCTTTCATTTTCACAGGCTTCTAGATACTAAATAAAAAGACCTGTGGTAGGCAGATGAAAAGACTAGGCAAGGAAAGGAGCTTGCCTAATGACTTGAGTTTGATCCATGAGGACCCATGTGTTAGAAGGGGAGATTTTACTCCCACAAGTTATTCTCTGGCCTAAACATGTGCACCATGGCATGCACATGCACACACAAACACATGCATACAAATAAATAATCGTAATACACATAAAAGGAAGCTTATAGTGTAATGTACTCACCATGTATCCCACCCCCATATTCATTATCTTCACAGTATTTTCATATGTCTAGGGTTGTATTTTATTAAAACAATGTTACATTGTATATATGTTATTTATCAATACTTCTGTTGTCACTGTTTTACAAATGAAAACCCACTCTGCATACTTTACCAATTCTCCTTTAGATCTATATTTTTAATATTACAGAAGTTATTAATTTTTGGAAGTTATTAATCCCAATTGAAAATAGGATGAATAAAACTCAGAGATATTTTTTAAAATTTTCTATTAGTCATATAGCGAATAAGACTAGGATTTAATACAGTGTCTGTCTTAGCAATATGTTTTGACTTTTCTCCATCTTTTCTCAAGGACTAAATAATGTGTCCAAGCCCTGTTCCTAATCCTGAGCACCAGAATGTGTCACCCCTGTAGTTGGTCAGGTGCCTGCCCCCATGCTGGGAACAACAGTAGGGGCTTTTTAGCAATGACAGCTTTGGATGAGAGCTGTGATAGTGATGGATCTTCCTGCAGGTGTCTCTGGAGAGCGATGCACTGCTCCCAGGGACCTTAGCAAGGTCCTAGGAAATGTGTTTTCCTCCCTGAAGGTTGCTTGCACATTGCCATGGCTCACATTTCCTCAGCAGAGTTTATGAGAAGTTTCAATACAACAAAGGCCAGAATTCCTGTCCACAAGGAGATTAGGATCTATCAATTTCTGAAGGACAATACAGCTGGCATTGCGCAAACTCACTCCTTGTTCATAAACACTTTGTTGGCCTTCAAGCACTTGCTACCGGCAGCAGGGCATGTTTATACAGCTCCATCCAAAAATAAAATTGAAGGGGAAAAAAAATCAGTAAACTCATAATGTCACACTTTCCCAAACTCAAAAACAGGGATATTTTTGTTCAGGATTTGGAAAGATTTCCCATTGAGAATTCAAGTCCTAGATACAAGACCAAAGGAGTCATACTAAAGACACTGAAACCCAGGAACTAGAAAAAGGAAATGACCCAAAGATAAATTTAAATAATAAAAATGTTTTTCATGCGTTAACTGACCCCCAATTTTCCCCTATTCATTAAAGTTCAAGGACACATGAAACAGTCTTATTTAACCTCATTCCTGCTCTTATTAATGTGAAAATGTATGACTGACTTGATCTTCTACTCACGCTTGAGAAAGAATACCATTGATTAGAATTAATTAAATGTGTTTGTGCTGTTAATAAACTGGTCAATAAGCTAAAGTTCTCTCATCTGTTATAGTGAGTCTCAGACAGAAATAGAGTCCTGTGATAAAAGCAATAAATGCCAATAGTTTCCTAAACCACATGATAAACTTCTCCAGTCAGTTGTTTTTCACTCCATGCCTTCTTATTCTTAGTTTTCATCATGAGAAAAATACTCATTAGAATTTTAAATGTAGATATAAAGGTATAATGAAGAGTCTGGCTATAACCCACTCTCCTCCCATAGGAGGCTTCACTCTGTGCTCTCACTGGTTTCCTATGCATCTTTTCATAGGTTTGCAGAGACACATTTAATATCTGTATCTATGTGGTATGTTATTCTATAGCTTTCTTTGACATCCTTAAGAGCTCAAATTTAATTTATTTAAAAAAGCTGTGTAGTGTTGTATATATGCCTTAGTATATTTTTTCATTCCCCCGTAATCAAGTGACATTTAGTTTTCACCTAACTTTTTAATTATAATGTTTTCATTCTTTGAGAATCTCAAGCATATATGGAATGAAATATGAGCATGTACAATCCCTATTTCCATCTTCTAGCTCACACATAGATACTCCAACATTTCAGCTCCCAATCTCATACCTTTCTGTGTCCTCTTCCTCTTCTTCCTCCTCTTTCTCCTTCTTCTTATGGGTAATTCACTATGTCTGATTAGTGTTTCCCATTCATGCATGGATATAGAGGCATCCACTGGTGCATGGGCAATCTACCAATGGCCATATTCTCATAGAATAAAGATTTTCCCTAACCTAGCGGTTACCAGCTACCAGTAACTCCTCATTAATGAATGAGGCCTGGAGTGAATCTTTCCTGTCAATGTCAGAATTTTGGTTGGCTTGGTTGTGTATAAATCTTGTCCAGGCAACCAAAACTGCTGTGAATTCATGTGTGTGTTGTGTCCTGAAGACATTTAATGACACTCCTCCCCATCTTTCATCTCTTAATTCTGCATTCTCTTTCTTTGATAGTCCCTCAACCTTGTTGGTAGGGAGTGGTAGTGATAAGTATGTCCCATCTGGAGCTGAGCAATCACAGTCTCTTATCCTTTGCATTTGGGTCAGGTAAGAGTTGGCTTTGAGTGCTGTCTAGTGCAAGAAGAAGTTTCTCTAAGGTTTGTTACAGCCCAGATCTATGTACATAAAATAATTATTTACAAGGCAATTTAACCACTTGAACTTTTAACAAAATAACAATAGGAGGTTCTACACTAGGGCCTATAACTTCAGCAGCCCTGGACTTTTGACCAGAATTACACTATCAGGTATGGCATTTCCCTCAGAAGAGCAGGCATCTCATCCAGTGTGATTAGTTACCTCCATAACTGCCATGCCACTATTACACCAGTGAACACTACCTTGCTTTCCATCTAAGTTTTATTATTAGTGTTAATTTAGCAGCAAGCAGTCCTATGATATTGTGTTACACACAGACAACCTATTTAAATTCTTGATCACTAATGAATGTAAGAGGACCCATATCAAAGTGGGTAGTACCATCCCCAGGGAGGTGGGCCTGAATACTAGCTCAGGAACAAGTCAGGAAGAAGAGTTCTTCCATAGCATTTTTGGTCCTTGTTCCTGCCCTGATCCCCTATTTTGCTTCTTTTGATGATGGACTATAACCTGTAAAATGAACATTTAAACTCTTTCCTTCCTAAGTAGCTTTCAGTCATGGTGTTTATCACAGCAACAAAAAGCACACTAGTAATCTCTGGGTGAAAACACTGAAGGACTTTTTGCTGAACAAAAAACACCCTGCAGAGAGAAGTCCTAAACTGTGTGATATCTGGTGATAGCAGACAATAAAATCACTGTCTGCTCTAGAAGATTCACACAACTTGCTAATTTGCTGAGACACATTCAGACTCTAATGGTAGTTAATGCCTTGAGTATTTTACCTCACAACTACCTTGGCCTTCCATGGGCTTCAACTGTCTTTCCCATTTCATAGTACAGCAACAGCAACAAATGGAAGCTGCTTATAGAGCATTTGTTTTCTCCAGGATCCTACTTCAGAGCACCTGCTGTAGCAGGTTCTGATTTGCTGCTCTCCATGCTGTATCAGTTGTCGTCACTCTGGGTTCTAGTCCTCAGTGAACCATCTGACATCAGCTATATTTTTTTTTAAATTTCCCTTCATACCCAAAAAACTATCTTATGCCAGGCGGTGGTGGCGCACGCCTTTAATCCCAGCACTCGGGAGGCAGAGCCAGGCGGATCTCCTGAGTTCGAGGCCAGCCTGGGCTACCAAGTGAGTTCCAGGAAAGATGCAAAGCTACACAGAGAAACCCTGTCTCGAAAAAACAAAAAACAAAAAACAAAAACAAACAAAAAAAAAAACTATCTTATGCCACTCAGTAATGTGTTTAGTATGTGCATTCCTGTGTGTGTGTGTGTTGCATGTGTTATTAATCTCTCTCTCTCTCTCTCTCTCTCTCTCTCTCTCTCTCTCTCTCTCTCTCTCTGTTTTTCTCTCCTCCCTTTCCCTGCTCCACTCCCACAGACAACCTCAAAAACTTCAGGTGCTATTAGGTGTTTTTTACAAGGCCCCATATACTCTGATTTTTAAATATATTTTAAATTTTATTTCTATCTTATGTGATTGAGTGGTTTTTGTGTGTGTCTGTTTAGTGTGTGTGCCTGATACCTGCATAGATCAAAAGAGAGCAGTGGATATACGGGAACTGGAATTACAGATTGTTAGGAGCCATCATGTAGGTGCTGAGAACCAAACCTCTCCAAGAGCAACAAGTCTTTTAAGCTCTGTACTGTCTCTCCAGTCCCAGCCATTCGATTTTTGAGACAGGCTGACTTGGCCCAACTGGTCTAAGATGGCTACCCAACAAACTCCCAGGATCAACCTGTCTCCACCTTGTGAGTGCTGGGATTGTGAGTGTATCTCCAACTTGTTCATGTATATTCTGGAAGATTAAACTCAGCACCTTACACTTAGAAGGCAAGCATTTCAGCATTTGAGCTACCTCCCTAGCCCTCAGTAGACATCTTGCTATGTTGAATTTCCATTAGATACTGACTTCAAGTCAGAGACTTACTTCTTAACACACAGATTTTTTTAATCACATTTTTGTCCTTATTGTGTCCTTCATTCAGAAGCCTGTAGAGTAGTGAGTGCAAGTATCTTAAGTCTAGTAACTCCTACTTTATCACCATGCAGTATTGTTTAAGAGTTATCTGATCACACAGCATGAAAAAAATACACACTGTCGTAAATCTTCAACTATTCCAACTTTAATTTGAAATATATGATTAACACTCAAGCCAGACATAAAGTCAATAGAAGTGATGCCAAGAAATATGAAGAACATCTCAGTGTGCAGTCAGTCCCAAACACAACATGATGACGCTTCCCAATCTTTATTTATTTTAATCTAGTAATCAGAGAAAAGGGAAGAACAGCTGACCTTTGGGTTTCTCCATAAATATTGTACTAATGATGGTTTTCCTCATTAGATCTCATTCCATACAGGAGGATATGAGGGGAAAAGAAAAGTCTAAGTAGACAGCATGACCAGAAGCAGTCAGCACAATCCCTTAGGGGTTAATTTGTTCATCTATCTTTCCTCTAAGGCCAAGAATCTTTTTTGTAACTCATAAAAGATAAATATTCCCAGAGAGATCTGGAGGAGAAAGGTAAGCTGGCACCATGGAGCAAACATTTTCACCACTTTGCCAATAAGGAGTCCTGGAGAATTCAAGAACATTGATTGCAGTACATCTGTGTGTCCCTGGCACTACCAGCACACTAAGGACACAGGGAAGCTTGCTGGAGTTAAGATCAATGGAGATAAAGACACATGAGCTGGGCGTTTAGGGTACCTTCCTTTCTTTCTCATCTAGATGAAAGCAAACTGTTCCAAGTTTTAAATACATGGCTGACACTTAATTGTCCGTAAATTTCAGCTACGTCCATCCTGTTCTTTAAAAAAGCATTTCAAATGAGTCATTTTATATTATGTCTTACTAACTAGCTACCAATTCTACTTGACTGAAGAGTGAAAGCAAGAAATTGAACAAAAACAAAAGTACCTAAAGCAGAAATGGGGATATCTGCTGAGCTCCCACCAAGACACTGCAGTTCCTGCTTCTGTTTTGTTGCTTCCTTACCCGACCTGGGAGAAACTGTCTGTTTTGAAGTTACTCGTGACTTCTTCTTCCTTAAGCTGCTTAGAAGCCCCCTGTGTATCAGTGCTAAGTGCTGTTCCTCCAACCCTCTCACACTCGCTAACTGGCTCATATTTTCAGACCTCTTAACTCTTCCTGTACCCCCGCTTGTTGGCTGACAGCACCTGGTACAGATCACAACAGAAGAATATGGATTTAACAGACTCCCAGGAGGTATCACCCTTGATTTAAATGGTGAATTCAAATTATATATTAATAAGATGGATTTGATAAATTATATAACCTATCCCTTGGTTTGGAAGAGCACAATGTAATTGTTACAGCAGAGTCAACGGGGGAATGAAACTAAGTTATTTTAGGCATCGATTCTAGACTAATGAAAGTGCATGGCAATTTCCCATGACAGTGCCTGGCTATGACTGTCTGATATTTCCCCCTAAACAATAAAAATTACAGTTAGCACTGATATTCTATTCACCATTTAACTTCTCCATAAGATGAGAGACAAAAGAAATCAAGTTAAAAGGCTTACTGGTGTTGACTTGCAAAGCAGTAACAATGTAGAATCATAGATGGTTTTCAACAGAAAGATCTTATAGATGCCAATCGTATTTTTTTGACGTGAAGAAATTATTTCTCAAGATAAAATAGGGATCCTGACTTGTGAAATCATTAAGCTGTTACATCAAAAGAAGGTCAAGGAGGAGTTGCCTCTAAGGAGATGATCTCTAAGGAAGGTTATGTCCTATGTAGATATCCTTCACTGATGATAAAATTCTGTGTTAGGTACTTTTCCTCCAAATTTTGTTATGTGTATATATGCATGCAGGAGAAATGGGGTAGGCTATAGCACATGTATAGATGTCAGGGGACAACTCAGACGGACCAGTTATTTGCCTCTACCATGTAGTTCCAGGGATGGAACACAGGCCCTCAGACTAAATAGTAGGTGGCTTTATCTACTGAGCCACCTTGCCAGCTCAGGTATTATTATCTTACAGTCACCCATCCTGCTGAGGATCTGCTGAGAGAAATGAAGTTAATTTTAATCTTTGAACAATCCATATCTCAGTAATACAATCAAGATTTTAATCATACAAGTTTTTAAACTAGAATTATTTGAAATTTAAATGTTAAATCTTAAGATGTTATTATAGTGTGGGATTTGCTTTATTTTTTCTCTAGGATTTGACTAAATGAAAACTATTGGACTTAACATAATTTCTGAACTAAACAAAGATACCTAGTTTGGTTATTAACTGTAGAAGACATAAACATGTGTGTGGTGGTTTGAATGAGAATGCTCCTCTCACCTTGGACTCATAGATTTGAAGGATTGGTCCCCAGCTGATGGAAGGATTAGGGAGTGTGGCCTTGTTAGTGGAGGTGTGAAAGCTCATGCCATTTCCAATAAGTTTTCTTGCTCTGCTTGGTGTTTATGGATCAGATGTAAGCTCTCAGCTACTGCTCCAGTATCACATTTACCTGCCTGCTGTCATGCTTCCCACCATGATGGCCATGAACTCTACTACTCTCTAGAACAGTGAGCCCCAAATTAAATGCTTTCTTTTATATGTTGCCTTGGTCATGGTGTTTCTTCACAACACTAGGATGGTAACTATTCATACATAGGAATTTGCAAACTCACAGAAATATTCATTTATTCACTCTTGCACACATATGCTATCATTTAGCATACTTATACTCCCATATTCAGGTGTTTTCAAACACATTTATCCATGAATATGCATATATGCCTTTCTGGGCTGTACACCTGTCTGCAGTCATTATACGCCAATTATGTAAGAGTTACTCAAAAACTCAGAACCAAAACGATGCCTAATGTCTATCAGTATTAATTGTATGTTTTCCTATTTTATTATTATTCTCAACTATTTTTCACATAGTTTTTCATCCTTAGCATCCACTGCCCTGCATATTGTGATTTTCTTTTTCTGTGGAATGAGACTGATAAGGAATAATGGTCAGTTGCTAGGATCAACTTTAGCACATACAGTTAGATTGAGCTTAACTTTCGGTACTCTTATAAGATCACTTAATTAGTAGCTACAGGTAGCTAAGGATATGTCTCACCTCCAGCAACATAAAGTTTGGGGTTTCTGGTTTCTGAAATTTCTTCCATCTGCTGCCCTGTTAGTAAAATGTCCTCCTTTGTTCCTCCAAATTAATCACAACCTACAAAACTTAAAGTGTAAGAAAGGTTACTTGTAGATGCACTATAATAAAACAGTTTGTTTTGGAGAAATGCTGTGCTTAATATGGAATTTAATATATTTGAACACCTATTTGTAAAACATTTGTGGTCCACTTGGATTCAATCAATCCACATTAAATGCCCTACCTCTCTCCATAGGAGCTTAGAAGATACATATCCAACATCAACATTCGACACACCCTTCCTGAAATGGCCAGAGAAAAAGGACAAGGCCCATTCCTTGTTTCTTGCCAGTGAAGCCACACCCAATCTGTTCAGTTCTATCCCTCTATTAACAAGATAAATCCATATTCAGTTTCTAGGAACCCATGAAGTTCCAGAAAAATCTTTCTCTCTTTCTCCTCAGCCAAACTGTACATCTTCTTTAAAGCAGAGGAAAAAGAAGAGCTCAGGTCCTTTCTTCTCCATATAGTTTTCTTTCCTTTTCCATGGTCAGTAGAAAACAGAGGAGGTATTAATTATTTTGTTTTATTCTTAACCTGGGAGTATGTGCTCATTGTACAAAAAAATTATGTAGCTTAATGGGAATTTGATTGATCTCCTTATACACTCTGAAAAAAAAATCCTTGATCCAATAAGCATATCCACTAACTAGTTAAATGTTCTAGTTAATGTTCTAGAGGCCATCACCAGAAAATTCTAGATTTTCACCAGAACATTCTAAGATAAGTGATCCTCCCTTACATTCACTTAAGTCCCTTCCAGTTCTATTTAAAAATTTGAAACCATATCCTAGTACATTCCTTCTAATCCAGGCCTTTCGCTTGTAGATGCAGACAGAAATAATTTCTGTCAAGAGCACATCTTGTTCAGACCTTCTTGAAGAAAAGATAAGGGCTCTTGCGTTCAAAGTGACGTGGTTGCTAATGTCTACCTATGCATCTGTTGTGAGGACATGCAGTGGGGGAAATTTGAGAAATCTGTGATAGACGTGAGAAAAAACATTCTGATTTCCTGGCATGACACCATTCTCAGTGAGATCCACCCCTGTTTCAGGAGCTGATACTTGACTGAGGCTCTGCAGAGAATGTAGAGAAATGTGATGACTGAAAGGGAATTCTCCCATCGCTGTAACTACTCTGTAATAGCTATTCCTTGTTTTTCCATTGTCTTTAAAATATACCTTTGTTGGGCTAGAAGATGGATCAGTAAGAAAATTGCTTGTGGCACAAGCAGGAGAATCTGAGTTTGTATCCCTGGCATTCCTATATAAAGCTAGTGCTAGGAAGGCAGAGGACACACACACACACACACACACACACACACACACACACACACACGTGTGCAAGCATGCACACGTAAATCAATGTGCTGTAGTGTTTAAAATGACCAGAGTCAATCTCCCCAATACATTATATATATACACACACATACATTATACACATGCACACATGTGGTGGTATTGTGTTACCCAAAATATTGTGCACTCTAATAAACTTATCTGGGGTCAGAGAACAGAACAACCACAATATTAAACATAGAGGTAAAGGCACACGCCTTTAATCCTAGCATTCCAGAGGTAGAGATCCGCTTGGATCTCTGTGAATTTAAGGCCACACTGGAAACAGCCAAGCATGGTAACTCACACCTTTAATCCCAGAAAGTAATGGCAGGAGGCAGAAAGGTATTTAAGGCATGAGGACATGGAACTACAGCCTGGTTAATCTTTTAGGCTTTTGAGCAACAGCTCAGCTGAGATTCATTCTGGATGAGGACTGAGAGGCATCCAGTCTGAGGAAACAGGATCAGCTGAAGAATTGGCAAGGTGAGGTAGCTGTGGCTTGTTTTGCTTTTCTGATCTTCCAGCATTCACCCCAATACCTGGCTCCAGGTACATTTTTATTAATAAGACTCTTTAAGATTCATGCTACACACACACACTCACACCAAACACATCATCGCTTCACTTAACTGTAACTGCTTAAAGGAAGACTGTGGGTACTTGTGAAATGTGAGACATTGTCACATCAATGTTTTTGGAAGATGTTTAAAATCTTTTGCTCCAGGTGCACCCCTTATTGGATGGGTGACCAGAGTTAAAGACAATATAGATGCCTCTTCACAAAAGAGGGAGAGTGTACCTATTAAGGAACACTCAGAAAGCACAGCCTAAGCCTTAGGCATGCTGAGAGTGGAAAGATAGTGCTGGAGCTGTCTTATTCTAATTGTAAAAGAGAAATAGTTCCATTATCGCATCTGAAGGAGCTTGGGGACTGACTGGGCAGATACTTTATTCAAGGAGCAGCTTAAGAGCTGCCTTGGTTCATTCTTCTGTCCTTCAAATTCTTCTTCTTATATAATAGAGAGCCTAAAGCTAAAGAACTGATTTAGGACTCAGAGAGAGACAAGAAAATACGGTTTAAAAAACAAAATAAAGCATTTCTTTAAGAGCTGGTAATTTCTTCTTCCAAGTTGAACAGGTTTTTCCACACAATATTAGAGTACATTTCTTGTTTCCAAAATTGTTACCCTTCAAATATCTGTGTGTCCCATCTTGTTCAAAGCTGTTCAGGTACCATAGTTGTCTCCTGCTCTGCATGATTACAGCTGATGTAACATGTTGGGGAGGGAAGATATGTCCAAATGCCCAAGATCTGGGGCACAAGGACCCTGCTAGTTTATTTGATTGACTAACACTAGCACATGTCCATCATTTCATTCCCAATTCATGTTTCAGTTCTCAAGGTACTCAAAAGCATTTACATTTGGAAACATATATGTAAAACTAAAAAGCAGCAGAATATGTCAAAATGAGATGGCCAAATAATTTAAGTTTTATAAGAGGTCTAATGTGTCTCTTCATCTTTAATAATGACAAAGTCATGTGCATATCCTTTAAAAATATTGGCAAAGCCTCATTTGTCTTTGTTGGCTACTGAATGACACCTCCTTCCTGCAGTCCTCCTTTCCCTATTTCTTGACTGCCTCCTGAAATCTCTGAGAACGTTTTGTTCCTTCCCTGATAACTTTTAATAAAAGTGAATCAAATTAATTGAATTTTGAAAATACTATTAACAATAAAAATCACTGGGATTGCTCTACACTAAACTTAATAATTGCTTTGAACAGATATCTGCAAACTGTAGCCAGATGAACAAACTCAGCCACCTTCTGTGCTTGGGTGACTCAAAAGTAAAGGGAGTTTCTATGTTTGGTTATATTCTTGTTTTATTTCTGTTTCTGTTTTGGCTTGATAGTCTCCTGCATCTCAGGCAGCCTTGACCTTGTTATGCAACTCAAGATGGCCTTGAACTTCAGATAATCTTACTTCTACCTCCTGAAAGTGCTGGGATTATAGTCTACAGTGTGTGCTTCCAAGCCTGGTTTATGCAATGCTGAATCCTAAAACTCCTACATGCTAGGCAAGCACTTTACCTACTAATTTACATTCATGATGTAGTTTTCCTATTTTAAGTATATTTTATTGAAGTGATTTATTAATGTATGAATATTGTGTGAAATTCAGATCTAGAAGTATAACACATTTAGTTTACTGAAGCAATATTTAATGGTTCCTGTAGTTCCTGTGGCTGTCTTCCGCCATGAAAACAAACATAAATAGTTAAAACAGACTCTATAAGCCACAAAGTGAAGAATATTTACAGTTGTACTGTACTAGTCAAGGTCTTCTAAGAACAAATATATAGTAGATATATCAATGATAGTGTGGGGAGAAGAAAGAGAGGGGAAGGGAGAGGAAATGAGGACAGGAAGAGAGGGAAGAGATCAACCTTAAAGGATTGTATTCTGTGCAAGCTTGAGAGCCAGGAAAGCCAATGCTACTAGAAAACACGTTCTAGTGCTTGCTCCAACACAGGATCCCCACAGGAGCTGAAGGGAACAGTCAATGTCTAAATCACAATGCTGATAAATAAGAATGCTGATCTAAAGACAGGAAGATGCATCACCAGGTCAAATGGGAAGCTAATTTATATTTCCCTTTCCTTTCACCCGGTACTCACTCATGAGAGTGCATCACATACATCCACACTAAGGGGTGCATTTTCTTTATTCAAGTCTAGAAATTTAAATGTCCATCTCCTCTCACCAGCACATTTAAACAGCTATCTGGTTACCACTTAGTTCAGCCATAATAACACAAAATTAATAATTGCACTTGCTCTATACATATCAGGTTTGGAAGCTGCAGGTTCACAGTCTCACCTCTGCTTAACCACTTATGTCTCATATCTCTCAAAAACAAGAGAGTTAAGAACCAGAATGATTTGTGTAATTGGAACACAGCTTCAGCTGCAGGAATCTCTCATATTCCATGGTATTTCTGAAGAAAGGCTGAATTCTGCATCCAGGAATGTCTTATGCTAAAGGAGTTTTAGGGAGTCGGGAGGTGCTGTTGACCATCTGCAAATGCCTAGGAGTGAAATGAAGAGAAGGTGCTCACACCTATCTTATGAAACCACAGTGTCTTTGCTCTGAAAATTTAAGCAATGCCTTCCCCTTTATAAAGCAGTAGGCGTCTGGTTATCTCTCCTTATAGTGCATTCATTTCCCTGATAAAGGCTGTACTGTTTAACACTTGATGCTAACTCGGCTTGCAGTGACTTCAATGATGTCCATGCTGTAAAAAACCTAAGACCCCTCTCTTTCCTTCTTCTATGATGCCACTCTATACATGCTCCTTATCATCTCATGCTATATAACTATCTTAATTTAGCTTCTAAGACAGCTTACATTTATGATATCAGTTTCCAGTGGATCAGGAATTTGTGTGTAACATAGCTGGGTCCTCTTCTTCTGGATATTATAAGGTTTCTGTCAGCCTGCTGCCTGTGGGGTTGAAGAGATGGCCTAGTTGTTGAAGTATTCGCTGTGCAAGCATGGGGACCTAAGATGGGTTCTCAGCACCAATGTAAAAAGCTATGTGTTGTGGTGTGTTCATGTAATCCTGATGCTGGAGAGGGAGAGACAAGAGGATTCCTGGAGCTTGCTCGCCAGCCAGGCTCGTAGAATAAGTGAGCCACGGGTCCCAGTGAGAGACCCAGTCTTAAAACACAAGGTGGACGACTCCTGATGAATAACTCCAGAATTTGGCCTACTGCCCCCAATACATGCACGTACACGCATTTCCACCCACGCACACCCCTGCTCATACACACAGGTGTATGTGTACATGCACAGTTAAAAACTGAAGTACCGGCTGGGGCTGGTATTTAATCTTAAATCTCAACTGGAGAAGAATCTGCTCCCATGTACACATTGTCCATCAGTTTCACTTCTCCGTGGCAGACAAGAGAACTCAGCCTCAGTTTCCCCCAGACTATATACCAGAGGATACCTTTCCTTCTGTGTTGTGCAAACCTCTCCACAGGGCAGGTTACAACAGGTAGCCTGTTTTATCAAAGCTAGACATAGACACTGTTTTACAGCAAGACATGTTATAATCTCACACACTGTAATCATGGGCATGATATCTCATCACTTTTGTTGTATTCTTAGGGTGAAAGCAAATCCCAGGCTCCACCCACCATCCCGGAGAGGGCAGGGTGCACAAGGGATGCAAGCACCAGAGTTAGAAGGCAATCAAAGCTGTCTTAGAAACAACCAGCATACACAGAAATTCCTTCTCTTCAGCCTTACCAGAGATGTCCTCCTGCACAGGTACAAAAATATGCACACTAAAAGAAAAAGTCCAAGGAAAATCAACTTTTTATTTCTCTTCTGACAAAAGTCTATCTTTTTATAATTTTTGATGATTAGAAATAAGTAACTTTTTGTATAACATCAGTTTGCTTGCTGCTGCCTCTAGTAGTTTTATTTTATTTATTTAATCACATCAGGTACATGCATCAATCCTAGCATCCACACACTGACCAATAAGCACGTGCTTTATATCTCATTCCCTTACTGTATTCTGCCATTCTTGCACCCAGAGACTGCAACCTGATTGCTGTGTCTCTGTGTTGGGAGCCATGCAGCCCAACCTTGCAACCTGTCCAACAGGTTTCCTTAGGTCAAGGAGCCAGTGGAAAGAGACTCTCACTTGGCAAGGACCAGCAGTCCACCAGACAGCATAGGAATTTGCAAAATTCATGCAGCTTGCAGGCTCTTTTTTCTCTCATGATACTGATGATTCTTCAGATGGTTTTTACTTTTAATTTGTCAGTCACACTGTAATTTTCCCTGGAAAATCTGTTCCTTTTCAAATATTTCCCCCTAAGTTTCAGCAGGGGGTTAATGCTTCTTAAATCTCTTATCTGGAATTACTAACTACAACTCCTAACCCTGGGAACTTTTCTAACTCAATGGAGATAGTTAGGTACATACGAGAAAGCAACACTTGGAACAATAACCATGTTTCATGGTTCAGGAAAGGAGAGCAGGGCATGCACACACAGACTATGAAGAAGGCCTCAGGAATACACGTGGTGCCAAATGAGAATAAGTTTCCTGGACGCCATGCATAGAATCATTGGTAGGATCTGGTATGCTCCAAAAGGAAAAAAAATACAATGCAAAATGTGGGGTGGATAGATCCATCTTTACCATACACAGGAGCTTATATTGGTGGAAGAAGAATGGTACAGTGATATGGGAAAAGAGTGCTTTATCAACATCTGCCTTTTACAGAGAGATTGAAACATGGAATCCTCTGGTAGAAAAGGGAACTGTATAAAAATGTGTCTTACAGTCATGAAAGAATTGTCTGGGTTTGAATATTGTTGTCCTTTAAAGTATTGTGCCTATGTCCATTACTTTTTAACTTTGTAACTGCAAATGTCTGGCTCAATATTTAGTTAAGCCTGCAAAAATGCTGAACTCTATGTCTAGAATAAGGTTATGCAGGGGGTGGGAAGGTGCATTTGGGGAAGCATAAAAGGGAACAATAGGGACTTTCATAATGATCAGGATGTATTCCTTAAATTGTGATGTATTTCTTAAAGTCAAAAATAGAAGCCAATAATAGAACTGTTCATGTAAACCTGGTAAGAAAAAACTCTATTTAAATATAAATAAAGATGGACTGAGCTATTTGGGACCATTTGAGTGCAATCCACTTGGTGGTGAGAAGTTTTCCATGCACCGACACCCCTTCCCCATCTCAGAACCTCAACCTGAGCTGAGCTGAGGCTGGACCCCAGCATCTCTGCCTGGCATTAAATATTCTTAATGAATGTTGGATTAAATGAAATAATAAATGAATTCAACTTTTCACATGTTTTTCCTTGGTGATCCAATTCTTACAATAATGTAGCACTATAGTGATTTCTTTATACATTTATTTTATAGATCTCGTACAAAATCCATACATGCTTGGTACTTAGAAGTTAACGGAAGTTTCTGGTGGCCAGAATTTAAAACCAATGCTTTCAATTTGAGTCTTCACTTTTTCTTCTACAGTTATATCCTGGGTTTTTGCTTTTGCTGAACAAACTAGCTCTGATTCTAAGGCTGCACATGACAACTATATATTCTCTATACAGCTTAGAATAAAAAGAGTAGGGAAGGACATCTGGTCTAAGATAGGGAGGCAGTGGGTAGAAACATTCATGGTCCGCATTTATGATTTTTGTTTGGTTTGGTTTGGTTTGGATGTGTGTGTGTGTGTGTGTGTGTGTGTGTGTGTGTGTGTGTGTGTGTGTGTAGAATGTTCTTGAGTGAATTGTTGAGAATAAATGTATTCTCTCGAGCAAGGAATACTGATTTTTTTTTAAAGAACTAGGAAAGAGAGTGTTTGGGTGAACTTGTATACTATACTGTACCATAAATATTTTCACTACGATTATAGATCTGTCTGTTTCCTTTCAAATTACACCAGGGCTGGGGAAGAGGGATGGGTTTTTAATGTGGAAATTTCATGTGCACGTTTCAGCAGCTTCCTTTTCTTCTTTGACTTCGCACCTCTCATCTTATGTTTAGTTAAAATTGATTTATCTGTGCTTTGTGGACCTACCTGATGTGTTATGTAACTCTTTAGCAAGTTCAGAGATACAGCCATCCATTTGCAAACTTGCTCTGCTGTAGCCAGGATAACTTTGTTAGTTTTGAGGCTTATTTGCCTGCTTTGCTGAATAATTTTTTTGGGGGGGTATGGCCTAAAGCCTGATCTTCCTCTTACATTTCTTCAAAATTAAAAAAAATAATAACTAGACAGTGAAACTTCTTCTTTTCCTCCAGGGGAAAATAAATAGGTTCTGATAAGCTTGAAAACAACTAACTGATAAAAATTGCTACTTCGGGTGAAATGAAAGAGGAAGATTTTGAAGTTTAGGTTTATCTGCCCCCCCAGAAGAAACAAATCTTAGTAAGGCATAAAAAATGAATAAGGCAGAACTGTTTATGAAAGTCAATATATTTCTAATTTGAGCCTAAGGAGAAGAGGGAGAGTTGGAGGCATTAATGATCTTATGTGGAAGGCCCTGTGTGCAGAGCCTCTGGTTTGGATCTTTCTACTATGAAGAGATTCTATAATTGGCCTTGATTCCAGTGAGCTGGGCTGACATGAACACTTGGGTAAGTGGCTTCCCAACCCCTCATGGCTACAGAAATGGCTCTAATTCAGCACAAAAGAGTTTGTTTCAGATTTTCCGGGGGCATACTTTTCACTCACTCACCAATGCTTAGAAACCTGAAAGGAGTGTGTCTCCTGCACTCCAGTCCCCAGATACGGTCAAATGCATGGTATCTTTCATCTGGTATACTATCTCTGCTTCTACAACACAAGTGGGGGAAGTCAGAAATGCCTCCCCCTATGTGAATATGAAATTTAAAGTCATCAAGTCACACAGATGAGTCAGACACCAACAGGGAGATACAAGGGCTGAAGTGTGTCTGCCCACTCTCACCCAAATTCATATATCAAACTCTCATAACTCAGTATCTATGGAGGTGACATGATTTGAAAATAGGGTCTTCAAATAGAGGTATTTAAGATTAAATTAGGTCAGGTCAGTGGGGTGGCACTGATCCAATACAATTGTTGTCCTTATTAGAATCGATTGCATAGACACGGGAAGGGGGAAAAAAGGACCAAGAAACAACCAGGAAAGGAGGCAGTGAGACAGTAGCTATTTGTGAGCTAAGAGGAGGGTGTCTCCGAAGAAACTATCCCATGGGAGGTTCCCTGGTACCAGGTTTCTCCCTAACCCTGAAATGCTCCCCCCTCAAGACGTCTCTTCTATTTCTCTCCCCTCCATCCTGTCCCCAACACGCCCAAACTGATTCCCCATTTTCCCACGCCCCCACCACCCACCATCCACCCTTCCCCTGCCCCTAGTTTACCCAGGAGATCTCTTTTATTTCCCCTTCCCAGGGACATCCATGTATCCCTCTTTGGGCCCTCCTAGTTACCAAGTCTCTCTGGGGCTGTGGATTGTAGCCTGGTTATCTTTTACTTTACAACTAGTATCCACTCACCAGCGAGTACATACGATGTTTGTCTTTCTGGGTCCGGGTTACCTCACTCAGGGTGATTTTTTTTTCTAGTTCCATCCATTTTCCTGCAAATTTCATGATGTCATTTTTTTTTTATAGCTGAGTAATACTTCATTGTGTAAATGTACCACATTGTCTTTATCCACTCTTCCTTTGAGGGGCGTCTAGGTTGTTTCCAGGATCTGGCTATTAGGAATAACGCTGCTATGGATGCCTGCAACTAAGATGCCAAGGAATAGTGGAGAGGGTGCCTGAACTGGCCATCTCCTGTAATCAAATTGGTTGCTATTTATTTGTTATGATGACTTTATGAGTGACATGGCTTTTTTTAGGTTTCTGCTGATTATCCTCAAATGAAGCATATATATGGAATCCTTAGTTGGCATTAAAAAAGCATTCACAGAAGTTCTATGCAGGACGATGTTCCCTGAAGAGATCATCTTGCTGAGGGCCATTCAGGTATAATTGAACCATTACTTTAGTTCCTTCATGTGGAAACTTGGAAAATATGACTTAAAACCACTTTTTTAAAAAAACACTAAATTGGAAGTTGATAAGATAGTGCAGATTTCTTAAAATATAGGAAGTGCTGTAAACTTGCAATCTGACCTTTGGAGTGGCCCTAGAACTATTTGTTTTCATTTTTCAGCTACAGACACAAACAGAGCATTAAGTCTGAATGTTAGATGTAAGTCTGATTATTTGAAATGCTCGTGTCCCCCCTCCCCATCCTGGCTCTGACCAGCCAGAGGGAGGCTTGTGGGTAGCAAGCAACACACGCCTGTCACACAGAAGTGGTCAGGAACGTAGATCACATTAACACTGCCATTATGGTGAAAACATCAGTTAACAAGCAAGGTATTTCATATGAGATTTAGTTCATTTGTTACTTAATCAGAGGTCTTTATCTGAGTATTAATGAAAATATTAGGAAACCTCATTAGTCCGTTTTATTGAAATGTATGATGTGGTATGTGTAATTTGCATTTTATTACATTTATGACTTAGGATATGAGAATTCAATTTTAAAGTCTGCATAAGAGGCTAGAACAT
This sequence comes from Peromyscus californicus insignis, assembly GCF_007827085.1. Taxonomy (NCBI): domain Eukaryota; kingdom Metazoa; phylum Chordata; class Mammalia; order Rodentia; family Cricetidae; genus Peromyscus; species Peromyscus californicus. Next base: position 11,491,060 of record NW_026294551.1, read on the forward strand.
TATGGAAACTTATGAGATGGTTAGGGCTCAATCTGACCTGAAGTTGTACCTCAAAGAAGCAATTTCATTTAAGAAAATTAACAAGCACTGTGCACATATTTCATAGTCAAGGCATTTGAGGGGATTCCTCAATGTGTTTCGCTCTATAATAGGAACTATAATACTCCACAAAAATAATATTTGAGGAAGATAAATACAGAGTGCTATGAAATATGCATGGGAAGAGGAGGTAAGGAGACATCATTATGGGTCTCACATAATTCAGGGTTGATATGTCAGTTCATTAGAATTACTAACACTTCAATTATTGCCCATAGGTTTCTGGAAAGTTCAAATCATTATGGAAAGTTATCCAACATTCTGATATAAGAAATAAAATGTCACATGTGCACATGAGAAGGGCCAGCTTGATAGCATATGCTTATAACCCCAGCACATAGGGAGCAACCAGAAGTTCAAGGTAATCCTCAGTTACTTGGACAGTTCAAGGCTAGTTTGGACTTCATGAGCCCCTGTCTAAAAGCACTGAAATCCAAACAAAACCAAATTAAAGAAAGAGCAACAATAGCCTGCCTAAGTGTCTGCTTTTATATGAAACACATTTGTATTTGGTGTGTTATTTATTGTTTATGATACAGATTCTGTAAAGCTAAATATGAACTTGTAAAGATTAACAAAAATATACTATTTCATTTTATTACTTTTTAAATTTTTGTGTGTACATGTGTGATGTGTGGTGAGCATTCCTGTGCCATAGCACAAATGTGGAGGTGAGAGAAAAGTATTGGGAACTGGTTTTTTACTTCCACCAGTAGGTCCCAAGGATAGACCTCAGGTCTTCAGCCTTGGCAGCAGGCTCTTTATGCACTGAGCCATCTTGCCAGCTCAAGGTGAACTGTTTCTTAAAAACATAACTTTGATTAGTACCAACTGAGCCCGGCTAGCTCAGTCGGTAGAGCATGAGGCTCTTAATCTCAGGGTCGTGGGTTCATGCCCCACATTGGGCGCCAGATATTGGTGAAATTATTAAGGCCACTCCACGTAATTAAAAAGGAGATTTATTTAATGGCATAACTTACAAGTTAAAGGATAGGTAGGTCGCGGGGTCTGGGGAAGGTGTATCGCAGTCCAGCGGTGTTCTCTGGAGCTCTGCTTGGCCCACCTTCACCGTCCAAGGTCCCGGAACCGAGTGAGTGCGCAGCCCATCCAGATCTCAGGTCTCCAGGTGCCTCTCTTGGCCCCGCCTTGTAGGCGTGACAGTTGCCGAAGTCTCAATGGGGGTTGGAAGTTCCAGATCAAAGCTGGAATGGCTACCCACTACATCTCTTCCCCTTGTGTTTCTCACTTGTGCATCTAATTTTTAGTTCTCAATTCACTCCTTTTTTTCTGCTGGGAATGCACTCATCAGACTCTCCTAGTCTCATGTAAACCAGCAGTTTATCTTTGTAGTGATTTCCTCGTTAAGTACTTACAGAGCAATATCACTATATGTTTGCATGAGTCACGTTAATGATTTTTTAAAGAGTATGCTTCCTGAATACATATTATTTTATCCAGAACTATCTCTACTAGTGAGTAAAATTGCTTGTTTCTTATGGACTTAGTAAACTTAAGCCAAATTGGCAACTGTTAGAAAATTAGGAGGCAACATAATGAAATAGTATGGTGGATATCTTTTACAATTCTTACAAAAGTTTAATGTTCTGGTAACACAGCCTTGCTTTTCCTCTAGGAAGGCTCACTTTATTTATACTTTGTTTTCTTTGATTCCTACTGGAGGTCTGAGATTTGAGCTCTCACAGACATTCTTCGCCGTCTGTGGCCTGTTGCCACAATTCCCCACCATGACAGACTCACCTGAACCCAAATAAACTCCTTTTGTAACTTGCATTGTTATTGTGTTTTATTACAGCAATAGAATAGTAGCTAAAATGCCTATATATACATACGTATGCACCTATGTATACATATTGCAGAGTCCATCTAGACATGAGAGTATATCTCATGAAGCAAAATTTTATTTGACAGTACATTTTTCCATATAAACAAAGGACTCTTCTCTGCTACTTAAAAAATCCATGTTAAAATATCCAATTCCATGTTCTAAAATGCTAATCAAATCTAAATTGACATGTTGCATCCCACAGTTTGAAAACATTTGGATTAAGTGTTAGCCTAAGATCACACAACTGGAAAATTGTGTGTTTGTGGTTTAAACTCAGGTCTCTGCATGCTCTAAATTCTAAGGTTCTTCACACATGATTGACATATCTGTTTTTTTTTTAATTCACTCTGACCTAACCTGCTGATGTTGGTCCTATTTATCTTCTTAAGACACAATAATTCATTTCAACATTTTAAAATAAAATAGGAGATTTAATAATAGTAATAATAATAGCAAGATATAGACTTTGGGTGAACTCTGGGGAGCATTGGAAGGAGGTAGTTGGAATGAGTAGGATCAAAATATATTATACACATGTGTGATATTTTCTAAAAATAATATTAAATTTGAGAAAAATGTTATTGGATCCCCAGTGTTTTCTGCATATAGACATACAAATCTTTCCATTCACAGCCAATGGAAGATGTATGTTTAGGAGAGAAGAAGCTTATCTTCTTTACTTGCCATCCTTAGGTTATCATGTAAATAGATATATGGTATTGTAAATAAATTGTAGTGTCAGTGCTTATCCATTCTTGCTAAATTTTACGAGTAATCTGGCTAGTTTTATGACAACTTGACACAAGATAGAGTCATTTTGGAAGAGGGAACCTGAAATTGATTTAATGTTCCCAGAAGATTGGCCTGTGGACAAGCCCATAGCACATTTTCTTGGTTGATGATTGATGTGGGCAGGTCCAGCCCATTGTGGGTGGTCTGGGGTGCTATAAGAAGGCAAGCTGAATAGGTCACAAGGAGCAAGCCAGTGAGCATCATCATTCCTCCATGGCCTCTGCATCAGTTCCTGTCCCAGGGTTCCTGCCTTGAATTTCTGCCCTGACATTTCTGGATGATGGACTACAGCTGTAAGATGAAATAAACCCTTCCCTCCCCAAGTTGATTTTGGTTGTGGTGTTCAACACAGCAATAGAAATTCTAACTAAGATGATGACTACTTTTCTCAAAATTATCCCTATATATTTTCTGTTTTCTGTGAAGTATCTGTTGTCATTTCCTGAAGAGACCAAACATGTACCTGTTTTAGCCACGTCATTTGTAGTGTCTCTGTTGTCAAGAAAGTCTCAGCAACAAACATCACCTCAACCTACTTAAACAGAAGAGCCAGTAGAAACCATCTCTCTCCGTTTCTTCTGGGAAGCCAATGTTAATTATTTCGGCTGAGCATTATGATTAATAAGTTATAGAACATGAAGCTGTGCTGAGACAATGACAACAGAGAATGGTGAACACACTGCAGTGTGACTGCATGGGTTTTAGGTTATCAATGTGCAAACTATAAATGTCTCATCACTCTCTGTAAATACTTAGTTCATCTAGAATATGAAAGACAGAAAGGCTTAAAATAGGAATAAGTACTAAAAGTTACAAAGTTTGCAGGTGAGTAACTATTTCTTGCCAGAGTTTATATATAATATCTGCAAACACTGAGAGTGAAAAGAGATAATAAAGTGTGTAAATTTCTGCCAAAATTGGCTAATTATCATTAGATAACTTAAGTAAGCAATAGTTGTTTAATCATTTTCTGCTAAATTCTGCACTGTAGCAAATTCAAATTATTTTACCCAGTTATAAAGAGAAATATTGCTATACTATCTTTGCAATGGATTATGGAAATGCAGCTGTTTATTTCCATGTGATCTGCCAGACAATGGAGATTCTTTATCTTACCATAATAACTGCCCGTGATTGTTTACTTCATTGTCTTTGCTTGTGGAACTCATGAACAAATAAAAGAATACATATCTTTACTTGAGGAAAAGTGAAATTTCCTTACAATTATACTTTTGTTAGGTGGTCTTTAAACATGTCATTTTACTTTGATGAAACAGATACTTTGCTCTTCTATATGGAACCCACCAGCCTATGCATTCCAATGCCCAAATCTCATTAATGTTGTCTTCTTGTGATATGCACCAGGCAATGAGATGCAGGGTCAGAACATCTTCAACACTTAAAATTCATGTTTTCATGGGGATAAAGGTGGCTGGCATATCATAATGACTGACTATTATATTAATATTGTAGAAAATGGTAGAAGTTTCATGGCAAGATGGTACAGGCCTATGATCCCAGCACATAAAGCAGGGGCTGCCAGCTTGCAAGGCTATAAAGGGCAATTTGAAACAAGACTGTGCTACATAATGAAACCCTATTGAACAAAGAAAAATGGTAGTAAAAGGCTTGATATCATTATGAGTATTTGGTATGCTTTGTGTGGTTAACTCTAATATAATAACTGGCTGGGAAAAGCTGTCAGATCAGAATGGACATTGGATTAGTCAGATGTCAGAGAAATTTGACTGCTATTTTTTAGATACTGTAAACATGATGGAAAAGCCATCAATAGTCAATATCTTCTCTCTTCCTGAGGAACCCATTATATGCCACAGTTGGGATTTGTATCAACAAGGAAGGTGAGTCTCAAGCCCTATGTAAAGAGTCTCTGCATGTTCACTGCTTTTGAAAACATGCTCAATATACAGATTTCTGAGTTGGCAATGCTCAGGCAATTGTCATGATGTTTTGTTTAGCTATGTCACAGTTTCCAGGATCTGTTTTAGTGCAGAAGCAGATATGCTTCAATAACATAAATGGTTAGATCTCTCACTCCAAGTACACAGCAGAAAATGAATAGATTGCATAGGACATCATGACATACTAAGAACATTCATTTACTTGCTTAAGTAAACACAGTTAACACCATATAGTATTCAAGGATATATGGGACAATCAATATGTTTAAAGGCATCTAAACTATCCATGGGAGGCATGAATTAATATGAAATATATTCTGTAATGTTATATAATTGAGCTTTAGTATTTAGAAATTAATACATCTACTGAGGCTCCTAAGATATCTCTTTATTTGAAAAGAAATACAATTACACAAAGAGCCTGTGTGACCAAACTGTACCAATTGATCCTGCTTGAGAATCATTCTCAGGTAGAGGAATCTGGTCAGAGTATCAGTAAGAAATGAGGAAGGCTGAATGCATGGTGTCATACAATATTCCCCGAGAATCATGAGACTAAGCCTATATCACAGGTCATTAAGCAGCTGCTTCCTGTACTCTAGCAAAATTTATAAATCTGAATAAATTTATCCAAGTACAATGGGCAGAAGCTTTTATTTTTATGTGCCCTGGCTTAGGCATTGTAGCCTCAGGGTAGAAAAGTAAATGAGATCAGGTTTTGAAAGTCTCATCAAGACTCTTTGTGAAGCTTTTTTTAGACTGAAGTGGGGAACAGCATTTGTTCAATACTTAAGCTTACTGTTTTCAGTGAAAATGTACAGGGTCTTCTATGACACTTCTGTGGCCAGCCACAGGTAATAAGGACAGCCTGTCTCAGACACAAGAATGAGCTTGGGAGAAATTTTACGATCACCAGAGTGGGCAAGAATCATGAGAGAATGTTAGAAAAATAATCAAAACAACCCTAAACATGGTAACAGGCCATTACAGAGGCCTTTCAGAGAAGGGCTGGGCTGGATATCTCATGGCTTCATAGGAGGCCAACAAGCCATCTCACCAGAACTTAATTTTTAAAAATTAAATCTGAATATCAGTGTGTACATATGTATATTTTATATTTATATATGCATATACATCAAATCTATTTATGGTAGCTATCAGTTAATAATGAGTTAATTAATTGACAATGACTTATGATTAAGCAAAATGCTCTACATTTAAATTTGTATGGATAACTTTTTTTTCAATTTAGAAAATCAACTTTAATAGCAAAATTCTGTTTTGTTTCCATTTTGTAGCATGAGCACAGAGCAAGCTTCCATGTGTGAAGGAAATATAGAAACTGGATCAGTGTCATGGTTTTTATAAGTTTAAGGACCCTTAGAACTAATTACAGTTGGCCACAGGACCATAAGTTGAACTAGACAAATGGTTTTGCTAAGAATAAACTTTGCAGGGCCTTCAGATCAGTTGTTTGTAGATCAGGGAACAAAACATTTCTCTCCACAAGCATCTGACCACCTTGGATGCCGTATTCTCCAGTGACTACTTTGACTACTCCAGGTTCAATGACTCCCCAATACCAAGTCATAAGTACATAATACATTTTTTAAAGGAATTTCTATGTCCTTCCTGTAATCTTGTAACTAATGTCTCTGTCTCTTGGCACCTATGTTCTAGTCTACACAACCATTGCTATTAAAACAAATATGATCATGGCCTTGCAAATTTTCCTATACACTTAGAATAAAGTTCTGACTCATCAAGGCATAGAATGACTTGGCTCCTGTTTAGGCTTCCTGTTGTCCAATGTGCTTCAACCACAAAAATCTCCCTTCTTAAAAAAAAACAAAAAAAAAAAAACATTTTAACATCACAATTTAAATTTTGGAAATTTCATTTATATATTTGGTGAATATGTTCACTTCCATTTTCCTCTGTCTCCCTCTCACTCCCAACAACCCCCTTCTTCTGTCTAACTTCCCCCATTTTACTTTGATGCCTTCTTGTCCATGCAGGTCTTGTGCAGGCAGCCATAGGTGCTGTGTGTTCATGATGACATCAGCTAGGTCATATTCAGAAGACAGTGTTTCAAGGCACTCTACACATACCCTGGCAATGACACTTTTTGTTCCTCCATTTTCATGATGCTCCCTGGGGGAGATGATATAGATGTCCTATTTGAGACTAAATAGTCAACAGTCATGTGTATTCAACACTTTGACTAGTTATGAATCTTTGTACTAACCACAGCTCACTGCAAAAACAAACATTTCTGGCCAAGATTAAAAACTAGTCTAAGAAGCTACATATTCATTTAGCTTAATCTAAGTAGTATATTCCCCCACTGGGACCTGTGACATCTTCTAGCTATAATTTATTGATCTGGCTTAGAGTACCAGGGATATATTTCTTCCAAAAAGATCGGGCCTCAAATACAATCATAAAGCAGTTGGTTACTTTCCAAACAACCATGCCACTATTGCCCAGTGGGCACATCTGACTGACTGACATTGCTTCCATCTTAATGACCTCTAGAGTTGTTGTGATTTGTCCCTGGTTGTTTCTACTGCAAATACTGTGCTTTGACTTTTTATTAATATTTTGTTCTCATCATTTGTGCCTCTATTTGGCCTACTGCAGTTGTAAAAATCCAAATTCAGCATCTTAAAACAACACAGATTTATTTTCTGTTTCTGTATGCTAAAAAATTGACACAGCTTTCTGGGACAAAATCTAGACTTTAGGGTAGGGGGGTCCTTTCTAGAAGCTGTGGAGGAGAACCCACTTTCTTACATTTTGCAGCTTTTAAAGGTAGTTCATACTCCTTCCTGTCTCCAATGCCATTTATGTTGTTGCACTCTGTCACCAAGGGAACAAAGAAGAACAACGATTTTTAAGGATGCCTGTGATTAGGTTGAGACAATCCAGACACACAAGATAATCTCCCTGTTCCGTGCCTCTAGTTTGATCTTATCTACAACCTTCTTCTGAAACAAGATCAGATACCAGAGTAAGATTTTCAGATTCCAGAGACTAGGCTGTAGCCATGTTGGACTAGGGTATGGAGTTATTATTCTGTGGACCACATAACCACATAAACTGTGTCCTACTATTCACTTCTTCAGAGAGACATTTCCTAACCGAGTAATGGAACATTTGAAATGTCACACTGGCACTGAATAGCAACTTACTACATTACATTGAGTGATGCTTTATTAATTTAATGTCTTCTTCCTTTGGTCAGAATATGAACTCTCTTGGAATTCAGATCTCTCTATGTGTTACTCATCACTATGTCTCCAGAGTTTACAGTGCCTCTTGCACTATAAGCCCATTTGACAAGTATACAATGTGTTTCTCCTTTTAGTGGTATGCTTATGAGATTTATGCAAATTAAAATAAAAACAAAGCAAAAATCATGGTGCTGGAAACCCATTCCCGTAGTCTGTCTGACTTCAGCACAGCAACCTCTATTCAGCAAGCAGTCACAGGCTAATTTTAGCTGAAAATAGAATCCTTCTTTGACAAATAATTATTTTAATATACTTAAGAAATAAGGAATATTTTCCAAGACATCAGAGTTAGTAAATGAAGTACTTAGGATTCAAATCTAATCATCCAATTATAAGACAATTCAAATTGACCATCATAGTACAAGAAAACTCTAAGAATGAAGGGAGAGGGTCATACTTTAGTAAGCACCATATACTATGTTACCCATTTGATAAATAGTGACTTCATATCTCCATAATCAGTCCACTTCTCTACATATAAACTTGAATGTGGGGGAGGATTTTATTTTTGCGGTAACACCTGAGATAATCACTTGAAGATTAGAAAGTATTTACCAATGTATTATGTTACCCATAGTGCAGACCTACAGTGATTACATGTATTAAAGTGTAATTTACATTATTAATAGTCTCCTCATTATTTTCTTGAGTACAAATAATAATAAATACTATTTTTTTCTAAAATTTATCTTGACTCTTGAAATTATAATATGAATACATCATTATACATCATTTCACCATTCTCTTTCCTCCCTTAAACCCTCCCATGTACCCTGCCTTGCTCTCTTTCAAATTCATAACCTCTTATTTCATTAATTGTTGTTATATGCATGTATATGTATATGAGGTACGTGTATATATTCCAGATGCATCAGTACAACCTGATCAGTCTATATAATGTTACTACAAGGACAACAAAAATAAATCTGCCAGTGTGGATGCTAGAAAGCTCAAGAGGCCTCAACCCTTCACAAAGAACTACAGGCAGCTAAAGAGTGCTGAAAAAGTCTTCCCCAAGGAAGAGCTCATCAGCTGGCTACCCACTGCCAAATGGTCAGCCTTTAAAACACTATTTTTCTCACATTTGCCCATTTCCTTGGTAAAGCTAATACTGCGTTTATTGTGAGTATGGAGTTGTAACGGGATGTGTGCAGTACCATGGCCATTTCTTTTTCATTCCTTTCCCTCCTTCCTGTCCTGCCTCCTTTCGTTTCCTCCTTTTTCTTCCTGTTCCTTTTTATCTTTCTTCTTTCCATCCTTCTCTCCTGTTCTCTCCATCTTTATCTTGCCTTTCTTTTCTTTTTATAAAATTCAAATTAGTTTAAGAAAGATCATTTGGTTGTTTCATAAACACAATATGATAACAGTCATGGCTCATATTTAGCAGACTTTTTCACTTCTTTCATACGAATAGATAACCATGTTTGATTTCTTCAATATGCTGCTTTTTATGTAACTGCTATTTTCTGATTGAATGTCTGATCCTTAAAATTTTCCAATATAGGAATTATGAAAATATTTTTTGATGTAGAGTAAAATTGTTATGGCATTCATCTACCATCACAAAGAAATAAATGTGAAACATGCTCATAATGGTAAGTAGGATTCAATGTGAATTAAAGATTGTTGAAATGATTTGAAGACTGAGAGAGTGGATGCCTTGACTAATACACTGTTTGAGTAGATGAAAAGCACAGTGAAGATTTGAAGACATAAGAGAAAAGAAAATTGATGTGCATGTTTAGAAACAGGATAATATAGAGTATGATGTGACAAACTGAATGGCAGACTGTAACTAGGTAGAAATGCTTTACAGAGAACTCATGAATAGTTAAAAAAAACTAATATAGGAAGTGACACTCATTATTTGAAATCATGGCAACAAATTTGAATGTGAATTGTATGTAGCCACAATGTCTCATGAACACAAAATAATATAATAATAATAATAATAATAATAATAATTAATAATAATACCAATAATAATAATAATAATAAAGGAACCATTTCTTTATAGCAATAAATGGGAAAATGTTTAGGAGCTCATGTTACCTAGGTCACACATATGTCTATAGATATATATGTGTGCATATATATGTCTATATGTACATATATATGCACACATATACACACATAGATAGATGATAAATCGATGATTGACAGACAGACAGACAGGCATAAATAAATAAATATTATATGGTGAAAATAAACAAGGACCAAACACAAATTAAGATGCAATAAAAATGAGGCCTTTAGAAGAAAAATTATTTTCAGTTAGGTTCAACTCATTATAACACCAGTGGACATGTCATCGGGAATGGGGAAAATGCCACATCTCACCCCAAGATGTAGTACTATAAGCAATAATTGGCTGCTAACAAAGGCACAATTAGTCTTCTCCAGGGACAGGCACCCTGATAGATTATAAAATCCTAAGCAGTCGTCCTTAAACACATCTACATAAGACTAATACCAAAATTGGACAAGTTGTAAAGAAAAATGTATTATATTGGGTTTATTTTACATAAACATAAGGCTTCAGATTTAGTACATGCATAGAAGACATGGAGTGATTCCTTACTTTTCATTTGACAATCAGTATAAAATACTTTACCCCAAAGTCTTGTACATCCATTCATGAAAATAAGCAAATGGTTGATAGGATTTTCTGCGTGTCTAACACTCATCGTGGTGTTTAGCATTTCATTAGTGTTCTGTAATTATTAGGTAATATTTGTGTAGTATAAAGGAGGTTAGTAGCGAGCCAATGAGAAAAGTAGAAGTGTACAGGACAAAGAGCATAAAAGAGAATTTGTGACCATGACTAAGTAATGTCAGTGAGAAATTCTTGGGTAAGGGTATGGGAGAACTATTTTGAAAATAGAAGAAATAGGACTTAGCAAAGACCTTCATGTGGGCATGTGACAGGGCAGAAATGATGCAAGATGCCCAGGCTTTGAGCCTTTGTTGCTAAGATTGCGCTGCTACTGCAAAAATCTAACCATTTAAAAGGTTTCTCAGTCTGGGAAAGAGGCATGGAAAATGGGATATGGGTTATATTTCCAAGCATTCCTTGCACTGTTTTTAGCTATATGAACAGTCTTATAAGAGAATGGGTGCAGGTAATAGCTATCATTAAAATGTGTACATCATGTACAACTATCTCTCATGACTAGGAGGAAACTGTAGTGAGACAGTATAGCCATACAGGGGAATAGGCCAAATCTCTGGTGTACATTACACCACAGTTATAGTCTAGTGTGATAGAAGAAGATATAAAGTTCTATTTTTTTCAAGTGATGGTATTTGTTAGGTATTGTATATGTAGGTTACCATGATCAACAAAATAGGGAAGAGTTAAAAACTTTGCACCTGTCACGTTAAATAAATGGATGTCCACTGCATCTTACATACCTGGATGGAGTGGGAGGTAGTACCTTTGAAAATAAATAGTCTTTCGTCCCAAACTACCTATGCTCAGTTAGACTCATGGTAACTAGACCTAGGGATGTGCTTTTATGAAAAATATCTCAGTGATTCTTTTCTAAAATAATGGAAATCATTAAGTACAGTGTGTTGAGGAAGTAGTAAGAACAGAAAGCAAGAGAAGAGAAAATAAAGACCACCTTGTGTGGCCCACAATGTCAGAAATCTTCTTTTTTAGACATATTTATTTGATGTATATTAGTGTTTTGCCTGCATATATGTATGTATGTGCATCACATGAATACAGTGTCCACAGAGGCCATACATAAGATGGCATCTAATCCCCCGGAATTAGAGTTACAGTTTTGAGCTGCCATGTGGATGCTGAGAACTGAACTTGGTCCTCTGCAAGAGTAGTAAATACACTTAACCACTAAACCATCTCTCTAGTCCCAGTTCCAGAAATCTTATACCAACGCTTCTCATGGAGATGTAGAAGCTTGTGTTTTTGAAATGCTACTCTTTAAAAATCATTTACTTATTTTTATGTGCATGATTGTTGGCCTACGTGTATATAAATGCACCATGTATATATGTGGGGTCCACGGAGGTCAAAAGAGGATGTCAAATCAAATAACACTGGAATTGCAAGTAATTGTGGTATACTGTATGGGGACTGGGAATCAAATCCAGGTCCTCTAAAGCAGTATCCAATGCTCTTAAGCAATGAGCCATCTCTCTAGCCCCCAGACCATTCTACCTTAAAAGGTGAGACGGAAGAGCACAGAAGAAAAAGAGCAAAAGCATAACTAGGACCTCATGGGTCCTATCAGGAAAATTATTTAATGACAAGTGCAATTTAGGATGGAGCATAATCTTACTTAACACTAAACCCTCAGAAGAGCATATATGAACACTTACCTTCTATGATGTAAACAGAATCAATTTTACTTTCCTCAACAAAATTACCTGTGAAATATAAATACCTAAAAGATGGAGCTTTTATTGTTTTAGAATCCTATTGTTGCTTGTCAGTCTTCTGTATCATTCATTTTCCAGTGTTTTGCTCTCTCTCCCTCCTGCTCCTTCTTCCCACCTAGTGTTGCTGTAGCCCAAGCTGTCCTGGAATTCCCTATGTAGCCAAGGATAACCTTGAACTTCTGAACTTTTGATCCTCCTGCCTCCACCTTCCAAGTGTTGGGAATACAAGGCACCATACTCTGTTTCTACAGTAATAAATACTGCTTTTTTTTTTTTTTTTTTTTTTTTTTTTTTTTTTTTTTCATTTCCTTCTTTTTTTTTTTTTTTTTTTTTTTTTTTCGAGGATATTTCACTTTATTTCCAACATAAATATACAAATAATGACAAAAATAAAGAGGAAATTTAAAATAAGTTCAAGTTACTCAGCACTTAAATTTTCACACATGAAAAGAAAATGGCAAAAGCATGCTTTTAAATTTGTGTGTTTGTTCTATGAAATCAATACAAAGAATCTGCATATAGACATATAAGAAACAAAAGTAAAAAGAGACAGGAGAAATCAAATACCTAGTGAAAATATACCAAAAGAATGAATATATAAATAAGAATAGGTATTAATATACTGCATACAATAACTCTGGTGTAGACTTCCGGTCCCATTAATGTAATTTCTGAGTTCAGCAATTTGGTCTGTAGTAAAAGGCATCTCATTAAAGTATATGCAGCAGATTTACTTAATTCTTAATCTAGAATAAAATACATTAAGTAATACTCAGGGGTTTATCAAGTAAAAAAATACCCAAACCAAGACTTGATTAAGCTCTTTAGACTATTTCTAGATCTAATCCATGTTGATTTTAACAGAAAGAAAATCAATATAATCCTCATCCTTGTGCTTTTCTCAAAAAACTTCGAAGAATCAAATGAGTTACAAATCCATCATGAATAATATGAAACAGATTTCTGCTAGTAAATGCTATATAGTCATTGTACTTTTGTATATAGTTTTTCTTTTGTTAGTTATAACCTTTTTCTTTTTTTTCCTTTTTATTAAAATAGAAAAGGGGAAAAAAAAAATAATAATAATTCTGTTGTGTTGGTATTTTAGTTTCTGTACCAGGATAAAAGAAGTCCCACATAGTACACTAATGTTTTGTTCCATTAAATCTTGCATAGTTGTACCAGAAAATGTGTCAAAGACTAACTACCTAGTTAAAGCTTGTGTTTACATAATAAGAATGGCTGAAACAATTAAAAGTTGAAGGCAGATTTATGAACCTAGTATACATGTAGCTTTCATGCTGTTTTTATAAGAAAAAAAAGAAAAAGAAATTGGATATTTCCCTGGTATGTATTGGAAATGAGACTAAGCAACCCTAGCATTTACTAATAAATACTGCTTTTATGCATGCTAGGCAGGTATTCTACCAACTGAGCTACAGAGTCTGCTCTTCACACTTCATCTTTAACCTTTCAAATTAGCTGTTGTTATCATCCTTTTATATGCACATTTATTCAAATTTACTCACACTAACAACTTTATTGCTCAACATGACCTCTTCTTAGTTAATTCTGCTCAGAGATGCAATTTCTTCTTCCTAATTAGTTTTTCTACTCAAAATGTGGTGGATGTTTTAATAGCTTGGGGCTTGATAGAGCTGTTAAATCTCCTGCACCTATTAAGTTAGGGTCTGCACATTTGTGAGATTACTATGTGACTTACAAATGCATTAAAGCCTAGGAAGTTCTCAGTGTGACATGAGATGCTATGTACCCAACACTGACCAAATAATCTCTTTGTTGCTGGTTCTGACCCAAATGAAACCATTTGCAGCAAGGTTTGAAGTTCATCTAGTTTAACATGCTGGCAGCAAAAAATGTCAGGCTGTTATATCTGAAACAAATTTTATGTTTATCTTGAAGTTATTGTTGAGTGAGTGTTCTACTTAACTGTCTACCTAATACAAGCTAGGGTTAGGAGTATCAATTGAGAGACTTCCCAGATTGGATTGGCCAATGACAATGACAATGAGAGATTGCCTTGGTTGGTAACTGATACAGGAGAGTACAACCCACTGTGGGTGGCACCATCCCTAGGTAGGTGGGGCTGGGCTGTATAAGAAAGATAGCCAGGCAGTGGTGGTACAAGCCTTAAATCACAGCAGTCAGGAAGCAGAAACAGACAGATCTCTGAGTTAGAGGCCAGCCTAGTCAAAACAGAAAGTTCCAGAATGGCCAGGGATACAAAAAGAAACCTTGTCTCAAAAAGCCAGAGTAGAGAGAGAGAGAGGAGGTAGGGAGAGAGGAGAAATGAGAGAGAGAGAGAGAGAGAGAGAGAGAGAGAGAGAGAGAGAGAGAGAGAGAGAGAGAGAGAGAGAGAGAGTTAACAGAGCGTGAGCCAGAGAACCAATATGCAGTATTCCTTCAAAGTTTCTGCTTCAGTTCTTGAGTCCCTGCCCTGACTTCCCACAGCGATGGACTGTAACTTGGTAGTATTAGTGAAATAAACCTTTTCCTCCTGTAAACTGCTTTTGGTCAGAGTGTTAGAGTGTTTTAGGATAGCATCAGAACAAAACTAGAACAGTTTAATATGAAAATCTGAGAGCATTGGTGGTTTTGTTTTGTTTTGTTTCTTCTTTCATTGAGAGACAGTCTGCTTTCTTCTCTCAGTTACTTATTCTAATAAGGATATGTCTTTTTATACATTTAGTGTTTCTGCACATCTTATCATCTCTTGCTGTTAGAAAGATATTCTCTAATACTTAAAATTTTCATAGGTTCTTTGTCAATGATTTAATTGTGAAGTGATTTATATTACTTCTGATCTACTGTGACTCCAGAGTCTATGGATTGAGGTTAGAAACAGTGAACTAAGATTCTTGCTTGCATATTCATGTATACATATAATATTGATTTATTGATTTCTAAGGCCATAGAGTAGTATGAACTGGTGTGTGAAATCTTCTTAGGGTTGGAACACTGTTACAAACTCTATATGGTACTTTCTCTTGTCTTCCAAACCAGATTCAACAGGAAAAATCTAAGGTACTATGTCATCTCTCTTCACTGGTGTATGATGACCTGTATTATTAGAATGGCAATCCTTCAAAGACCCTTATTTTATCTGATGTTGTTACATACAGTCTTTCACCTTGCACATGCCTAAGGCATTCTCTTTTCTTCCAACATATTCATTATACCCAAGTCCTTAGGCCAGTCCAGAAGTGTCAGCCTACTCTATGCTGTCGAGTTTTCATTATTTGACCTTTTATTTTATCTAGTATATCTAGATGTTCCACAATGAAATGTATCTATATCTAGTGTGTGCTGGCATTCAAATATAAATCTTAAGCATTTGATAAGAATTTCTAAGGATAGGTTTTTTTGAAGTAGTAATGCCTAATGTTAAAGCTTAAAAATAAAACAAAAAAAAAAAAAGATCTGTAATGTCTCAGTCCTAGAAAGTCCTAAATAGGTGGAATTTTATTTTATTTAATTTTTTTGTCAATTTAGCTACACCATTATTACACTGATTTCTCCCCCTATTTTAACAAGTTGTGTTGGCGTGGTATAGACACCAGCCTGAATCATTGTGAAGCTTGGAAATTGGGTTTGGATCTATAAAAAGAAAAAAATTGAGATGTGGTACCATGGATACCGATGACTTTTCCCCCATATCTCTTAGAGAAAGATTCAGAACCAAGGTAATGAGAAAATTTAATTTAAGATGACTAAGCCCAAATATAGATATGTCAACTATGGGCATTTTCAAACACATGTGGCTCCTGCAGCTTCTAGACTTTCAAGGAAGAGATTATTCTCTCAATATCTTATGCAAGTTTGTGGCAATGAACTGTGAAGAGAATCAGTGACACAGGTACATTCATCTCTCGGACACTTTAATGTTTTAAATTCTTCTAAAAAATATGTCTAAGCA
Organism: Peromyscus californicus insignis; assembly: GCF_007827085.1. Taxonomy (NCBI): domain Eukaryota; kingdom Metazoa; phylum Chordata; class Mammalia; order Rodentia; family Cricetidae; genus Peromyscus; species Peromyscus californicus. The sequence continues at coordinate 11,507,359 of NW_026294551.1, forward strand.
AGAAAATGTTTCTGAACTAATCGTGGTTATGGAATATGTTAGTATCCAGTGGCTATAGAAAAGAAGAAAACTGTTTCCAAACGGCTTAGAAGCTTGCCAATGCTGGCTGTATCCTTGACCACACAGAGATCTACCTAGCTCTGCCTACCAAGTGCTGGGGTTAAAGGCATGAGCCATGAACGCCCAGCTCTGCTATGGCTTGCTATTAGCTCTGACCCCCGGGCAACTTTATTTATTAACATACAATTAAAATCACATTTCAGTACAAATAAAATACCACCATACAGCACCATCCCTCAGAAGGTGGGACTCAGATGTATAAGAAAGCTAGATGAGCCAGAGCCATTGACTGAATCATTAAGCCACATGTCTCCATGGTTTCTGCTTCAGTTCCTGCTTGAGTTCTTGCTCTGACTTCCTTCAGTGATTGAACTGAGTTGATTTTGGGTCAGAGTGTTTTATCTCAGCAACAGAAAGCAAATTAGGGCACCAGGTATAAGATACATAATTTATTTAACTTTATTAAATCTGTTTCATTTGAAAAATTAAATGAGTAAAATCATGTAAAATTCTGGGAGAGATTTGAAGACTAATGAGGCGACATGACTAAAGCACATTATATGCACGTATAAGTTGTTATTTTGCACAGTTAGTGGATACTAACAAAAATTTCAAATGTGAAGTGATTATCAAATTGTCCTGTATCTGGTATTTCCTCAAATACAATTGTAAATGCCAACCATGGCAGTGTTAATAACATTATGTGGTCCCTACAATCCCATCAGAAAAATCAGGAGTGGTTTCCTGCCACTGGTTTCAGGTGTTGAAGTGGTCTTTTATTATGGATCCTAACCACACCTCCATTTGTGTAGCAATCCCTTTATGAAATTCACAACCAAATTCCAAATTATCTGTCAGTCATTCTTCTTTATTCCCGTGTCTGTAACCAAATATATACACTCCGTTAATTCAGCCTAGATTCATTTCTTTCATGTCTCTACCTATCTATGTGAACTTAGACAAAAGGAGTATGCTTACCTTCCTCAGGTCCCCCACCTCTATCTTTGGTTTAGAGATCAAGACTATTGTAAGGAACATGTGAAGCAAAAAGAATTTGACACATAGTAATTATCAATAAGTATAATATATATATTGACATGCTTCAATTACTATGCCTATAGAAGATTGACTAGCTGAGATGATTTTATTATTTAAATACTATAAGCAAGAATCTAAGATGATCTTTGGTACCGGGGACTAAGGGGGTCCAGCCCCTCGATAGTCCCCTCCCAGGGTCCGGGAAGACTCTACAGCCAGCTGATAATTAATCTTTGATGAGGAGAAATGAATCTATGTACACGAAACTCCTTAGTCCATATACTTTATTATTCTGTGTCAGTTACAAGCTTATATTCTGTGCTCATATTTAGGTCTTTTCTTGCCTGATTTCTCTCTACACTTGTCCGCGGTCCCCTCTGGGTTCTATCTTAATTCCTTCATCTTGTTCTGCCCCTTCTAGGGTCTCATCCATCTTGTTCCTTCCCATATCATCCTTTCTCCCATCTCCTTCTCTCTCCTCATCTCGTTCTTCCTCATCTTGTTGTTCCCCATCTGGCTCATCCTCATCTTCCATCTCATTCCTCTAGTACTCTCTTCTAGCCCTTTCATCTAGTTCTTCCCCATCTCAGTTTGTTCCTCTCAAGTTCTTACCCGTCTAGTTCTTCCATTCTCTTTTCTCTTCTCTCCTCCTCTGCCCTGGAGGTCCCGGTATATAAAAGGAGGGTCCGAGCTAAATTGTGTAAAGCTATTACTTAACGTCCACCTGACCTAGGCGGTGTCTCCTTGTCGAATTTACCTTAAGTCAGGAGACTTGTATGTGGGCTGTTATCACTGTTAGTCCTCGGAAATTGGGCGACCACCTGGGCGGTGTCTCCTTGTGGAATTTACCTTAAGTCAGGAGACTCGCCTGTGGGTGGTTATCACTGTTAGTCCTCGGAAGTTGGGCAACCACCTGGGTGGTGTCTCCTTTAGCCCTTGAAAGTGGCTAGTGGAGTTATCTGATTCCAGAGAAAGCCTTTCCTGAGGCTGTTCTCCAAATGCCTGGAATGTGTATGTCTAGAGAGTGATCAGTCCACATTGTTAGCCATTCTTAGGGAAAAGTCAATTGGGAAAACTATGAAGGCACACATGATTTTCATAACAGAAGACAGCTGATATATAACAAGCCAAGTAACACCAAAAACTCCTTGGGATTTGGCTTCCTCTGGAGGAATTCCCTGATTCCTCCAGGTAGTGACTTTGCCATAACCAGCTGAGTTCTTATGGTATATTCCTGCGGCCCGCAGCACTTTGGGGATTGTCACCCCTTAGTTTCATGCCATTGCAGAGTCTGTGCCTACATTTCATAGGACTCATCTATAAACTGTGTGAGCTGCTGATGTGAGAGTGATGAATCTCTCACAATAGACACTGTGAATTGAGATTTGCTCTGGAGTAAGTCAACCACCACATCATGACAATACTTCAGTGACTCTATGAAAAGTCTATTGTCCTGCCAGCAGCAAGCAGGGCCTGACACCCGGGTGACTAAAGACACAGGAATATTGACTGCAACCTTACGAGAGACCCTAAGCCAATCACCAGCCAGATTACTCCCAAAGCAATCTCTGCTTCATCTACCCTATGGGAGATAACGAACAGGACTGTCATTTTAAGCCACTGGGTCTTTGTTAATTGTCTTCCAACCCTCACCCTCAAAAACTAGAAAGCTCAATTCAAAAAATGAATCTCTGAACTTTAAAAACTAGATTTTGAATATTAGCAGAGTCAAGACATCCTGGCCCACTCTTTTAGTAAGAAAGATCAGAATTATTTTTCTTCCTGAATCCTGGCTCATTGGATGTTTCTTCTTTAGCTGAATGTTCTCTATCTCTAAATATAGAGAACTTAGACTCTTATCTGGATATTACAGGGAAGCCACTAGAAGAGTCTACTTATTTTAAGATGCACTTTATTATTTTTAACTATATGTATGTATGTATGTATGTATGTATGTATGTATATGTCTGCGTAAATGTGCATTGATGTAGGTGACTACAGATGCCAGAGGAATCAGATACCCCTCAAAATGGAGTTACAGGCAGTCATAAACCTCCCAATATGTGTGCTGGGACCTGAACTCTCCTCCTCTGTAAGAATAGCACACACGCTGGGCGGTGTTGGTGCACGCCTTTAATCCCAGCACTCGAGAGGCAGAGGCAGGCGGATCTCTGTGAGTTCGAGGCCAGCCTGGTCTCCAAAGCGAGTTCCAGGAAAGGCGCAAAGCTACACAGTGAAACCCTGTCTTGAAAAACCAAAAAAAGAAAAAAAAAGAATAGCACACACTCTTAACCAGTGAGTCACCTTTCCAGTCCATGATTTTAACAGCATTCTCTTTCTCACCTCTTCTCCAAAGCACTTTCTGTCCTTTACAATACATCTTCATTTTTCTTAATTAAAAATATATGTTTTGCATCCAATGATGCTCTGACTTACAGCTTAGAAAAGCCTATTTCTTTGGCTTCTTTAATCTGTCCTTTTATCTTCACACACAGAGCAGTTGATTTATCTCTTTTCTTGCTTATTTCAGTCCTTTGCTTTGGAACCAATTGTATCAGGAGAAAGAGATCTCTCTTCAGCAATCAGGCTTGACAACATTTTCTCAGCAAGGAACCAAATATCTGCTTGTGGTAATTTTACTCATTGTTTAAGGCAAGGTAACTCTTAAGAATTGGAAATATTTGTTGCTTCCTTTTAAATCTGTCACATATTATGGGCTGTGTTCCAGCAACATTTGATGGGGCAATCAAAGGTTCAAATTCTTGAAGAAATTGTTCTAATCTCCAAATCAGGATTATTACTTTTGGCCTGTGAAAAACAAAACAAAAGGTGAAGAAAAATAGCCTATTCCCTATGATTACAAGTTAATACTAGTCTTACAGGCTCTAAACAAACTCTACCATGATGTCATTGGATTAATTGACTAATCTAGAGTCTCTAATAATATTGCCATAATCCCACGTAACAAGAGAAACAGTGTGCTGAATAAGAGGGGGGGTTATCCTAATTTCAAGTCATGATTTGAATTATCTGGGAGGGGATTCTTCCTTAAATAAGAAATTCCTCACTACCACCCAGTGGTTCTAGCATAAGGTACTGATGAGCTAACCTGAAGCACTGTTTTCAGGATGACGCATGCATATCATCTTTAAAGAAAACATTCATCAATAGTGAAGGTTTATAAGTCCTCTACATATTTTCTGGGCTGTCTTCTATTAAGAGATATAAATCAAGATTTAGGGATGATAAGCGTTTCTTTATAACAGAAATTTCGTTGTCTTTGACAATTTTATGCACAAATATAATGCATGCTGATTATAGTAACAACCTGTGCCCTCTCTAATATACCTCTCACCCTTCCTCTAAGAGTCCATTGTATTGGTCAGGAATCTCTAAAGGAACAGAATTAATAGAAATAATTTAATCGATTTAATGGACTGATTTACAAGATAATCCAACAATGACTGATTCACAATGTAGAGGCCAAGAATCCAATGGTTCCTCCCTCCACAGAGCTGGATGTCTCAGTATTTCCAGTCTGGTGCCAAAGGCTTAGAAAAATCCTGAAGAATTGCTGGTCTTCAGTCTATACTGAAGCCCAAAGAAGTTCATTCAAATATCAGCAAAAGGAAGACCATAGCAACAAGATAGACTAATTTGCCAGGAAGAGTGATGGCAAGCAAGCTTTATGCAATGTTTCCTTTCTCCATGTCCTTTATCTCGGCTGTCACTAGAAGGTCCTACCCACATTTAGGGTAGTCTTCTTGCTTCATATAATGCACTGGAGAAAGTTCCTCACAGGAGTGTCCAGAAGTTAGTGTTTTAGTTCATCCCAGACCACAAGTTGACAACAGAATGAACTATAGCAGTTAGAATCAAGTCTTTTTGTTTTGATTTCAGTCCCACTGAGTTTGACCAAGTTTGTCCATGTGACTATAGTATTGTTGGATTATCTTTTAAATCAGTCCATTAAATCGATTAAATTATTTCTATTAATATATTATTCTGTATTATAATATGACTATGTATTTGAACTACCCATTGGAGCTTGTCAGGTTCAATATTGGGTACACAACTAAAGGCCATAACCATCCCTCACTCAAAATCCATAAATAGTCAATAATTCAGCAGGGAAGGGTAAGGTCCAATAAGTCCCTCCCCAATCCATGATGGCCTGTTGACAGGCCCAGTCCTATTCAATGTTATTGTAAGCAGTTACAGCTGCTGTAAGATCAGCAATGACTGCATTGACTTTATCATGGCCAGCATCATTTCATATCCTGTCTCCTTACCTTCTGGCCTTTACATTCTTGAAGCTTCAGAACTGATAATCACATGAAATCGTTCTATAAAAGTGCTTAGCATCTCATCATGTCAAGGACAGACATTGCTTGACACATCGTAATAATAATAACAATCTGTAGTCCTGCCACAGCCAGAATCTGTGTTGATATCCAAGGCCTGTGTTGCCACCAACAGCTACATGGATGCCCAGGTCCTGGGCTACTGCCTGTGGCCATGTTGGGGTCCGAGGGACATATTGCTGCCAGGACCATGCCAATCTGAATGCCCTATGCTGCCACCAGAGGCCATGGTGTCATCCCTGGACTGAGCTGTCACTGGGGACCATGTCTGGGTCTATGGTCCTGCTGCACCTGGTGTCTGTGTTGATATAGGTCCGTTGCCTGTGTTCCCATGGGGGCCCATGTGAATCATGTGCTGAACAATATGTTAAACCATGTGTTGAGGTATGAGAGCCATGCTGGGCTGGCCCCTGAGCCTTACTGGCCTGGGAAGAGCCAGTCCCCCTTGCCCAAGAGCTAACTCTGCCCTTTGCCAGTCCTAGGATAGTAGGCCCTGATTACCTATGTGGGAGAGTTGCCTCTGTCCCTCATCTGGTGGGGGGTGGTCCCAGCAATCTGGACTGACCAACTCAGATACCACCAGGACCACATCCAGGTCTTTGAGTTGGCCTACCTCAATGTCTATCCCAATATGACCTGATGGAGTATATGAAGGGACTGGTCCGGCCAAACTATAGCCACAGGAGGATCTTCATGATTCCGGGTAACAGCAGGATATCTACGAGGAATTTTGGTGAGGGTCCAGTATTGATGGTGTACCAGAAGCCAGAGGCCTTGAACCTGACTAACAACACATTACACAATGAACACTTGCAAGTAAAGATGTTTGGACAAATGGGAATACTACATGATACACAGAAGCTCCCAGTGCCAATAAGATAAGTGAAGAGGTGGTGGAGAACCAGAAAAGACAGAGAAATGAAGTGTTTCAATGTTTGCTTTTGCTTTGTTTTGCTGTTTTGTGGGGGTTTTGCCTTTTAATTAATATTTTTATTTGTATTTTTTATTTTTACTTTATTTGTATTATTTCTTTGTAAAATTTTCCTTTGAGGGAAGACACTACATGGATGAAGGGTGGATCCAAAGGGACTGGGAAATGAAGGGGATTGGAGTGCATGATGGGAAATTTCCAAAGAATAAAAAATTTATGTTTAAAATAATAATAATAATAAGAGTTAATTTTATCACACCAAAGGTATCGTTTTAACAAGATCACTGTGCACATCCCAGCAGTATGTAACACAATATGACCCTAAAAATGGTCCATAAAGGGAGTGGCATTATTAGGAGGTATGGCCTTGTTAGAGAAAGTGTGTCACTGTGGGGGTGGGCCTTGAGGTCTCCTATGCTTAAGTTAAGTCCAGTGTCATACATAGTTCACTTCCTGTTGCCTGTGAATCAAGATGTATAACTCCCAGCAACTTCTCAAGCACCATCTCTGCCTGCATGCCACCATGTTCCCCCATGATGATAATGCACTAAACCTCTGAAAATTTAAGTCAAACCAATTAAATGTTTTCTTTTATAAGAGTTGCCATGGTCATGGTTGTAGATGAATTGTAGATGAACAAAAACAGTCTTACTAAATAAAAACCTAGAACCAGATATAGGAGTGAAAACCTGAGAGATCAGAGGACTAGGAAAACTCACAAGCTAACCTCACTTCACTGACACCTAGGTCTCCAAAGAGATCTACTTCCTGTATACCAACGCCTATATGCCTTTCTATCTGCTATATAATTTGCTCTCTCTGTCTAGCTACATCACTTCCTCTTCTTGCCCAGCTCTGTCACTTCCTGTCCATCTGTATAGACCTCCAGACCTCTATGGTTAGTACTAGGATTAAAGGCTCTATTTGCAGTGTGGCTTTGAACTCACAGAGATCCAGACAGATCCCTGCCTCCCGAATGATAAAATTATAGACATGTGCTACCATTGCCTGACTTCTATGTTTACTATAGTGGCTGGCTTTTTCCTCTGATCCTCAGATAAATTTTATTGGGGGACACAGTATATTGGGGGGACACAATACATCACCACACATGGTGTCTCTTCACAGCAACAGAAACCATAACAAAGACAATCAACTTCAAGTCATCACTTCTCTTGTTTTCTCCGTTGTTGAGAAATAGCATGTCTAATATTACTGTACTGGCCATATTGTTCTTTTAACCTCACTTGTTGAATTTGCTTACTCAAAGAGTTAGCACAAGCTAGAAAAAGAAGAAGCAGACTAAACATAGGGAGGAGGAACTATGTTTGTGCCTTAGATGAGATGATGAAAGAAGGCCTGATGAGCATGCTACATCTTCACTTCGATTTCACTGAGTGGAGCAAAAATTTAAATCATTTCCTCAACACCAGTCTTTAATCTTCTCTGCCACTTTCCACTAAAATGTTAGATTGGCTCAGGCTTTGTTGGTATCTCATCCTTAAAACCTTTGCTGTAGATAAACATGTGCCTTCGTGACCCAGTGCTAGCATGAAACCTTGAAAGAAGCTGAATAAATATTTTCAGGATAAGTCTGGAAGTCTTACTCTTCCTAAATCATCAACAGACAGAGAGTGAGAGAGAAAGAGAGAGAGAACAAGCTTCCTATTCAAACATATTGCTTAAGAGTTAATGGGAGTATTATTATGATGGATAGGCCTGGATTTTTGTCTTCAGAGAAAAGAATAAGAACACTTAATGGGATAGGAACTGACCAATATTTACATTGGATAGGAAGTCACATTTTACTTCTTCAGAGGTCAAAAAAATCACTGAGTGTGAAATCTATTCTTCAGATGGCTGCAGCCCTCCATTCACCCCAGCACAGACAATTGAAATTTCCATGAACTCCTCCAATCAATCTTCATTTGTAATGCCACCTAACTCCAAAGTTTAGCAGCCAACAAGGATGCGTCTTTCTTGAGTGACAGAATACCACACCAGAGAGAAATTCTTGTTATCACACAAGCTCTGAACATTGCCAGTGCTGAGCCTGTTTTCCCACCTGGAGAATGTATGCTTTGTGACACTCTCTGCATGAATTAAAATTTCAGCTGAATAATTCACACTCACTGAAATAATAGCAGTGTGTATCTGGCAATAATGATTGTGACTAAAGAAACAAGGTGTCATTTGTATCTCATCTGTAGTTGATATGTAGGTGATTTTCTTATTTTACTTTGATGTTCTGATATAATGACAGAGTTGGGGATCTATAATTCTGCCAGTGTCTTCCTTTCCTCTCTGTTTGTGACAACTACACATCAAATTAAAGTTAAGAGAGTCAGGAAAACTTTGAGAATAAACAGAAGGAGGATGTTAAGCAAAGCTTGAAAAGACCCTGGGCAAAAACCATGCTTTTAGCCATGTAATTAGTCTCAAATGAATGTGAACAGACCTTGCTCGGGCCTGATTGGGCTGCCATGTTGGAAGACTGACATTATAGCATTCTCAGCCTCAAATTCCTCCCTTACAATTTGTGCTAGTTAGTCAGGCCTCTCTAGAAGAATAAAACAAACATACACATGCATATAAATGTGCATATTTACATATACAAAGAGTTGATCCAATCAGTTTACATAGCATGGTAGGAATTGTCCAGCAATACCTGTCCCTCATACCAGAGAGGCTAAGAACCCAGTTATTACTCAGTCCTTAAATACATATGTATCAGCAGTCACAGTCCAACAGTAGCTGTCACATAGAAAGGCAGAGGATACCATGCAGTTGCTTAGCCCACAAGGCTGGGTGCTGCAGTAGTCTCAATCTGATACCAAATGCCTTGAGGGTTTCTGGAGAGCCACTGGTCTTCATTCCATGGTGGGAGACCAGAAAAACTGGTTATAATATCAGCATAGGAATCAACAATAGCACCAACAGCAGAAATTAACTCAGTTGTGAAAGGGAAGGCCATGTGAGCAAAAGCCAAATAATCTTCATTCCTCTGTGTCCTTTCTTATGAGTGCTGCTACAAGAAGACACTGTCCATATTTGGGGAAAGTTTTTCCTCCATATCAGTTAAGCCAGTCAAGGAAGTTCCACACAGATAGGTTTAGAAAAATGATGTAGACAATTGCTCAACTGAGGGGTCCCTGTTCAGGTGATTCTCAGTTATGAAAAATTAACATTAAAAACGAACCATGCCAACTCCTTCAGCAGATATTGTTCACTACTCTCTACATATTGGCTTCTAGAGTATTATGTTCACATCATTTTTTTTCTATATTTTGGGCATTTTCCAATGACCATTTCTTGTTCCTTCTCAACTCCCATGGTATCTACCCAACATGGTATCTAGATGGTATCTACCCAACAACAAGGATCAATTTTTGGTATCCCTCTATTTCTTTTCTATATTCACTCCAGGAATGCAGAGAGAAGATATAATTTATGCCTGGGTAAGTAAGGTTTTTCCCTGAATATCTAGAATGATACTTCCAGCTGGCTATCTGAGATTTCCCCTGGGACACAGTATGGACATCTTAAACTAAGCATGTCTAGACAGCAAACTTCAGACCTTCTATCAAAAATTTCTCCTATATTAATTGATAGAAATTATCCATCCTGTATTCACTCACCAAATAACTTAAGTTTCTCTTTGAAACCTCTCCTTCTATTTCTTATATTATGAAGCAAATCCTATGTACTCTAACTACAAAGTGTTCCAATAACTCTGATTACATCTATCCACTTCCATACTAATCACCATAGCCACCCACCCCACTTTTCCCATTTCCACATGAGGATCCTCTTCTTAATCTTCCTAGAATCTTTTCTAAATACAAGCCCCAAAAAGTTTTGAAAAAAGTTATTATATCCCACTAGGACTCCACAAAACTGTGTAGATCTTTCCATATGACTGAATAAAAACTAAAATATCCATAGATACATCTCCTCTCATCTTTTCTCTTTCTTTTTCACTCATCCTATAACCCTGGCCAACTAAATATTCCTCAAATATGTCAGGCATAACCATTCTTCTTTTTAATTTATTTATTTTTGTCTGTATGGGATTCTTGCCAACATATATGTCTGTATTATTGGGGGGGGGTGCCTGTGGAAGCCCAAAGAGAGGGCATTGGTTCCCTGGGCCTAGAGTTACAAGTGATTGTGAGCTACAATGTGGATGTAGAAAAACAAACCCTAGGTCCCCTGGAAGAGCAGCCAGAGCTACTAACTACTGAGTCTTCTCTAGGCCCCCAAATTGCCATTCTTCCTTTCATGTCCTCCATGGGAATCAGTGGACAGCACTGACTAAAGGTTAGCAGAAATTAAATTTGTTTGTTGGTTTTGTATTCCACTTATTCTGTCCCATTGGAGCCAACACTACACATCCATGGGGATGACTGACTGACTTACTTTCCTTGCACAAAAGTATCCAGTGGTTTTGTTAATAGATGAATGCAACACAATCAAGCTATGTTTTTGCAAAGTTTCCTTCAAATTTTTTATTGATAATCTCTTTTCCTGCTGCAAATGACCACATAGCATCCTCTCTAAAGACACATGTTGCTTTTATATTTAGAGGTAGGTCCTTCAACATCTAACATAACTGTAGAAATCTCTGTCATTATTTCTATGCAATCTTAGTCTATAAATTTTTTTCCCTGAGGATAAAGAATACAACACATATTCAGATGTTATTTATTGATGATGTGTGTCCAATCTTCCCATGCAAACTGGGATATATTAAAAATCATTCCTGGATATTTAGTGTCCTTCAATATAAAGTATCTGTCCATGATGTGAATATAGTTCTTATACAGAGAAAAAATGGCAACACAAACATCATGGATGGGTGTTCACCTGCACTCCTTCCTTGGCATCATTTATAGAGTTAACAATAAGCACCAAAAGACTTAAGTTTTGTAATCAAATCCTAACTTTTAGTATATGTGAACCAAAGCCACTATCCAGATATCAGGGCATGGTTTGATATCTGTCACTGAGAAGCACATGCCTCACAATGGTTTCAGACTCGGTGTTCCATTCTGGCTGTTCCCTCTTGAGCATTCCACAGAACTCAAGGCTTATCGTGTCCTTTATCAGAAGGGGAGACCCAATTCTTTCCTTTGTCCTTAGCTCAGGTTCCATGAGCATTAAACAGAAAGGTTTTGCCACTAGTGAGACCAGTAACTTGACTTCTATGAGGAACTGCACAGCTTTTCACCGGGACTAGGGATGAGCTTGGCTTTTTGTCTGCAAACTTCACTTTAGAGATTATGATGGCTAGTTTTAACTGTTATCTTGACACGATCTCGAATCACTTGGGAAAAGAGTGACAGTGAGGGGTTGACCAGATCAGGTTGACCTGCGTGCATGTCTATGAGGGATTATCTTGATTATGTTTCCTAATATGGGAAGACTTAGCTCCCTATAGGCAGTATTGTTTCTGGAGTTTGGGTCCTCAATTGTCTATAGAGAAATTGAGCTTAGAAGAAAACATGAATATCTTTTTCCCCCACTCTGCTCTTGACTTTGGGTATGGCTAGCTGCTTCAGGTTCCTGCCTTAACTTCTCCACAGTTATGGACTGTAACATGGAATTGTGGACCAAAGTAAACCCTTCCTCTCCTAAATTGATTTATAGCAAAGCAACAGAAATGAAAATATGACAAATGTGTTGCCTGCCTCTGAGATGGAAGCATAATGTAGGAAAAGCTGACATTCTTTTCCAGTATCAAAGTAAATCAATTAGTTTTCTTCCTTGTAGCCCAGGGAAGTTTGATATTTCTCAGTGCAGCGCTCAGAATCCCCACATCAGGGGCTGCCTTCTAGGCACTATTTGCCCTAGAGAAAAGACACTGTCTTGTATCTATCTAGCCTTCTAGACTGGGGCTGACAACTTCACAAATTCTCTACTAGTTCAGGTTCTAGAAGCAAGTCCATCCACCATTATTCTAAGACTCATGATCACTTCCAACCATTCTTCATAATGCAGTGCTTCTTTAGAATAGATATTCATCCATACAATGTTCTCTACCTCATCTTCCTGTCTACTTGTTACTTCATACATCAGTCTCAGCCTTACTTTCTATCTGTGACACTTCATATTCCTATTGAACTTCAATATACATACGGATGGCATAACAACTGGAGTCTCCCAGGATACTTATCTCTTTGTAATGCTCTAATAGATTCTACACTACCTCAAAGATCTCCATCACTGTAAATGCTTTAGACATTTTATAAAATATCTTTATTATCATTTACCCCTTCAACTCAACACTGCCCTTCCTATCAGCTTACAATTTTCATTCATAAATCCACTCACCAAACACATATTAATCATCATCTCTGTAAATCTTGTCAATGCTACAGTGAACCCAAAAAGACAGAGACTGCTTTCAGGGAATATGTTTTATTGGTGAAATTAGACAAAGCTATACAAGGCTATATATTTATAACCCCATAATTATGAATTGATATAAGCAAGAATAAAATATGGGGTGCTATAAGATCTGACAAACTAGTTAAATATGACTGAGAATGTAAAGTAAAAGTCTACATTTAGTGTAGCATATTATTTTTTCACTACTGTGAGAAAATGCCTCTAAGAAGGAATGAAGAGAGAAAGAACTTATTACTGCTCACAGTTTCAGAGAATAGAGTCTGTCATGGGGCCAAGGAGGCAAGATGGTGTCAGGAGTGACTCACAACTAAAATAGAGGGAGAATAAAGTGGCTGGTTATACTGCATACTAATTCAGGTAGGGGAGAGATCTTGGGGCCAAAGTGGGGCCAAGCTATTACCCTCAACTGCACTGTGTCAACCCAACTCTTTTCCAACAAAACTCCATTTCCCAAAGGTATCAAGACCTCCCCAAAGTGCATTTTCAACTGGGACTATGTTGGGATTACATCTACAGGCTGTGAGTGACATTGCACACTCAATTTCTAAGGCATAAACTACAGAAATTACAAAATATTGTGAGTTAACTAGGCAACAATGTCATTTTCTGAGGAAAGCATATCCTCACAGGGAGGGCATGCTAATATAACTTCTAACTCTCCCCCCATGTCAGGGTCAAAGAGACAGGGCAGAGAACCTGGATATTGTATCTCAACACTTGAGGCTTCATTGGATAGTCCTCAAGCTTTTGTGTAGGGAATTTTTTCACAGCCTATAATTTCCCTTTATGCTAGTGAACTTTTTGTTTGTTTGTTTTTGAGACAGGGTTTCTCTGTGTAGCTTTGTGCCTTTCCTGGAACTCACTTTGGAGACCAGACTGGCTTCGAACTCACAGAGATCTGCTGCCTCTGCCTCCCGAGTGCTGAGGTTAAAGGCATGAGCCACCACTGCCCGGCATGCTAATGAACTTAAATGGCATGTGTTGTTAATGCAGTTTTAATAGTAATGGAATCTTCCAACTTTCATGATTTAGAAAATCTTTGACTTCATTTTTGAAAAATTATTTGAGTTAGATATAGATTCTAGGTTGACAGATACTGTCTTCTGGCTTTCCTATTTCAGTTAAGAAGCCAGTAATCTTTCTTGATATTGTTCTCCTGTATGAATGTATTATTAGCCCCTACAAATGTTTTAAAAGGTTTTTGCTTGAGAAGCAATTTCATTGTGAATTCACTCTGTATGAAACACTTCTGAAGAATCAAGATCACCACTCTTTTAGCCTGTGCTGTCTGGCCAGTCCTATAATCCACCTAGTAGAGTGGTACTAGGAGTTTTATTTTGTAATTTTTAATTTCACATTTTGTCATTTTTATTTTAATACCAAAACTCAAGTTACTTCATTCACCAATTTCATATTCAGTTTTAAGTCTTGAACATTCCTGTATTATTTCTTTTAAATGTGTTCTTTTCTAACTCTATTGCTTGATTTCAGAGTCCAATTATATTTCAGTTTGCTAAGGTCGTTTCCACTTGTTTCTTGGCAGACACACTGATTTTGGTTGTTTCCTCCTAATTTTTATCTGGGCTTTACTGGACTTCTAGAATTACTATTTTATATTTTTCAACAAATTTACAACAGAGCTTTACCCAATAATAGTTCCTGAGTGTAAAGAACCTGAGCTATTGACTGTCTGGAACTTTTGTCCCTCCTTATTGAATTGTGTTCTGGTGAAGGGTTGATTTTTCATGCCAGTCAGTTTTATAAATTTAAGGTTTATGGCTGAGCTTCCTGAAGGAAAGTCTAGATATGTTCTTCTCGAAATAGTCTTCCTGACTGAGCTACTGCCAGCTCAAACTATTCTACAATTTTTTTTAATTCATTAACTTTTTCCCATCCTGATCACAGTTTTTCCTCCCTTCCTCCTCTCCTCTCAGGCCTTCCCTCAACCTCTCACCCCCATCAATTCTCCTCCTTTCTCTTCAGAAAAGAGCATACCTCCCATGTATATCAGCCAGCCATGGCATATCAGTTGCAGTGAGACTAGGCACCTCCTCTCTTTTTATGGATGGAGGAGGAAACCCGGTAGGAAGAAATGGTCTCAAAAGCAGGTAACAGAGAGATACAGCCGCTGCTCATACTGTTAGGAGTCTCACAAGAAGACTAAACAATCATGTGCAAAAAAAAGAGGGTTATTGCTTTTTTTTTAACTCTAGTTGGTAGAGACTTGGAAGTTCATAGCTATGCCCTAGATGTAATTGTTATAGCTCATAGTTTCCCAGTAACTTTTATCACAACATTTGCACATCTCTCAGATTCTTTGAGTATCATCTTACATGAGAACTTACTGTTCAGCCAACTACATTACAGACTTTTGGAGTTGCTGCCCTGCATATTTTTTTTCTTTTGCAAGTATGCATGGTGTGAATGCATATGTATATACATATATGTATGTGTAGGTGTAGGTGCATGTGCATGTGCACAAGTGCCTACATTTGTATGAAGGCAAAAGGTAGACACGTCTTCGTCACTCACTTTCCACCTTCTATATTGAGACAGGATTTCACTGACACCACTGAACTCTGATTCGGCTGGTCTAGCAGATCCCCTGTTTCTGCCTTCAGAACTTGGAGATTACAGGTGGGTTGTCACACCTGCCCACTATTTACTTAGAATCTGGGATTCTAAACCATGGGCCTCAAGTTTAGCAATTTACCTGCTGAGCCATCTCCCCAAACCGTCACTTTTTCTATATCACTGCTTCACAGAGTAACAGCTGTTTTGGTACTCAGGAAGTCCACTACTTTGCACCACAATAAAACCATTATTTTCTGACTGGACTCCTTCTTTGGGCCCTGAAGTTCAGAAAACACCTCCAGGAGGAAAGCCAATGCAAGTTTGCTGTCCGCTATTGCTCTTCTCCAAGGGCTCCCAGATCTACCATCTGAAGAGTAATTTCATCTATTTTGTCTGATTTGATGGTTGTTGACAATGGGCAGATCCACCAAGCACAGCCTTGTCAAAGGCTGGACTCACTCCTCTTCTCAGTTTTCATCCTCGGTTTCTGGTGTGGGTTTTCTGCTCCCACCCTCATGCTCCTTGTTCTTCGCTGTGCTTTCTTTGGCCTTCTCACTCAGTTGACTCCCTAGGTTGACCTCCTGTGTTCCCAAGCTCTCACTCGTCATTAAAGTGCTACAAGGCTTTAATTCTATATGTTCTGCCAAGATTTTCTTTCTTCTGACTCCAAACATGATATTCAATCACCTATTGGATATTTCTACTGAGAAATGCTAAGACATCTCCAAGCCAGTGTCCAAAACTCTCCCCTCTAATGGACTTTTTTCTTGTGTTCCCCACAGCAAAGTATATAACTGCACCACACCTCAGGGCAAAAGTTCAGAAACTTTGAGCTTATCTGAGCTTCCTGTTTCTCTCTAATTCTTTGCATCCAATGAGTTACACAAGGCTTGTAGGTTCTCCTGAAGTATTTCTCAAAATCATTTCATTATTTCTATCCTAGTTTATCTTAACCTGTGTCCTTCTAACTGGTCCCAGGCACCATTGGGAAGCTTGTCTACAGTTAACCCTTTCATAGCACATACTCATACTGTGTACTGTTTTAAGCACTTTTGTATACAGTAACTCTTTTAATCCATATCACATGTCTATAGTCTATCATTATAGTAAGAGAAAAGACCAGCACACAGCTTCTCCCCATGTTTCATAGTGGTTACCTGGAAGAGCCAGGAATTAGTCAAAATGTCCAACCTGGAGTCTAATTGACCACTAACTCAGGCTGGGTGATTCTCAAACAGTTTTCTTCTATCCAGTTCCTCATGCACACTAATGTTAGTGTGGATGTGATCACACGTCCCTTTTATTCTAATGTCTCAATATATTACCATCTTCAAGTTGAGCCCCCATGTTAGAGGGTGGTATTTATCTCAAAATGAGACTTTCTCTTTTTGTCCATGTTTCTTCTATACACTTGTCTTGTTTTTATTCACTGTCTCAGTTTAACTCTCTTTTGACTAATAGCTCACATTTTCTCCCTTACCCAAGTCTGCTTTTCAAACTTGTTCTGTGTTACTTTACGTTAAAGTCTTGTTGATCTTTAGCCCTAAGGTCAAAGACAAAGGTTTTCTGCCCAGTGTTCTGTTCCAAATTGAGCAGGGTATCAGAAACATTTAAATACTCATTAAATAATCGAGTCAATAGAGGAAGAGAAAATCATGAAAGCGACTACGTTCATCCTCACCTGTACTCTAGGAAGCTATTGTCACTCAGTGCTAGAAACAGTGTGGGGAAAGCCCTTTTCATGAAAACGCTAAATCACCTCCACTGCGTCGACTTTAAGTTTTCAAATGTCAGAGTCCTAACTCTCTAGGTGTTTCAGCAGTATTGCATCATTAATTTTTATAAGAAAAACACTCGCAATGACCTAAAACTTAAGTCGTATCAGCTAGCTTTTTTTTTTTAAGAAGTTAAATCCTCAATAAAGCTGGAGGGAGAGGAGGTGGCAGAGAGAGTGGAAAGAGACCACACACTGCTTCTTCTTTGTTTTCAGTGAAGTTTGGCAGTCAGACGCTAAGTGTGTTCAGTTATGTGTCCATTTTATAGTTCATATTTCAGGCAGAAAAGAGAGAGAGAGAGAGAGAGAGAGAGAGAGAGAGAGAGAGAGAGAGAGAGAGAGAGAGAGAGAGAGAGAGAGAGAGAGTAGGCAGGGGAAGAAAAGATTGGAGGGAGGGAAGAGGGGAAGGAGGGAAGGAGGGAGGAATAAAAGTCATCTTGGGATATGGTTCAGTGGTAGAGTACTGGGTTAGCAGATATAAAGCCCTGTTATAGAGTTTCAGAACCCACCCGTCCACTCATTCACCCCACAAAAAAAAAGGGAAAAGGAGGAACCAGAGCAGGGGAAGGGAAGGGAAAGGAAGGAAGGGAAACTGGAGGAGCAGTCTGGTAAACAATTCACATCCTGTGCTGGAGTCTACCCTTAGAAAAGAGCAACACAGTATCATTTAGTTTCTGGACTTCTGTCCTCTGTGGTCTAACATATTCTCTCCTTTGTACGCAGCATGTCCTCCACCCCAGTAGTACAACATTTCTTTCTTTCTCTTTCCCTATGCATCTATTTAGACAATTCAGCAACTCATCTGTCTGAAGAGCAAGGTAACCCAAGAGCTTTCTAAATGTATGTGAAATAAGAATGAAGATTGTAAATGCTGTGGGCATGTAATGTCCCTGTGGGGAAATAGCCAGTGTGCAAGCATGCAAACAAAACATTCAGGTTGCTTCTTCTACATTCTTCAACTCCTCTCCTACACATTCTTTGTTGATTTAAGGAGAAGGAAATAACAAAAATATCTGCTGGAAAATTGCCTTGATGAATTCTCTTTTTGTTCCCAATGATGGTATCCTATCCATTTGGTAGCATTTATAATAATTTGTTATTAACACTAATGTGATTTCCAGGCTGTGACACTAACTAAATGAGGGAGATAAGTAGATTTAGTTCTGAAACATTACAGTTCAACGTAATTTATTTATAAAGTAGTTTCTTCTGCGAGCCTTGATGGTTTAGCAGTGAAGAAGCATGAAGGACTGCAGAGATGGCTCAATGGGTAAAATGGTTGCTATGCAAGTATGAAGACTTGAGTTCTGATTGCAAGCATGCACCTGAAAAAAATTATGCATATACTGGATATATATGTATACACATCCAGGATATAGGAAAGCATAGGTCTGGGGGACAAAGGTAGAGTGAACTGTAGGTTCAGGGGAAAACCCTGTACTACAACAACAACAATAATAATAATTATGTAGAGAAGTGATAGAAGAAGACATTCTAATGTCATTCTCTGGTTTCTACATGAGCCCATCCACACAAGCAAGCTTGCTAACACTCCTACCTCACATTTTTTTAAGGACACTAACACTTTGTCTCTGACTGACTTCTATTCATTGGCCTTTGGCCCTTCCCATGTTTTATAGACAGGGCAAAATCATGTGGGGTGGCTTCACACAGATAATTTTGTAAAGGAAGGTTGGGCAGCTGCACACCAGACCAAGCAGCTCCAACTTTATTCACCATCTTACAGCATGAGTCTTTATTGCACACATCACAGCAGCAGTCAAGAGTTTAACCACATCTTCCTGCAAACTTGATGGGATCCATGTTCTTTATGTCTGTGGCTTTGTATTTCTGTCTCTTCCTCCCCCTTCCTCTCTCATGCACATGCAAACATGGGTGTACACAGACACATGAACACACAGCACTGCCTCTTCATCTTCATTACACACAAAGATCAATGCTAGATTTCACATTCTGCAACTTTCTGAATCTGTGATCTTTTTCTCCTCTTCTTGCATGCTTAAAGATTATTACGGAAATGAAGAATGTACAAGATGATTACAGACATGAAACTTGAAATATTAATCATAAACCTCATTCAAAAAAACAGTAAAACAAACACTGACATGATGCTATCCCTCCTTCTATGATTTCATAAACATGAAGTTGACTAATTTTACAGATACTATCTCTGCCTTTAAAGTGAAAATATTTTATGGTCTTTTGGATTTATTGAGAATTTGATAAATAAATAAAAATGTGTAAAAATGTACTTTTTTCTTTTATGACACTAGAAAATAGTTATTTGCAAGATGGCTCAATTCTCTGAGCTTTTTAAATATACTTAAGAAACATGCTTGCTGACTTTAATAGTGAGGAAGCTGTCATACTGAAGCCAGTCTGTAGCATGAATCTTAAAAGTTCTTATTAATAAAATCAAACCTGAGGCCAGTTACTGGGGTGAAATGCTGGATGGTCAGAGAGACAGAACAAGCCACAGCTAACCTCACCTCACCAATTTCTCAGCTGGTCTTGTTTCCTCAGACTGGAGGCTTCTGTGTCCTCATCCCAATGGCTCTCAACTGAACTGCTGCTCAAAAGCCTGAATGCTTAACCAGCCAAATGCTTAACCAGCCAAATGCTGCTAGTTTCTGGTCCTCATGCCTTATATACCTTTCTGCTTTCTACCACCACTCCCTGGGACTAAAGGCTTGCTTTCTGGGATTAAAAGCGTGATGAGTCACCATGCCTGTCTGTATCCTTGAACACATGGATTTCTGCCTCTGGAATGCTAGGATTAAAGGCGTGTGCTACCACTGCCTATCCTTTATGTTTAATATTGTGGCTGTTCTGTCTCTGACCCCAGATAAGTTTATTAGCATACACAATATTTGGGGGAATACAATACCACACCAGTCCACAATTTCTTTGTCCCATTAAGGGAACTTTGTCTCACAGGAGGAGATGCATCATGTTTCAGAAAGTGGTTCACCATTCTCTGCCTCCTGTTCCAAAGAGGAAAATTGCAACTATTTAGAAGGTTTGATTTTAGTGAGTTGTTTGTTTGTTTGTCTGATTGATTTACAGAGCCACTGAGTGCAATTCAGAGCTACTTTCCTTCTGCATTCTAAAGCCAAATAACAAGCCTCCTAATTCATTTGTAAATGCAGTTATACAAACACAGACCTGTTTGGTGTGTGTGGTGTGTGTGGTGTGTGTTGCAGACATGTAGGTGTACTTGCACATCTGTGTGTATGTATGTGGAGGACAGAGGCTGATATTGAAGGTCTTCCTCAATTCTGATCCACATTAATTTTTGAGTAAGGGTCTCTGGCTGAACCTGTAGCTCATCAATTTGTCTAGATCATCTGGTCATCAAGTCCCAGGGATCTTCTATTTTGCTCTGCCCAGAACTTGTATTAAAGGGGTACACTTGAAGGTGGTTTATATATGAATAATGGGGATACAGACTTAGGCCTTCATGCTTTGCTAAGTCACCTTCTCCTCTCCAGCACCCTGTGACAATTATATATTTATATGAGGGGGATTATTCAACAACAATTATTATTCAAGGTAAAAAAGTGCCCTCTTATTTGAATATACTTGCACCAGGCTGACTAACGGAGCTAATTTCTCCCAGTCGGCTTGCTACATTCTTGACCTTTTAGTTGTGAGTCTTCCCTTTAAAGACTCAACCATTTCTCCAGACCCTAATTACAGTCTTAACATAACTTTGAAAAATCTCTTAAATTTCTTCTGATGCTTTGTTTTGTATGTACGGAAAGGGCCTTGGTGTTAGACTCCTGATTTCCTTTCTGGGTCCCAGTCCTTCTGCATACATACCTCTATTCTATACACACATACATATTCTATCAGTTGTTAGCATATGATGTGTTAAATCACAGCTGTCACATGATAAACCTAAGGTTTCGTGATGAAGAAATACAATATGTCCTGAGTCGCACTCAGTATTTTGTATTAAATCCTTAAAACAAAGCTGATCTAGTCTCACCTTACTCTTTCTACTTAAACACATAATTATAGGATTCCAAGGTGGTGGGTATAACTTACTTCCATCCTTCATTTTGGTCACAAGGTGTAATCAAATCTTTCAAAATTGTCAAACACTAAAAATCACACGCAGACTTAAAAAACAAATGTGTGGAGTTTCTTTTTTTTTTTTTTTAATTAAATCTTTTCATTTACTTTACATACTGTCCTAAGTGCCCCCTCCCTCCTCTTCTCCAGTTCCCTCCCAACAGCAAGTATGTTTTTAACAGATTCAAAGAAAGTGAAAATAAAATGGCATTTTCTGTAGGAATGTAACCTACTAATAGTTCTGCAAAGAGTTGCGTGTGCCTTACTTAGTTCCTTTGTGTTTCCTTCTCACCCAGGCTTTGATTATCTCCTGGAACCACTGTGCCCAACTGAGTGGCTTCAGGCAGTGTTTCCTGTCACCATGACCCATCGGAGTTTGGGGATACAATATTCTGATTCTTCCTTCAAAGAGGTCCTAACTGATCTCGCGTAGATGGTGCAGCCAGCATGTAGCCCCATGTGCTGACAGTCGGGCCTCATTTTCCTAGGATCAACTGCCTGGTCGAAAGACGACAATGCCAGTTTGGTTTGTTTTATCCCCAGGGTCACTGCTGAGTCAAGCCAGGGAATGAACTAGAAGTGGTCCCGTCTATGTACAAGGATGCACGTGCAACAGGCACAGAGTCTGGTCTAATCATTCCTGTTTGAAATATATTTTTGAAAATAATTTTTCTTTTGAAAAAGAACGGATAGTAAACAGCTAGAATGTAGTCACGGGCTCCGTGATTATTGAAACATATTTCAAAAATTATTTCAAAAAATCTTTTCAAAAGAGAAATTATTTCTATCTCTCACTTGTGTGTGCGTATGTGCATGTGCATGTGTGTGTGTATGCATGTGTGTGTGTGTGCAGCTTGTGTAGGCCAGAGTTCAAAATCCAGTACCTTCCCTCCTCCATCACACCCCACTTAATTGTTCGAGACAAGGTTTCCCACTGAACCTAGATCTTATTGGTTTGCTGAACGACTGACCAGTGAGACTCAGGGATTCTCCTTTCTTCTACTTCTCAGGAGAGGACTGCCACACCTGGATGTTTACTAGGCACTGTAGGTCCAAATGCAGGTCCTCATGTGTGCACAGCAGGCACTTTGCTGATTAAACCATCTCTCCAGCCCTAAAGTAAAATATCTCTTAAGAATACTAAAATAGTTCCCATTAGCTTGGTTCAGTTGTCTCTGTAGGTTTCCCCATCGTGATCATGATGCCCCTTGCTCATAGAATCCATCTTCTTTCTCTTCGACTGGACTCCTGGAGCTCAGTCTGGTGTTTGACTTTGGGTCTCTGCATCTACCTCCATCAATTACTGGATGAAGGCACTATGATGACAGTTAGGGTATTCACCCATCTGATTACTGGGGTAAGCCAGTTCAGGCACCCTCTCCACTCTTGCTAGTAGTCTATGGTGGGGTCATTCTTGTGGATTCCTGGGACAGCTGTGGAAACTCCATGGGACTGGACTAGGCCCTCTGCATAATCGAGACAGCTGTGTAGCTTGATCTGCTTAAGGGGCCCCCTGGCAGTCGGATCAGGATCCATCCCTGGTGCATGAACTGGTTGGGGGGTAAAGTTGGGAGGTGGAAGGAGGGAAGAGAGGGGGATCTGTGGTTGGTATGTAAAATAAATTAAAAAATCTTAATAAAATAAAAAATTATCAATGAACTACAGAAAAAAGAATACTAAAATAGAATCAAAACACGAATATATTATTATTACAGAAAAATCAGCCGTAAACCCTTGATTCTGTGATTTATTTATTCTGTGGGCAGCAAAATCACATTTCCAAAGGCTGATTTGCTTCTGTGTGCTGCTCTAACCCTAGCAGGCTATTTCTTCTGCTTCTTCCCTAGACCCGCCACTCTTATCTCACTGCCTGGCTAACATTTACTTAGAGCATGCAAATTCATCTGAACATTGTTAACCTAATTTGGAAGGCAAACTGGCATCAAAAACTCTTGTGCTTTACAGACATGCACAGATTTGAATTGTCTTCTATTTGAAACATTTCCCATCAATGTACTTCTCTATTCATACAGGTAAATGACAACCATATACGTAAGTGTGTTTGTGTGCATGTGTGCCTGTATGTTTGGGAAGATGTGTTACAGCATTAAGTAGCAGGGCACCAAAAAGTACATATTTAATATGGAGTAAATATTTGAACCTATTTACTCAAGGTAAAGATAAGGAATCATTTCTTTCAATCATTGACTTCCCCCAACTATTCCACATAAAAGGAAGTTTAGAAGACATTGAATAGGAAGTGGCCTGGCTGAGTCAAAGTTTATCCAAGGAAATGTTTGAATGACTGAATTCTGCACAGCCTGTAAAGGAGCATGCTGATGTCTACATTTTACAGTGTGAAAACCTGGGGACCCTTCCATTAAGAAAGCTAATATTCTGGTGAGAGTTTTCTAAGGCTTCATTTTTTCTTTCGTTTTTTTTTTCCTGAGGTACCGAAATTATGGGAAATAAGGACATCTACTAAGCTTCTTTTGTTTAGGGAAAACAGTGCAGAAGAGGATGAATTGAGACTATGTGGGGCTTTCATGGAGCATACACAAAACAAATGTATTACAAGTGGGAAGTTGAAGAGCCTGGGTTGTTTATTCTGAATGTGATATGCTGACAAGCAGGATAAATTTTTTAATTTATTTTTATTTTTAACTATGTGAGATGATGTTTTATGTGTGGTGTCCGTGCCTGTATGTGTGCATACCTACGTGTGTGTGTGTGTGTGTGTGTGTGTGTGTGTGTGTGTGTATCTCTGTGTGCAGGCACAGGTATCTGCAAAAGCAATGTGTTACAGGTAGTTATGAGCTGCCCACTGTGGATACTGGGATTCAAACTAAGGTCAGCTGTAAGAGTAATATACATACATAGTTAGCCACCAGGCCATCTCTCAATCAGGATACATTTATTTTACCTTGAGAGTGCCGTCAAAAGTAATGCACAGGCCATTCCCACTTTGGGTTTTAATTCCCTTTGATTCTTGGGTATCACAAATCAAGACACTATTCAGCCCCAAGCAGAGCTACTAAGCCACCTAAGTGTGTAGTTTGTTGCTTTATAATGTTAATACTCTATTGGTAAACTCATTAGACATATCCTATCCATCAATACCTTGTTCGTTTTCTTATCTGTGCTTCTGCAGTATCAACTCTGTAAATCAACACACACTGTACCTGCCAAATGGGAAGTTACTGAGTCAGAAATGGGCACTCTTGTTTACAGGAGAATACCCTATTCAAGCTCAGTCCCCATAAACTGGCCCAGCAGGCTTTATCCTGGCAGAGAGTCAGAAATGTAAGAGTTCCTCTCATGCAGTTCTTTCCGAAGGTCCTGCTCCCAGGAAAGGAATAATTACATCTTTGCAAATGACTAAGATGTTCATTTGACTATGTAAAATATGCTTCCCCGGTCACAATCCCTAACAGAGACTGCATGTGGTGAGTGTAATGATTACCTCTTTGTTCTACGCTTTGAGCTTTTGATTTTTGTGGATGAGAAGAGTGAGGTTATTTGCAGATAGAGATAAAATGATACTTACATTTACAAGAGGAGAGATTTGTTTTATTTTGATTGGGTTTGTTTTACTTTTGCTCTTTAAAATTCTAGGGAGGGAATAAGTCACTGTCCACTTAAAAATTAAATGTCATGACATTTAAAGTCTATTAGTTTCTGGTAAACTTCTTGTAGCTGAGGGCTGGGGTTGCTGAAGATTTGGAATCAGTCCTGGTTGAGCCAAGAACTAGTCCAGTTGCTGTAGGTATTGTCAAATTAAAGTCTGTGTCTAAATTTTTTCTCTGTCCCTTTAAAATGTTCTATTCTTCTAGGGAGATTGATATCACTATTATTCCAGTGCTTAAAACAAATGGTTGAAAACTGGAAGGTGGTTAAATATTCTCTGGGCTGGCATTGTGCAGAAAGAAGAGATGGATGCACTCTGTACAACTGACTGGAAAGGAGGTCAGGATTATTCACTATGTCACCAAGGACATTTGCCCAGAGCTTTGTTGCCATAACTAAATGATAGGTAGTATTTGCTGTTTTATTATTTATTCATATTACTAAAGTGTAGTGTGCATTTTAGAAACTCTTTGTGGGTCAGGATGATGAAAAGCTTTATATCTTGCTGTTCATGATCGGCATCTAAAATGCTGGGGAGATGATAGAGGTTAAGTCCACACATGGTGCATGCAATGTGCAGAAGCATAAAGCAAATGGGCTACAGAAATCATTCAAGGGAAATTGCCCTGTTTTCTCACTCACATCAAGTCGTATCCTTCACATGATGCATCTGAACAGCTCAAGCAGTACCCTAAGCAAGGGCAAATCTTTACTGATAAGCATGGTGTCAGCAACTCAGTGGAAGAAATGTGATACAGAGATCAAACCTCTGATAAAAATATTAGCTTTATAAAACAAATTCTTCCTATTCAATCCTCCTCAACTCTAGCCAATTGCAGATTTTTTAGAGTATTTATATAATGTTTGAGAAAATAAGTAGGGTCCAACTAGAGAAGAATAAGTAAATCAAAACAAAATTTCTTCTCATTTAAATAAAAATTAGGTAACATTGAAACATCTTAATTGATATTGTTTCATACAGGTGGATAATATATATTATTTAATGTTTATACACTATTCTTTAAGATAAATGTATAAAATTTTTTTCTATAGTGATCATATTAAACAGTTAGATGTGCTTCATTAGATAATCAGAAGAATATATTGTTTCCTTTGTTGGTGAAAAGTTATGCGCCTTTCTTTTTAGTGATTCTAAAAACTAGATAAATGTCTAAATCTGAGGCAGGTAAGTATGTCAATATAGTATGCTTAACAACTACAGTTTTCAAAATGCAAATCCACCAAAGTAGGCAATCAAATACAGAGATAAGGAAAGAAGAAAAGCAGAAGATTCTAGAAATTAGGGGTGCAACTTTATCAAGGCTTAGCTTATTTAAATGAGATTGTGTTTTCATCAGAATGAACACCAACAAAAACTAGAACATTGGCTATTAAGTTGGTAAACCTCTTCAATGGCCAATTAAATGAAATCCTACGAGTAGGATCTACTGTCTGTCATACTCAAAAACACACCCAGACTCTGTTGCGTAGGTTCTATTAAATGTCTGCAGATGCTCAGTCCAAGTGCTTGGAAGCTGTTGGAAGCAGTGAGTGAATGATTGCAATCTCATATTCCTAGAGTAGACAGAGAAGACAGACAACCAATGTTGTTTTTGGTGGGGGGTTGCTCATAGATTTGTGCCACATTTTGGTGAACCACAGAAGAGAACATCATGACCCTGTGTTATGAAAACCACAGTAATTCAACAAGCAAGTTTAGACAATTCCTAGAAAAAACCTCTGTTTTTCTGTCATGCTGAATGTGGTTGTCACTCACAGCTCAGATGCATGGTACCAGAACTAGATTCTAGTAAAGTGTGCTGGATAGTTGTATGTCAGCTTGACACAAGCTAAAAACATCTTAGAAGAAAGAACCTCAATTCAGAAAACACTGCAGTAAGCTCGGTGCTATAGCTGAGCCTGTATGACATTTTCTTGATTAGTGATTGATGGAAAGGGTCTAGTCATTGTAGGTGGTGCTATCTCTGGGCTATGGTCCTGGGTTCTATAAGAAAGTGAGCTGTGCAAACCAGGAGTAGCAAACCAGTAAGCAGCACCCTTCCATGGCTTCTGCATAGCTCCTGCCTACAAATCTATCCTGAATTCCTTTGATGATGAACTGTGATGTGAAAATGTAAGCTGAATAAAACTTTTCCTCTTCAAGATGCGTTGGTCATGAGGTTTTGTTGCAGCAACAAAAACTCTAAGACATAAAGAGAAATCCAATTGTATTTAGATACAAAGAATTTTGATGCATCAATCCTGGATATGAATTGAGTGTGCTCCCTAACAGTTCATGTGTTGAAGGCTAACTGTGAGGTTGGAACCTTTAAGAGATGGCGCCTAGGTCATTGAAATGCTCCCCTAATGGAAGACTTGGATGGTTCTTGTAGCATTCCAATTACTTCTTGCTATTGACTGTCCACAAAAAAAAATTACTAGTCTCCCCTCCCTATGTTTTACTTTTTTGTCTTATGATCTTTTTGCTCATAAACATGTTTCTGCTGTGATGGCCACCCACAAAGCTGAGATACATGCATAACGTCCCCCTGGTAGCTACTGTGAGGTAGGTACAATGCATTGAGATTCCAAAACTATGAAGTAAATAAACTTCTTTTCTGTGTAAAAATCTACACTAATGAATTATGTTTTGGGACAGATATTGTACTGATCTACTCAACTAGCCCATATCCTAATGACAGGTTGATTCTTAGAGCTATCCAGAGTTAAGCTCAAATGACCTTAGAGGATTTAAAAGGAATATATATGGGCAAGTCAATAAAATTTCCTGATCTTCTCAGTCTCTATTTGTTAAATAAAAATGATCATACTTCCTGGTTCATAGTAGTACTATGATAATTTAATGGGACATATAAAGTGCTTATCACTGATTAAAGTTCACTTAATAATCATAAAAATTATGAATTTTATATAATATGACTCTTAAAATAAGTATTAAATAGTCCTGTAAAATAAGGAAAAAAAGATCAAGATTCTATTTCATTGTGACTCATTGACCAATAGGGCCTGGTTTACAACTTAGGTTGGGAAACTGTCAGTATATACTTGTAAACCAAGAAATCATGGTTGCTATAAGCAAGTGCTGTAATAAACACTGTTTTCCTTTTATTAAAGAAAATTTCTTTGGGATGAATCTAGGTAAGCAGATATATTCAACAGTCTTTTGCTTGAAAATAATAAGCTAAAAAATAGTTTCTGACCTCAAGTAAATATGCTTAGTACTGAACACGATCCTCATCATTTCAATGTATTCATATTTTATTTTGATTTTTCATTACTCTAATTTACATATGAACCCAGGGGAAATTGGATTTGTTTAGTTTAAGATGAATTTGATTGACTTGCCATTACCCTTCACACATTTTATTCACTTACAATTGTTTGATTGTTGTACTTGGGTGCATCTGTGCCTACAAGTACATGTGCTCATGTGTATCCATAAATGTGGAGGTCAGAGGACATGCTCTGTAGTTACTCTTCAGTTGCTGTTTACCTCATTAGCTTGGAAATCATCCGGTAAGTTAGGCTGGCTGCATAGCAAGCCCCAGTTATCTTTCTGTCTCCTCCTGCTCCTGAGTGCTTGCTTTACAAATAACTATCACCATGCCCAGCATTTCATATGGAAGCTGTGTATCAAGCTCAAGTCCTCCTATCTGTAAAGCCAATACTTTACCAACAAAGCCATGTCCCCAGACCCTTAATTAGTTTTGAATTCTGTGTGATTAAAAATGTAAATGAATACAAATTAGAAAAGCAACTGGTTTTCATGAGAATGGATAGATCATTGAAATAATTTCATAATATGTTAAGATTAATATCTTGTGAAAACAGACTCATTTGGGAACTGTTCTCAAAGTCTGTGTTTATTTAGCAAGGCTCAACCTTTAATTCTACTGACTTTTTGTTAATGATGAATTCTCATTCTTCACTCCATATTCCATCTCTGACTCCTAATATATCATGTTTTAGTCAAATGATTTGGAGAGGTAAACAGAAATCTATCACAGCCGAATTTCATTAGTATCTTTGATGTCAATATGCAAGTTTCTGTGAAATTTGAAGATTAATATTGTCTCCAAAATTGTTAGGAGGATCATGGAACGTGAAGACAGGCAAGAATTAGCATCAGGAAGCTCCTCTTCGAAGAAACATCTATGGAACAGGTTTGTTCTATGTGGTGATTTTATTTGTGCTCACCAATAAAGCTTATCTGGGGATCAGAGGAAAAACCCAGCCACTATATTAAACATAGAGGTCAGGCACATGCCTTTAATCCTAGCATTCAGGAGGCAGAGATACATCTGGATCTCTGTGAGTTCAAGGACACACAGAGAACAGAGCTAGATGTGGTGGCACATGCCTTTAATCCCAGCACTAGTTAACCATAGAGGTCTGAAGGTCTGTATAGATAGATAGGAAGTGATACAGCTGGGCGGAAAAAGGAAGTGATGTAGCTGGGAGGAGAGAGGAAGTAAGATGGCAAGATACAGAAAGGTATATAGGTGTGAGTATACAGGAAATACCTCTTTCTTGGGCAGAGGATTTCCCAGCAGTAAGAACATGGCTGGCTTCTTTCTGCTTCTCTGGTCTTTCAGCTTTCACCCCAATATCTGGTTCCAGTTTTTTTATTAATAAGACCGTTTAGCAATTCATGTTACAGTTCTGAATTAAACAATCTCAGAAAGAGGATTTCAGTGTGAAAAGAAAGTGGACAAACAGCAAAATTCACAGAAAAATGCAGCATATCACATGCCCAGACATTCCCCCAAAATGCAAGAAAGAGACTCCACTCTGGATAAAGACAAATGCATACTCTCTCCACCCATGGCCTAGATGAAGGAATCTATAACAGTTTCAACCAACCACTCAAAATATAACCCCAAAAGGCATGGACCATTTGATATGTTCTTAGTAATTTAAAGCTTTAATCCATCCAATGCTGTTCAGTAGTCTACATTCACAATGACCTCCTTTTTACTCTACCTGAGTGTTAAGTATCCTCTAATTATGCTCTAAAGACCAATAGGAAAGATATATTGGAATGATATAGAGTTCTCTCTCCCAAAGAGCATGGCAGATACTGCCTTTAGATTTGATAAGTCAAACCAGCTCCTGAAGAAACTTTATACAAAAGAGGACCCCATTCTTTTGCTGCTCTGGGTATACTGTGCACAAGGTTGGAGGAAGAAGGCAAGGCCTCCTGAATGATTGTCTTCCTTCTGGACTACATTTGAGGCTTCTGGAGTCTTGGAATTTCTTGATCAATGAGTTATAGCTTGCTTCTAGGCATTATTCTTCCAAAATATAGTTTGAGTATATTCCCTAAGAGGTAATATGTTGAATAAAGGCTTAACATTGAGGTTTTGGGACATGTAAGAGGAGTACCATAAAAGTTTATTGGAGATGTTCCTGTAAGGAAGACTTCAGTGATTATCGTGGGAACCCAGTTATTTCTAGCTCGTGGTACCTATTTAGTGGTAAGCAGTACAAAAGATCTTGTATCTCATACGTGAGTGTATACATGCATATTAGCAAGTCCTTTCATGGTTTGTCTAAGAACTAGGAGTAGGAAAAATTAAATAAATAGGTCCCAGTGACTATGACATTCTCATTACTATACACTGGCAAGAATCACTGAAGAGTCTGAAAATTCTGAATTCAAATCTAAATATCCAGGTCACAAAAAGACATATTTGTCATGGTACTTGAATATAACATTGTATTTAACCACATTTAAACATACCCTGCTTTTTACTCTTGCCCTGGACCCTACAGGTGATTGAGTACTGGCTTACCTGCATTTCTCTTTGATCTAAGATAGTAAGCTGCTTGTGTGTTCAGAAAGCCACTAAATCAAGTTAATGGGTTTAAAGGGCTAATTCAAACTCAATGCTTATCCATGTCTTTCAAAGAAAGTAGACTAGAATGACCAGTTTATCCTTTGGTTAGTGACATTGTCTAGTCTTCAATTTCTAGCTCAGAATGTTTATTAATGGTGAGCATACCTAGAAATGGTAGGAATTCAAATGAAGATGCAAGGTCTTGATGATCTATTTCATTTCATCTCTTAGGACCAGAGAATGATATTTTTGTTGGACAGCCTTCACAGATTTAGGAACAGACTCCATTAGTACTAGTTATATCTCATTGCACTTCATTTGTATAGTTGAAAATGCTTTAAGAAGTTTGAGACAGTCATTCCCTGCTTTTCAACATCAGACACAAACTTTTACAAATGCTTCTTTGTATGTGAGACTCGCTGTTAGCATGCCTTTCTTCTAAAAGAGTATTGAAATCTGCATGACCAGTGGTCATTATTCTTCATGTCATCTTCTCACATGAAGCAATCGAGAGGAGGGACATGTTATGACTAAATTGATTAATGATCTTTCCTGTGCTTACTAAAGCTTTTCTTCATGTATGCTCTGGCCGGGGTTCATTTGACTAGACATCTCACATCTTTGCAAACTTAGTTTTCTACTGAAAGGAGGTGTCCATAAAATTGCATGTACAATAACACTTTCATAACACAGACCATCCATTCTTGCTTCATAAAAACTAACCTTATCAGTGTACAGTATATTCCAGCCTGATATTTTATGACCATGTGACCTATTCTATAGTTGTGAGCCTTTCAGAATAGTAAGCATTGAGATTGTAGTGTGAAGCACAGAGTCAAAAGTACTCCTTGCTTGTATTGGATTGAGCAGATAATTTGACTGTTCATAAAAAGAAAAAACAACACTTTAGTCCAGGCATATCCTGACTCCTACATGCCAATAATTTAATAAAAATCATTGTAAAGATCTGTGCAGCTGTTCAACACTGAAACAATGATGCTAACACACCAAAATAATTTTTGCCTCCTGGAACCAAATAGGGATTTCGTGGTTGTCAGATTTTCAAACATGAGCTTATTGCCTTCTCTTTGTCAAAGTGGAGAGAAATTCTTATTTTGATTCTGCTGTTGACACTCACAAGGACATCTGAGAGTTCAAAGAGACTGTGGCAATGTAAAGTCTCATATGTGAGCTGAATTGGAAAAAAAAATCTCTCAGATGCCTCCCTGAAGAGAATTGTTGAAATATTTAAGGGCTTTCTTCAAAAACTATAAGTTAATATGCTTGATGTTTTTGCCAGTCTGAACTTGACTATAGGATTTATTATAAAAATATTTGCCTGCCTCCCATGTCTGAAACTTTGGAAATTCTTGCTAATATTTGTTGAATAAATATTTTCACATTCAATTAAATCAATAGAGGCTAATTTTCTATATCAGACATTGCTGAATGCCTCCTCTAAAAGAGACCCACAGTCAATATTTTAGGTTTTATGGACGGTGTGTGGCCTCTGACAGAGCTATTTGATCACAGTGTTGGAGTTCAGAACAGCAAGTGACAATATGCAAGAATGAGCATGGTTGTTTTTCAGTAAAATGCTCTTTATCAAAACAGGCCATTTGGTCTACACTCTTTAGTTCCCAACCTCTCATCTACACAGCCTTAAAGTTGGGAGGATAAATGCTTCTGTGTCTTTGACAAATAAATCCATGAGTTTGGTATGGTTTTAACATAATATTTTGAGGGATAAGAAAATAAGTGCATATTTTAACAGATTGATCTGAAATAACACAGCCCATGGAATGACAATTATCCAGAAAGCAACATGAATTTTTCTGTAAAATGTTAATTATAATTAATATCCAATTCTAGTTGTTTGATAGAGGCTATCTAGTTTTTAATCTATGACAACCAGATATAGTTTCTATTGAGTGGATATGTTGATATTATATTTGTTGATATATAACCTAGAAACATTCCTGCAACAGGTGTGATTCTTTTGATTCTAATGCCAAAAGAAATGCATTGAAAACAGACCACATTAGACGAAATAAGAAGCTTTAGTTTTTCAGTATATTACTGTATCTATTTGAC
The DNA here is from genome assembly GCF_007827085.1 of Peromyscus californicus insignis. Taxonomy (NCBI): domain Eukaryota; kingdom Metazoa; phylum Chordata; class Mammalia; order Rodentia; family Cricetidae; genus Peromyscus; species Peromyscus californicus. The sequence continues at coordinate 11,540,191 of NW_026294551.1, forward strand.
AACATAATGAAAGGAGAACATGAAAGACAGTGAATTTTTCAGGAAAGGAGGAAGGATAGGAGAGTGGAGGAGAGAGGAGGAAAGAGGAAGAAAAGGGGAGGAAGTTTGTTTTCTGGGGATATTTTAAAAGAGGTAGGTTGGATAAATAAAATAACTCAGATAAGTACCTGTTAGTACCAAAACCACTTGCCCCCCTTTCTTATAAATGAGCTTTTACTTGTTATAGTAAACCAGAGTTGTTGTTGGACTGATGAAGAAAACTTTGATACATCGACATATCTATATCATAGTCACATACCTGTGATGTAATCCCAAGAGATAGAATGTCACATGAAGCAACACAAGAGGAACATGAGTGTGGAGAGAGGCTTGTCATTCCAAACAACACTGTGCTGGAAGTCAGGACAGACTGTCCAGAAACATGGAGAAAGTAACCTAACACATGTTCCCTGATGGAGTCAGACGTTAGAAGGACACTGTCAACTGCAGAAAGTGATTCAACCAAACAGATAGAGCAAATGAAACAGTTTTCCAGGTGAACCATGCAATTATTTAGAGCTATTACCGTTTTAAATACCTGATGATATCAAGGAATTAAGAGACTATGTGTGGCATTTAAACTGTATTTGTTATAAATGTATAGATAAAGCACATCCATTTGCCTGTGATAGAGAAAATTCTTCACTTTTTTTTGTTCTAAAAACTTTTTAAAGACATTTTTAAAAATGATGTGCAAATGTGTGTTTCTGTGTGTGCATATGACACATGTGTGCCCATGGAAGCCAGAAGAGGACACCAGATCTTCTAGACTTTGAATTACAGGAAGTTGTAGGTACCTGAGGCAGGCACTGGAAAAACATTTCCAACCATCTCTCACCAAGAAGAATACACACTCATAACCACTGGGTTATCTTTCCAGATTTCTATGTTATTTTTTCAAAGAAATTTGTTATATCCTTTCTTGATTTTTGGAGGAAGAACATCAGTACAAAATTCCTTTTCCTTTCTGAAGACCAGGCAAGTGAATGTCTTTATCTTCACACGTAAGTGGCTTTCCTAAAGAAATTCTATATTCTGTGACCTTCAGAAATGAAGAATTTGTTTAGGCTAAATAAAGTATCCACCAAGACATTTTCAGAAACAAGTAGTGGACAATAGTGTTGACTTCAAAACCAAAATCACAAACTTGAGTGACTTAGTAAACTTTTAATCTGAGTAATTCAGAAAATGGGTGATCATCACAATATAAGTATTCTTATAACTGTTTTCATCTCTTAGATGTCGTGTGTGTGTGTGTGTGTGTGTGTGTGTGTGTGTGTGTGTGTGTGTGTTTTGTCCAGGTATCAGAGTGAGATCTGTCTTTATTCAAAGAAATATTTTTAATTTCATAGATGTATACAATACAGTATGGTCATATCCATCCTGTACGTCCTCCTTCCAGCTCCCCCCATTCCCTCTCAATATATCTTTTTTCTCCCTCCCAACTTAATGTCTTCATAACCCACTAAGTCCTGTTAGTGCTGTCCATATGAGCATATGTATGACATCATCAATGGGTACATGGGCAACTCACTTAATTTGTTCAAACTCAGCAAGTCCTATCCAATGTCCTTTCAAATCTTATAAGGAGATCTCAATGTTAAGTTAGAATAATCAATAATCACTCTTTTTTATAATTTAATTTAATTTTACATATCAGCCACAGATTCCCCTGTCCTCCCCCCTCCCACCCCCCTGCATTCCCCCCAACCCACCCCGCATTCCCATCTCCTCCAGGGCAAAGACTCCCCTGGGGATTGAGTTCAACCTGGTAGATTCAGTCCAGGCAGGTCCAGTCCCCTCCTCCCAGGCTGAGCTAAGTGTCCCTGCATAAGCCCCAGGTTCCAAACAGCCAGCTCATGCACTAAGGACAGGTCCTGGTCCCACTGCCTGGGTGCCTCCCAAACAGTTCAAGCTAACCAACTGTCTCACTTATCCAGAGGGCCTGATCCAGTTGGGGGCTCCTCAGCTATTGGCTCATAGTTCATGTGTTTCCATTAGTTTGGCTATTTGTCCCTGTGTTTTTCCCAAGCTTGGTCTCAACAATTCTCGCTCATACAATCCCTCCTCTTTGTCGTCAATTGGACACCTGGAGCTCCGCCTGGGGCCTGGTCGTGGATCTTTGTATCCGTTTCCCTTAGTCATTGGATGAGATTTCAATAATCACTCTTAGTATACATTAGGAATTCAGCTACCAGTTTTCATTAGTGTACTGACCTTAATAAATCTCCTAAAGCACTATGTAATGGGTAGCTGTTCCGGCTTTGACATGGAAGTACTACCCCCATTGAGGCTTCCAGTAATTGTCACACCTATGAGTTGGGGCCAAGAGAGGAGCCCTTAAGATCCGGATGTGCTGGCTCTCATGGTTCCTGGATCCTGAACACTGGATGTAGATTGAGCAGTATTTTCCAGAGAACACTGCTGGACTGCACTACACCTTTCCTGGACCCTAAACCTATCCCTTTACTTGTAAGTTACCCCACAAAATAAACCTCCCTTTTAACTACGTGGAGTTGCCTTAATACTTCCACCAATAGCACTATATGCCTTTCCTAGGGAAGACAGTTACCCAGGTGTGCTGCAAATCACCTGCCATTATTAACTCTGATATTTACTAATGCCAGATCAATTAGAAAGTTTGGAGGGCTGAGTACTCTTTGTTCCCTTGCATGTAAAATTTTAAAACGAAGCTTCATTCTAAGTGTCTTCACCTTGTTAGAAATGTGGGATACATTATCAGTAACTATGATCTGCCCAGCCTAAATCTCTTTGATTCCTTAGCCAGACATTGAAAGGGGCACAAATATGCCCACTCTTTCCATTATCTGAACTATAAGTGTTGACTTTGTAGATGTGGGAAACTATGGATAATGTGAGTAAACATGAAAAAATGTGGATGGTGTCTGAGTGATAAAGACACATGTAAAAACAATATCACCATGGGAAGAAAATATGATGCTTTTTTTTGGCATCTCTGTTTTAAAAGCTTGCTGTACTGTTCTGTGTGAGGAAAGATCTTGAGATCACATGAAGTTAGTCATGACAGAAATCATTTCCACTGGATGGCATGGAAAATGACCCCACACTTACGGCACAGAGCTTTAGTCACATGCTATCAGAACATCATCCCTGGCAACTTATCTACAATCCAGAAGTCTCATGTCACATTGCAAAAATATTTTTAGAAATTAACAACAAAAAAATTAACCCACTGTAATAAAGATGCACTAACCATAAAATGAATCAAGTTCACAACTAATGTTGTGATATAAAGGGTACTCTTACCATGTTCCTTCTAAGCAGCCATTACTCTGGGACCATTAGAAATAAGTTCATAGAAAATGAACACATACAAATGGGACCTGAGGGACAAATGTAAATTTAAACTACATTTGCCAGAATAATAAGGCTTTCACAAATTTGAAATAACAGTTGGCTCTAATACTAAAATCCAAATTGTTAACAAAATTGGTAATAATTCTGATTTTTTTAAATATTTTCTGCAAGTTCAGAGAACTTATTTATATAGAACTATGCCATAGCATATATAAGGAGCTATACATCTAAGCATTAAGTTCTACCCTTAAAAACCTCATGTGGCAGTAAAAGGAACAGGAAATACATCATTTAACATACACATAGAGGGCTGAAGACGTGGCTTAGTGAGTTAAATGCTTACCTCTCAAGTGTAAGGATCTGAGTTCTGATCTCCAAAACCAAGTTTAAAAATGCTCAATGTGATAATTGGCTTGAAATCCCCATCCTGGAAAAACAGAGACATCTGAATCCCTGGAGCCCAGTGGCCAGCCAGCCCAACCTACTCATATGGCCAATAAAAAAAAAAAAACATTATCTTAAGAAAAAAAATGGATGTCTCCTGGGGAAGGAAGTTGAAGTAATTCTCTGGCATCCCTATATATGTGCACATGTACTTGCATACACATGTTCACCCTGTACACACATGAGCACTCATGCAAGAGTGTTCTACATAAGTACAAAAACAAAAGGAATATAAATAATAAATAAGCTAAAATACACACATCCACACAAATACAAAAACTGTAACATATACAAGAATCTATAGACAATTTAAATAAAGCCTCTAAGAAGAAATAGACCATTTTGTTTAGAGAAGCCACACAGCTTTATAAACCTTGACATTATCAAACACTCTTTGTGGTTATTGCTGCAATAATGATATGCTGTAGTTCTTAGGATCTGGGGTCAATTTGAGGCAAAGATAAGATCACTCAGGACAGTGTCAGCACTGGGTCTGGATTTCCTTATTTCATAGGAATAGAATAAACCAGTGTAACAGTTAAGAAAGAGCCTTTCAATGTGACTTTGTCAACTGATACTTAGAAATGGAATTCTGTGAGTTCACAGGTACAGTGATTCTGAAGGGTCTAGAAGACAGAGTTTCACAGAAGTCCTCTCTAATGTGATCAAAATACATTGCATACATGTATGAAATTCCGAAAGATTGAATAATTCTGAAGTCAAGCTAAGGATTTTTTTTATTGATTCTGATATCATGATGGATTTGTTCACACTCTTACTTATGCATAACACATAAAATTTTGGTAACTAGTGAAGAATTTCATAAAGTGATTTTCATACATCTGAATTATGCATTTTGACCATGTTCACCCCACACCCTCCCTTCTCACCTCTTCACAGTAGTTTTTTCCTTCCAGAAAAATCTTATAATTTTACTTCTATTTTCATTTTACATATTCACACGCATATGTATTATATATTGTGAAGTCTAGAATCCACAATGGAACAAAAGATTATTTCTCTTCTTGTATCTGAGATAATCTGTTTAACACACTGATCTACAATTGCATCTATTGGTCTGAAAATGGCATACCTGTTCTTTATGGCTGAATAAAATTCAATTACATACATATATATATATATATATATATATATATATATATATATATATCATGCTTTCTTTAACAATGCAGATGCAATGTTGCAACAATGCAATGTTGATAGGCACTGAGGCCAATTCTATAGTGGCATTTGTGACAAATTCTATGATAAACATGAATGTTCAAGTGTCTCTGTGTTATGTTGACTTAGTATCCTTTGGTTACCTGCTCAGGAGTGGTATAAATAGGTCATACAGTAGTTTGTTTTTAGTTTTTGACAAATTTCCATACTGATTTCCATTGTGGATAGACTCAAAATCTGGACTTCTCTAATAGGAGTTGGAATCTGGCATTGTGTGCAATAATGGCCAGAAGGTGCTCATAGAAATCATGTAGACATTTAAAGAAAACTAATAAAATTACCAACTTAAATACTGTAACCTAAATTACTTCTCAGTCTTTTGTCTAAAACAAAGTGTAGAACTTGTGACCTTCGTGTTTGATCAGAAAACACAAATCCAATGCCAGTGAACACCAGCAAAGCAATTTATCACTTGCTTGGTGAACAATTGCCACACTCCAACTATCACACTTACATTATCACAAAGGGTTTCACCATTTGCCCCAGAGTTTGCTACACATTTGCTCAAACAATGAAATGGGTAACTCAGTAAGAGATTATTGACACTTATTCATTAGCAAACTCTTTTGTTCTGTTTTGTTTATTAAGGAATTTTTTATTCATTTTACATACCAATCACAGATCTCCCTGTCCTCCCTCCTCCAGGCCCTCCCGCCATCCCCCTCAACCTCAACCCCCATTCCCTCCTCCAACAAGGCAAGGTCTCCTATGGGGAGTCCAAAGAGCCTGGTACATTCAATAGAGGTAGGTCCAAACCCCTCCCCCTGAATCAAGGCAGTATAAGGTGTCCCACCATAGGTAGTGGGGTCCAAAAAGTCAACAACACTAGCAAACTCTTTACAAACCCAGTCTGTGCACTGATATGCACCCTGTAACGTTCTGCTGTATATTTCTAGGAAGCAAAGCCTTGCATTCAACCCGATCAAATCTAAGACTTGTAAATTTTTAATGTCATCATCTTCTTATCTGTAAAATAAAAATATTGAAAGTCTCTTATTAATGAAGTTATTGTAATGATGAAAAGTGATAATGTGTATAATGTAGTTGGCAATGATCAAAGCATGTTTAACATTCCTGACTGTGTCATAGTTTCAGTCATCATCAACACCATCCAATGCAAGAAATTTTATTTATTTCTCTGAACTCAAATTCCCTTGGGTTAGAAATTAACTCAAGAGCACTTGCTGTTCATGCAGAAGATCAAGGTTTGGTTCCCAGCACCCACATAGCAGCTCACAATCATCTTCAACTTCAGTTCCAGGGAATCTGAAACACACTTCTGGACTCTGTACAACAGACATGCACATGGTACACATAGATAAGTGCCAACAATTACTCATACACATGAAATAAATCCTAAAAAGAAGAAAAAAACAAAACTTCGCTCCTGTCTTCAGGTTGTAGCTCAGTGCTTATCCAGCTCACACTAGGCCCTTAGTTTAATCTCCCTACAATGTAATTTCTTGAGATTTCTTCCCATGATTTTAATTTAACCTTTCATTCATTAAAACTAAGTATATAAATAATGATGCAAATCTTTCATATAGCTAAATTCAGTTGTTAACACATCATTGAAAATAACTGGTTGCATTCTGCACTGAGACTCTTTCTAAACTTAATTATGGAAAGAGACATATTTAAGAAGGGAATCTTATTATTGTGATGAGGACTCACTATGCCATGTTCTTTAAACCTGCACCAGAGAACCCTTTACTTTTCTGTTCAGCCTTTCCTGACACTGCTTGAATGTTTTTGTTTCTATTAAGAGGCAGTTATTAACCTTTATGGAAAATTCCCCTCATATGTGTAACTTATTTTAAAAAGTAATAGTGGAGGGTGGTAGAAGGTCCACGAACAAAGTGACCCACCTCATCATTGCTTTCGCTGTTCCTAGTCCATTTCCATGGACTAGTTCCATGGCTAGTCTCTTTGTGTCTGTTTTATTTTTTCAAGCTTAAATTATTGAGATTCTTTGCTATAAAAATTTAATGGGAAATTATATAAAAGATTTTTAGGTGTTTGTTTGTTCAGGGGGATTTTCTTGTTTTGTTTTATCTTGATGATAGAGAAAAAAGTTTCTTGGATGAAAAGAAAGAAAGAAATGAGTCTATAGATAGGAACTGAGGTTGAATCTTGTCAACAGGCAGCTTGATTCGTTGATTCCTGCATGTGTTTAAAATCAAAAGACAGAGCAGAATCTTTGCATAATTTATAATGTCAATACACTGCTCACCAACATAGCAAGAATGGTATATGAAGCCATTTAAAGAGACAGTAATTTCTCTTACTAAAGGCTGAAACATATTTTATGGCAAAGTTAGCTGTTTTCATTTACTAGAATATACAACATTTTGGAAATATGAAATTGTATGTTAAATTATGAGATTTACACATCCAATAGAAAGTATATGACTTAATACGCTTTAAGTGGATTGGCTTTATGATCAATAATTAGTTCTCAGTTAAATATTAAATATCAAATCCATATTTGTAGTATAATGTAATTTTGTTAAAGTTGTTATTCACAGCTGTATGATAAATTCTTGCCTGGATACAAATTAACAATGACAGAAAAAATGCCCTGCTAGTATGTGTAGTTTTGTTCAAAAAAACGCTTCCATATATCCTTCCATGCTGTCTTCCTATAATTCTTGAATAGTATATTAAAAAACATATAATACTTTTATAATCAGATAAAAAGAACAGAGTTGAAACATAAATGGAATGATTAGCCTACATTTGTACAACAGTAATTCTTTAGTGCATTGAACTCAGTGTGTCTCAAATTCTGATTCTTACCCCCAGACCTAGCCTCTTAACCATTAATCCACACACTCCCATTGTGAAGCGTCACATCTCAGAAGAGAAACAAAGCTAAAAGGATCGTGATTTATGTACAGCCTATATATTTCAGAACCTGCTTGACCACTTCTCAATCAATTTTCCTAGGAAGAGAAAAAGTCACCCTCAAGCTGTGGACTTTCAACTTCTGAGCTCTGCCCCAGGAAATGTCCTGAGCAACAGGAAGATATAAGGATACCTGGTCTCCAAGCAACCTGGCTCCCATTTAGCACGCAGCTTCATAAAGCTTAACGAGGACTGGCTATCTCCTCCACTTGGGGAGCGACTAGGCTCAGTGGGAACAGGGTGTTCTGGGTTTTGTACCATGTGAATGAAGAGATCATAAACCTGTGTGACTCTTACAAGCACTTTTGGTCAATGGAAACTTCTGGCTACTGTACTCAGCGTCCACAGATTTAATGACTAATAAGAGGTCTCATACTTTAGCAACCATCCTGAAATAACCTCAGTAGTCAGAAGCTCCTTGGATACACATCTCTCAAAGCCCCTCATTCAAGGAGAACTATGCAGTTCTGAAGTCAGTAAAAATATAACCATGAGAGTTACATTGTTCAGTTTTGAATCCTGGCCTGTGTGTGACCTTGATCAAGCTATTGTAGCTCTCTGCATTTGTATCTTCTCCTCTTTTAAGTGGAGAGAGTGTCAATATGTAGCCCAAGAGCTGCTACAAAGTTTAAGTGAATTAATATTAGTAAAATACTTAAAATGGAACCTGGAGTACTATGCATGTATTCCATTAGAAATAGACCTGTTTTGTCTGCTTCAGAAACTTCAGAAATATTCTTTTTTTTTTTTTTTTTTTTTTTTTTCTTTTTTTTTTTATTAATTTATTTTGCAATACAATTCAGTTCTACATATCAGCCACGGATTCCCTTGTTCTCCCCCCCTCCCGTCCCCCTCACCTTCCCCCCAACCCCCCCCCCCCCATTCCCATCTCCTCCAGGGCAAAGCCTTCCCCACAGACTGAGGTCAACCTGGTAGACTCAGTCCAGGTAGGTCTAGTCCCCTCCTCCCAGGCCGAGCCAAACAATCCTGCATAGGCCCCAGGTTTCAAACAGCCAACTCATGCAATGAGCACAAGATCTGGTCCCACTGCCTGGGTGCCTCCCAAACAGATCAAGCCAATCAACTGTCTCATCCATTCAGAGGGCCTGATCCAGTGGGGACCCCTCAGCCATTGGTTCATAGTTCATGTGTTTCCATTCATTTGGCTATTTGTCCCTGTGCTTTATCCAACCTTGGTCTCAACAATTCTCGCTCATATAAACCCTCCTCATTCTCGCTAATTGGACTCCCAGAGATCCACCCGGGGCCTAGTCATGGATCTCTGCATCCAGATCCCTCAGTAGTTGGATGAGGTTTCTAGCACAACAATTAGGGTGTTTGGCCATCCCATCACCAGAGTAGGTCAGTTCAGGCTGTCTCTCGACCTCTGCCAGCAGTCTGTTGTGTGGGTATCTTTGTGGATTTCTGTGGGCCTCTCTAGCACTTTGCTTCTTCCTATTCTCATGTGGTCTTTATTTACCATGGTCTCCTATTCCTTGTTCTCCCTCTCTGTTGTTGATCCAGCTGGGATCTCCCGCTCCCCCAAGCTCTCTTTCCCTCAACCCTCGCCTTTCATTACCCCCACTCATGTCCAGGCTGTTCATGTAGATCTCATTCCATTTCTCTGTCATTGGGTGATCCCTGTGTCTTTCTTGGGGTCCTGTTTTCCAGGTAGCCTCCCTGGTGATGTGAGTAGCAGACAAGTCATCCTTGTTTCATGTCTAGTATCCTGCTATGAGTGAGTACATACCATGTTTGTCTTTCTGAGTCTGGGTTACCTCACTCAGGATGATTTTTTTCTAGATCCATCCATTTGTCTGCAAACCTCATGATGCCATTGTTTTTCTCTGCTGAGTAGTATTCCATTGTGTATATGTACCACATTTTGTTTATCCATTCTTCAGTTGAAGGGCATCTGGGTTGTTTCCATGTTCTGGCTCATGGATAGGCAGGACTAACATAGTAAAAATGGCAATCTTACCAAAAGCAATCTACAGATTCAATGCAATCCCCATCAAAATACCAACACAATTCTTCACAGACCTGGAAAAAATAATACTCAACTTCATATGGAAAAACAAAAAACCCAGGATAGCCAAAGGAATCCTGTACAATAACACAACTTCTGGAGGCATCACAATCCCTGACTTCAAGCTCTACTATAGAGCTACAGTAATAAAAACAGCTTGGTACTGGCATAAAAACCGACATGTGGACCAATGGAATCGAATTGAAGACCCTGACATTAATCCGCACACCTATGAACATATAATTTTTGACAAAGAAGCCAAAAGCGCACAATGGAAAAAAGAAAGCATCTTCAACAAATGGTGCTGGCAAAACTGGATATCAACATGTAGAAGGCTGCAAATAGATCCATATCTATCACCGTGCACAAAACTTAAGTCCAAGTGGATCAAGGACCTCAACATAAATCCAGCTACTCTGAACCTGCTAGAAGAGAAAGTAGGAAGTAGTCTTGAACACATTGGCATAGGAGACTACTTCCTAAATAGAACACCAGTAGCACAGACTCTGAGACAAACAATCAATCAATGGGACCTCTTGAAACTGAGAAGCTTTTGTAGAGCAAAGGATACGGTCAACAAGGCAAAGCGACAGCCTACAGAATGGGAAAAGATCTTCACCAACCCCACATCTGACAGAGGACTGATATCCAGAATATATAGGGAATTCAAGAAATTAGACATCAAAATGCCCAACAGTCCAATTAAGAAATGGGTTATAGAACTAAACAGAGAATTCTCAACAGAGGAAACTCAAATGGCCGAAAGACATTTAAGGAACTGCTCAACATCCCTAATCATCAGGGAAATGCAAATCAAAACAACTCTGAGATACCACCTTACGCCTGTCAGAATGGCTAAGATCAAAAACACTGAAGACACCTTATGCTGGAGAGGATGTGGAGCTAGGGGAACTCTCCTCCACTGCTGGTGGGAATGCAAGCTTGTACAACCACTTTGGAAATCAATATGGCGCTTTCTTAGAAAATTGGGAATCAATCTCCCCCAAGATCCAGCTATACCACTCTTGGGCATATACCCAAGAAATGCTCAACCACACCATAAGAGCACTTGTTCAGTTATGTTCATATCAGCATTGTTTGTAATAGCCAGAACATGGAAACAACCCAGAAATATTCTTAATACTAAATACGAGGTCTGTTTCACTTGTATTCAAATAGCGTTGCCTAAAAGTTCCATGGGAAGTCAGTTTACTATCCTCAGGAAGGTGAGAAAAAAAATATCAGGCCAGTAAAGGTGGCATGTGTTTTCTCTTACAATGTGTCAAAGGGAAGCATTCAAATTAGAACAAACAGGATGCTTAAATGCAGGGTCAGGAGAAAGGACCACTGTCCTGGAAGGATGCAGAAAGCATTAATGCATCTGAGGTGAGTAGAAATGGGTTCATATTATCAGGATTTATCATAGGATAATGAGTAGCCCCTAAAGGTTGTCTTAGTAGGACAATGGCAAAATACTTATGTATTTTGAACAAATAGATTTGGCAGCTTGTAGAAAAGTTATTCCAGGTGCAAGAGGATGAGAGAGGTCATGAAGATGGGGAATTCTGCTTAGTTGAGCAAATGAGATCATGCACTAAGACAATGGCTGGAGGAGTGACCTGAGCAAACAGGTTTTGAGACACCGAAGAGTGAGGCTGGGAACATGCTGGGACTGGGTGTTGGGGTAGAGGGGAGACTCAAACGTAAACAGATACTTTCATAGAAAATTGAGAGTTGCCACAAACCATCTCAACCTCCCTCCAGTAATTAGTTTTTCTATGAAAATGGTTAACCATATATAAGGCCATAGTCATACTTTGGGGCAACATGTTTAAAACATTAAATCAAATTTTAAAATAGTATTTTAGGGGCTAGTCTTGCCAAATCAGTTTTTCCAGGTTCAGTGATATATTCAGTCTCACAAAGTAAAGTGAAGAGTGATAGATGAAGACACCCAACATTGACTATTGACTTCTGGCCTATACACACACACACACACACACACACACACACACACACACACACACACACACACACATACACACAAACACAAACACACACAAAAAAAATGTATGCACATGTATGTACACACACTCACATGCACATACAAAAACTCCTCACTTAGATTTTTAAGCAAACTTTCAAATTGAATTTTGCAGCATAATTAATTTTGTTGAAAGTATTAATAGGGGCTAGAGAGATGAATTTTCAGTTAACAGCACTTGTTGCTCCTGCAGAAGACTCTTATTCAGTTCTCAGTAACCACATAGTGGCTCATAACCATCTGTGAACCCCAATTTCATGATATCAGATGACTATTTATGACCTGGAATCACCAGGCATGCATGTAATGTACATACGTACATGCAGATAAAACACTGATAGACAAAATAAAATATTAATGTTATTATTAATCATATGATAGAGTCACACAGAGGAAAACAGAGACATGTGCTGTTAATCTGCATAGACTATTGATGAATGTATTCTCCACAGTCCTGAGTTTCTCAGAGATTTGGTTTTTTCCAGAGTGTGTCCTGTGTTTATTTATAGTGCTCTTTGCCTTTTCTTCTACTACGTTCTTCATCTTCTCTCCTTGCATATCCTCTCTTTTACATGCATATCCACACCTTGGGCAAATAACTTAGTATTCTGAGTTTTCTTTTTCTCCCTCAGTTTTTATTAGTTTATTAGGAATTTTGTATAATGTATTTTGATCATACTCATCCAGCAGCTCCTTCTACATACACTCACTGCACTCCTATCCACCCAACTTTGTGCCTTCATTTTTCATTTTCCAAGTACAGCTGATGCTGCAAGGCCACACTTGGATGTGTGGCCTTCCACTGGTGGGCAGTTGGCCTACGAGGAGTCATACCTCAAAGAAACCTGACTCTCCCAAGAGCTATCAAATGTCAAAAGCTCCTCGGCTAAGTAGGGGTGACTCTTCGTGTCCACCTTCCCTTTTCACAGTAGGATTTTGTCTGGCATGAGTTTGCACAGGTCTTGTGCACGCTGTTACAACTATTATGAATTAATTTGTACAACTTCCCTACTGTATCCAGAAGACACTGTTTCCTTGTACACACCCAATATCTTTGGCTTTTGTAACATTTCTGCTCCCTCTTCTAAAATGATCCTCTGTTTTGGGAGGAGTGGGTGTAATATAGATGTTCTGTTTAGGGCTAAGTATTCTGCAGTTGCTTGTTCTATTTCTCTGACCATCCAGCATTTCACCCCAACAACTGGCCCCAGGTTTGATCTTATTAATAAGAACTGTTAACATTCATGCTACATCTGGCGCCCAACGTTCGTGGTATGGATTCTCGAAAAAGCTACTTGCCTGTGGGTCTTGTGGGCCCAAGCTCAGGCCCGAGTTACACTCGGCCGGTTGTGGTGGTGCACGCAGGTAGGATTTGCTGAAGGAGAGAGAGGCAGGAGGATCACGAGTTTGAGGCCGGCCTAGGAGGCTTGGGAGAAGCTTCGGCCCAGACCGAGCCACAAACAGCAGTGGGACCATGGAGGCAGTGGCTACTGCTCCATGTTGCCAGCTCCTTCTCATCGTATTGGTGACTGCGGTGATGCTGCTACCTGGGATGAAGGGTTTACTGCTGCTGGTTCAGAGAAGAATTGCCAGGACCATCGTGTTACAAAAAAGCATCGGCAAAGGTCAGTTTGGAAAAGTTTGGCAAGACAAATGGTGGGGAGAAATTGTTGTGAAGATATTCTCTTCTAGGGAAGAACATTCATTGTTTCAAGAGACAGACATTTATCAGACTGTGATTGCTCCAAACCACAGAGGAGGCGCACACACACACACACACACACACACACACACACACACACACACACACACACACACATACACACATACACACACACACACACACACACACAAAAAAGTCTGCAGGGAACCATGACCACACCTAACAGCAACTTTGAAATCTTCAAAAGGATGATGAGATCCCACAATGGCGATCAATGGCGATTCTACATGGACTATGGTAAAGCCATTAAGCCCATTAACACCACAGAAAGATTGACTTTGGACTACAAACTGGTCAGGACAATTTCGAGATGACTAGCTGAGATGATCCAGCCTGACAGACTACTCGAACAAGGATTTGTGACAAGCCCTGAAATTTCCTATTATACAGAGACTGGACAAATGATACAGGACTTGACAATTAACCCAAAAATTTTCTTTTCAAGATTTCCTAAAGATATCTTCACCCTTAGAAAGCAAAAAGAAAAAGAGAATAAGATATGAGATAGATCATTGAATCTACTCTGAGAAAAAAGATAAAGAAATAATAGGATAAATAGGTAGATCACTGAATCTACACTGAAGAAAAAGGGGGAAGATATAAAAATGACAAAAGATAGACTACTGAATGTATTATGAAAAGAAAAAAGAGAGAATATGGATATGATAAGATAAAAAGGGAGATTATGGAATCTACTTTTAAAAAAGGAGCTACTTGTTGTAAATAAGATAAGTAATGAAAAAATTTTGGTCCGAGTTTATCAGATGTTACTGGACTGGACATTGTTAATATATATAATGGAGTTTTTATCTGAATCTGTCAAATGTTAATGAACTAGACATCATTAATGTAATTTTTGGCTGTATATATTGTATATACTTATTGGCTAGTTTTTCTTGTATTAGTTATAAGCCTTTTTTAATTTTAGACAAAAAGAGAGGAAATGTGGTGGTATTGTGTTCCCCAAAATATTGTGTAATTTAATAAACTTATCTGGGGTCAGAGAACAGAAAAGCCACAAGATACTTAGGCTAGAAAATGTTAGCACACGCCTTTAATCCTAGCATTCCAGAGACAGAAATCCCTCTGGATCTCTGTGAGTTCAAGGCCACATTGGAAACAGCCAGGCATGGTGACTCACGCCTTTAATCCCAGAAAGCAGCCTTTAACCCCAGAGAGTGGTGGTAGAAAGCAGAAAGGTTTATAAGGCGTGAGGACCAGAAACTAGAAGCATTGGCCTGCTTAAGCATTTTGCCTGGTTAGGCATTTGGCTAGTTAAGCATTTGGCTGGTTAAGCTTTCAGACTTTCGAGCAGCAGTTCAGCTGAGAGCCATTGGGATGAGGACACAGAAGCTTCCAGTCTGAGGAAACAGGACCAGCTGAGGAATTGGCAAGGTGAGATAGCTGTGGCTTGTTCTGTCTCTCTGACCTTCCAGTGTTCACCCCATTACCTGGCCTGGGTTTGATTTTATTAATAAGACTCTCTAAGATTCCTGCTACAATCTTTGGCTTTTGTAACATTTCTGCTCCCTCTTCTAAAACGATCCTCTGTTTTGGGAGGAGTGGGTGTAATATAGATGTTCTGTTTAGGGCTAAGTATTCTGCAGTTGCTTATTCACTGTACCTTGGGTCTCTGTGCTAATCACCATATACTGCAGAAATAAATGTCTGTGATGAGGTTGAGATATGTATTAATCTGTGTGTATAATGAGAGTGAACATTAATTTCATTTTCCTAAGCCTTTGTTTACTTCTGAGTGCATTAGCCTGTTAGACCTTGTAAAATCTTGCATGGTCATACAGATTTCAGGTTGAACATCAAATTATTTATAACTTTTTCAGCAAGCAGTTAACAATATGAATATTTTGATGTGTTTTCAGGCTAATGTTATAAGGACCTATGCATACAGTCATAAATATGATATAGTACTTATGATTTTAATTATAGCACCAACCTAGTGTGCCCTGCTTCTGCTTACATGGAGATCTGGAAGACATGTGAATGTATACATGTATCAAATTAAAGCCCCAGTTTGCTAAAATCATACTCCCAATATTGCTGTTTTTAAAAGGCATTGGCAGAAAAATGCCACAACAGGCATTGTCCTTACATCTATGCACCGTGACTCTCCTTGAAAGGTTATACATGTGTTTAAAGGCCAAAACTATGTGACAAACTGATAGTGTCCATGCTATCTAATAGTGACTGACAGAATGAAGTGTTAGGTTATAACCCTCTGTGTTCTAGTTTGTTTTATAATGCTGTGATAACTAAAATCATCTTGGAAGTAGAAAACATTTATTACATCTTACAACTCCTAGATAACAGTCCATCACTGAGAGAAATCAGGACAGGAACTCAAGGCAGGAACCTGGTGTTAACTAAAACAGAGGCCATGGAGGAATGCTGCTTACTGGATTGCTCCCTATGGCTTGCTCATCCTGCTTTTCTATACAGCCAAAGATCACCACTAATCATCATTAATAAAAAAAAATCTCCACAGACTTTACAGACAAGCAATACTTCATTTAATGTTCCCTCCATCATTCTAAATGACTCTAGCTGTGTCAAGGTGTCAAAAACTTAATTAGTGCAGCCTATCTTTATAATCATGCTTTAAAATGCAAATTTTGTTGTTTATAGAACTATCAACCAAATACCCAGTCCTTTTGATTACATTTGACTTTTTATAAAAATCCATATATGTGTGAATATCCAGACAATGGGTATATCTTACCTTCTTTGGGAGAACATAAAATTTTTCTGGGTACTTGTCATTAGAGATTGTAATTTCAAAAGAACAAGAAAAAGACAATCCAAGCTGTACCTTCCATGCAAATGCTATAGCAGTTAGAATGCAAAGATAACATTCCTGAGCAGAACACAATCTTCTAAAAACAGGAGGAAAAGGACAGATTGCTACAATTAAGAGAACTGCTGATGTGCTGTTTTGTGTGGGGTAAGAAGATAAAAAGTGATTGATTACTCTGCTTTAAATTGGAAATGCTTTATTCTCAGATAATAGCACTTTCTCTTCCAGTAATGCCAGCCTAATTAAGGACAAAAAAATTATATGCTGGGTCTTTTTTATTTCAATAAATATTTAGGCCCAGAGTCCAAGGATGTTCTGCTAGTTCTTTCAACACTCTAAACAGGATTAGTTTTGTAAGTTATTTATTATCTCATTTTTTTAAAGCATATATACATTCCAAAGGAAAGAGTTGGTTCTGTGGTATGCATTTGATCAGCCAACATGTCAGAAACAAGTCATAGGAACTAAATCATTGAGTCCAGAACATAAGTCCTCTCCTGAGAGATATGAAAGAGCAAAATGGGCTATGGAAACCTCTGACATGTGGCCAGTCCCTATAATACTAAGGTCTGAAGACTCCTTCCTCTACACATCTCTTCATTAAATGAAACAAAAATATAGATTGTTCCCACTGTAGATTACAGCAAAGCTTAAACTGGAAATTTTTGTTTTTATTTTATAACCAAGGCTGAACTCAAAATCACGACAATCCACCTGCCCCAAGAGCATTGTATCTATTCAGCTGAAAACTTTCTGGTTGCACAACTGGATTAGAAATTTCACAATAGCCTTATGGCTTTTTTTCTTGCAGGAACTTTTGAATATGTTCCCTGTAAGGCTAGAACTTGCCTTTCTTGCCTCATTTTAGTACTTCCAGCATGCAACAGAACCAGGAAGTGTAACTGAATATGAAAGTAATGTAGAAGGGAAAGAAACAAATAAATTGAATGCAATTTTTGGTCATTGCCATAGATTCTTCCCGAATTGCACATATGTACACTTGTGCTTGTATATGACCCATGCGCTCAATGAAAGTATTGAATTACTGTGAGATGTCTAAATGCAATCTGACTGCTCTGATGGACATTCATTTTTTAATTAAAAACCAATTCCCCCTCTGAAAAGTAGGTGCCTCTGGAAATATACATAAACATTGTGATATTTTCCTCAGACAAATAAAGTAATAATAATATGTCCATGTGTTTGATATGGTAATATGACCTAAAGATATGTGTAGCTTGTGTGGCCCACCATAGATTTGGAAAGAGACAAATACTTCAATATGTATAATCATTTTTTTCTGAAAAGAAGCAAAGGCTTAGTCCTTGTAATAATCCTACCAACTTTTCACCAATGTATGGCTTTCAACAGAAAAATATTTGGTAGTAGGAATGCACTGTTTATTTCTTGAATGTTGTAAATCTTGACTGTAAAGAGTCATGCCTGGCTAAGCTGATGCTGCTGAGAATTCACCCAGAATAACTAATCCTCTTGGACCCTGAGACTCCAGAAGGTCATTGCCAAAAGACCCAGAACCACATCACCTGAGAAACAGCAATATATCCTTCCAAGAGACCTTGGAAATCTGTTTTCATAGGATATAATTTCCTTCAGGTCCTTCTGAAGTTAGGAACATGATGCCCCTCTCCACCCCAAATAAAAATGTAATGTTTCTACAGCATTCCCTTATGACAGCGTCCAAAAATAAGAAGAGTCTCTGCTTCAGTAAAGGACAGAGAGAAATATATATCGTTTCATGAGTTTGGCTTTCTTAAAGTGCAACTAAATGAAAGAATGTGGGGGAGGACTCCAGTACAAAGCAATGGTAGGATAAAAAGGAACCACCTACGAACGTGTTCCTTTAAAAAGCAGCACTCATCACATGTAGGCTCACATACACGTTTACTACCTACCCCAGATGGCCTTCTCACTGTCACATCTTCTCTGAGGGAGAATCTTTAATCCATTAGCTGTTGTTTTTTTAATGCATGTTATGTGAATTTTAAATACCCTATGCAATGCTAAATTTTAACAGGGGTTTTGATTGGTGGGAGCCTATAACACTGTTTGTCTGCATTGCATTTATCACATTTGAAATAAAGGGAGATTCATCTCTAAGAAAGTCAACCACTAGGAAATACATCAGTCATCCCAAGTGCTTATGTTAATAGTGTTAATAGTATCAACAATGTTTACATTGGTAATATAGAGAACATTTTGATATGCATGCACATACTAAATTTATACAGTTTGCAGGCAAATGTACACGCAAATACACAAGCATATAGTGATGCTTTAAAATGCATACATATGCAAATTGGCTGTAATATGTTTCCATTTATAAGCTCCTTAGCATAATACATGAGTATTGCATCCTTGGCTCCTTGGCATCTAGTATTAAGAGTTACTCTCTAGACATTGCAGCACTCAAAGCTCCAGAGACATTTCCCCCAAAATCTGATGAGTAGTGGCCTCTTGTTCCACCAGAATTATGTCCTGTAGGGCTGATAAGCAAGTTACAAAGTCGTCCTTTTGCAGTAGCCTGGACTGGTGTCATTGGATACTACAGTCTCTCTGCCGAAGGGGTCATTGCAGAGATTTCTTTCCACCTTTGCAAATTGTGCTCTCTAAGAAACCATTTTCCTAACTTAGAGTGTTTGCTTTAGCCACAACTTGAAGTAGACCAGGAATCTGGACTCTTCACCCTTAGCAAATGAACAGGAAGCACACATGGAACATGAAAGAGAAAATAAGACTTTCAACTTTGAATTTTGTTGAAATTTTATAAAAAGCAAAATGAAACAAAAATCACCAAAATATACATTATCCCTTCAAACTTTAAGAGAAAGATGACCCTTACTTGTAAGATATTGAGGATGCTGCTGCTGCTGCTGATGATGATGATGATGATGACGACAGTGATGATGATGATGGTGATGGTGATGGTGGTGGTGGTGATTGAGACATGGACTCATACAACCCAGGCTGGCTTCAAACTTGCTATATATCTGAGGATGACTTGAAGTTCTGATCCTCCTACCTCTACTTCCTGATGGTCAGGATTACCAAAATGTGCCACCAGGCCAAGGTTCATTCATTTCATTTTAATTTTATGTTTATGAATGTTTTCACCATATGTGTGTAGGTGCATGTGGGCACTGCCCATGGAAGGCATCAGATCCCCTTGAACTGGAGTTACAGTGAGCCTCCATGTGGGTGCTGGGAACTGATCCTGGTCCTTTATAAGAGCAATGAGTGCTCCTAACTGCTGATCCATCTCTCCAGCTCCTAGGCCAAGTTTTATACAGTGTTGTGTATTGAGCTCAGGGCTTTTGTATGGTAATGTTGCAGTCTACCAACTGAGCTCTATCCTCATGTTTTACTATAGTTATTGTCTTTCTTTTATTTTTGAGACTATAACCTTTATATATATAATATATATTATATATATATATTATAATTGAGATTATAATATAATTACATCACATCTCCTTTTACTTTTCCCCGTCCAAGCCCTCCCATATAGCCTTCCTTGTTCTCTTCCTACTAATGGCCTATTCTCATTGATTGTTGCCACACACACATATCTATATCTATATCTATATCTATATCTATATCTATATCTATATCTATATCTATATCTATATCTCTATATATATATGTTCCTAAATATAACCTACTCAGTCTGCATAATGGTAGTTGTATGTATGTTTTCAGGGCTGGCCATTTGGCACTGGATAACCAATTGGTATGCCCTTTTCTAAAGAAGACTATTTCTCTAGCTTCCAGCATTCCTCTTGTACCTCTTTGTTCCAGGTTGAGGTCCACATGAGCATGTCTATCATTGCTCTCTTTGTTCTTCTCATGTGTAAGCACTCAGGTAAATGAGACTTTATGGGTATAGCTTCTGACATTACTAGGAGACATAGACTCACAGCAAATGAGTCATTTCAAACATATAAAAATATATTTTACTTTCTTTTTTTATAGCTTTCAAATTAACCTGACTTTTGAAAAACAGCCCTAAAGTATTTTTAAATAGATGTAAAAATAAATATTGATAAATCAGGGTTTTATTTTATTTTTTGGGAGGGGGCAATTTGACACAGGGTTTCTTTGTATAGCTTTGGAGCCTTTCCTGGAACTCACTCTGTAGCACAGGCTGGCCTCGAACTCACAGAGATCAGTCTGCCTCTGCCTCCCAAGCTCTGGGATTAAAGAAGGTATGTTCCATCACCACTCAGTTAGGGTTTTATTTTAAATAGGTTGAATTAGACACCAACAGTACATCAGAATTGTTTTAAAACTTAATATACACTTTTCTCTATGTAATTTTATATCAAATATATATAGCTGATATGATTATCAACATTTTATATAAGAAAATTGAACTAAAGAAAATTTAGGAACATATGTATCTAACATATATATATTTAACATATATATAAGACACATACAAATCAATTTTAAAAGGCATGAGTAAAAATGTTGAAGAGTTAATGTATTTTTGACTAAGATACCCTCAATACAAATATATTTTTGAAACTAACAATGTAAATTTATATTCTCCTAGCCTACATTTGTAGTGTTTAAAGATAGCCTATGGGTTAAAATTAAATTTACTTCAGTTATTTTTTCATAATTGCTCAAAGAAGTGTGAAAGAGAAATCATATTTGTTGATTATTTTAGGACATCTCTGGAGACTCAGGCTATTGCTGTATGACTTGGGCTATGGCTGTGAGTTAAGTGGAGAACACAATGTACCTTTCTGGTTCAGATGCAGGTGAGCCCAGAATATCACCTGGGCAATTGGTTTTTAAAAAAACAGAAGAAGAAGAATAGAAAGAATAAGATATATCTGTGTGAGTATAAACAAGGTTATAAAGAATAGTAAATGCTCCCACTTGTTCATTATTGTTTCTTCTTTCTTTCCCCATTCATTCTTTATTTCTTCCCTCTAATCATCCCAAAATACTTACAGAGTGCAGGCTTTGCCCCTTATTCACAGGAAATAAATTCCAAGACCACCCTCAAATAACTGAAATCAAGGCTAGTGCTAAATCCTGCACATTATGGTTATTTTTTTCCTAAATGAGGGACCAATGTTGGTTTAAGTTGTAAATTAAACACAGTAAGATCTAAAAATGACAACAGTAGATTATAACAATATGCTGTATTGAAAGTTGCTTAAATCATGTGAATTGCTTATTTCTCATATGTTCCATTAAACATTTGTGGACTGCTATTGTCCCTGGAAACAGACAGCCAAAGGCAAGCCTGAAGATAGGATAAAGGGGACTCTAGAAGCCATGAGTGCGTAGTTTCACACCACTGCTGAGAGGACTCTCTCTCTCTCTCTCTCTCTCTCTCTCTCTCTCTCTCTCTCTCTCTCTCTCTCTCTCTCAGCATCCTTTCCCAGAATGGTCCTCTGCTAGCTAACTGTCCCTTATCTGAAGGCATGTCCTCTATTTTTCTTTCCTTCTGCCCCTGGGCTGACCACTGCAAATTCCCTGCCCCATAACTGTGTAAGGTAGGGTTTTCTGTCCACTACTTGGATTTTCAGCCCAAAAGATCTAAAGATACTTATGACTTTGGTCTCAGTCCACCATCCCTCCAGGCCCATCTGAACTGAGACATCAAACCTTAGAGACTGGCATCACTTGCTTAAATGGTCCCTCTCCTCACTTCTTGATGTCTGGTGCCTGGAACTTGGACTCTTTAGAAGTTAGTACTGGGATTTTTTTTTCCCTAAGAAAGCAGTCTGCAGTTGGACCTTGGATTTTTGTCTCTTTAAAAGTCATTTGTTATGATCTAAAGATAGAAGATTGTGAGAGAGACTTCTTAGTGTTTGACTGACACTCAAGACTTTCACCATTGCTGCTGCGTGCACTTCCTCATTCAAAATTGTGCAACGTGTTTCTTCTTCCTTGTTCACGTTGCTGTTTTGCCTGCCTTCTGTGGAACATTGCCAGATGAGATCTCTTTTGTTTTGCCTTCCCTTTAGAAACGCTGCTTAGGCAGATTCAATAGAAACCAGTTTATTAATCACATTTAAATGTCACCTAAGGTAGCTGTTCCTTTGCATTCATGCAATAAAATAAACACTATGGTATCAAGCCAAGTTAGTAAGGAATCATGCCTACTACTACATGAGGGGTATGTCATCATCTAAGGGTGATGAGGAGTAAGTGAGCATACTTTATATCTATTCAATGGGTCTAACTTAAAGGAAGCTGTAAATTAAAAACAAGAACAGAAGTATGTATGAGGCATTTCCTAGTGGTTATCAAACATCCAATAATTAATATAATTATTTTTAACTTTGTAACCAATCACTTAATTAAATAGTCACAAATATTTTAGAAATAGAATGTATTACATCTGCATTTCAAACAGTGAAAAAGTCTATTCATTCACTCTTAAAAGTTTTTAAGCAAACTCTTTGTATATTACTTAATGCAAACAAATGTTGAACAGTTGGGTCAGACCCATGTACACATGGAAAATGAAAATTAATAGATAAGTTCAGCAATGCAGACATTTTTCCACAGAGGCTGGGACATTCTTGAATAATGGAAATTTAGAATGCAGTGCAAGATATAAATATAGAAACTGAAAAACATGTATATCACTTACATATAAGAGAATATAATGTTCCCTGTCTAATGTGGTCACCAAATGGTGGTTACTTGCAGTATAACATAATGGTTAAGATTGACTGGAGTAAAACAGAGCTGAGATATGAGCCAGCAATATGGTTCAGTAGGTAAAAGTGATGGGTCCCAAGCCTCATGACCTGAGTTCTACCCTAGGTATCCCCATGGCAGAACAAGACAACAGACTCTGACCTCCTCATGCACACTGTGGCATGTGTTGAACACACACACAAACACATACATAATCATGTAACATAAATGTAACAAGTTTTTAATATTTGAATGAACTAGATGGAAATTTTAGCTTGATACCAGAACATGATGTTATACACTTGTAACTCCAGAAATTAGCTGACTATAGCAGGAGACTCATAAATACCAGGCCAGCCAGAGCCACTTAGCATGTGACAGAACAGTCTGGGCTATACGACTAGTTCCTGTCTCAATTAATGAAAATAAATAAATAAATTCAAAGCTCCTAGTTTGATCACCTGGTAGTAATTTAATTTTCGACAAATTTCTTGCCTCAATTTCTTCTGGCAAAGGTAATCATAGTGTTGCCTGCTTCAAAGTATGTGGCCAGGCTACAATGAAAACGAAGAGTGTGTAAAGTGCTCACAATTGAGTGTGGCACATAGTGAAGCTGTCTTTTGTTCACGCATTTGTTCTTGTATTTAGCATGTGTCTGACTAAATACAGGGAAAAAAATGAAAAGCATGCTAGTTACCACCAAACAGCAAATAGTATGTATATTTGTGTGTTTATTTAAATTGACATCTGACAGAGACATTTTCATTTTTTGGCATTAGAAAACAAAAGCATTGCTCTAGGGGATAGTCTGCAGAATAAAGAAAACAGTTCATTTCATAAAAATCAGTAGAAGGAATAAATTCAAATTCAGGTTTTGTTGTGTTACATTGATATGTAATAATCACCTAGATTTTAACAGTCATTAGAAAACATTTGAACTAACACCTATTAAACTTCACTTTAGTTTACAGAGCACAAATTTTTGTCTTCATTCTAACACCAGTGTTCATAGACTAATAATTCAGTCAATTTTCATAACTAATGTTTAAATGATTCACTTTTCAGTGAATTAAGAGAGGAAACATGGATAAGACCACCTAAACTCCAGAAACATATAATAAACCATATTTTTTTCAGCATTGCAGTAGTCCTTTTCAAACTGATATTTTCTTGAACGTTTTTACATGTTTGAAATATTCTCCAGAATTAACCTGGGCAATTTAAGCTTTCCTGGAATTCTTTAAGGAAGATCTAAAGTTAACAACTTGTTTGCCAAACCCATCATCAGTACCTAGAAAACTCATTTCCTTTGCCATCAAAGATATTTATCTTTAGTCATCCACACTAAGTCATTATCAGAGGGAATATAAATAAAGGCTATTCAGCAAACACATAACATCCTAACATAATGTAACACATGTATCCTGAAATTACACCCACCTGACAGTTTAGATGCAGTTGGTTTAATTAGCATAGACAACATTTTTATAGCCCACTTTTCAATTGCTTTCTGAATTTGTGTAGGTTATTTAAGAATCACCTTAAATTGCTTAAGGTAAACTGACAACTAATTTTGATAGTACTGATGCTTAGTGGAGATCTCAAGTAATACAATTAAAGTGTTAAGACTAACAAAATACTTTTTCATTCCCAGCTGGGGATGAAAGCTTCTTCATCTAAGATTTCATTAGAATGAATAATAGGACAGGTGAACTTGGCATGGTGGCACCTGGTTTCATTCAGTACCCAGGAGGCAGAGGACAATGGATCTCTATAAATTTGACGGCAGTATAGTCCACACATAGAGTTCTAGGCCATCAAGGGTACAGAGTCAAACCCTCTCTAAAGGTAAAAAAAGCGCAACAGGGGAAACTGTTAAAATCATGGTGAGAAACTCCACCAGATCAATTTACATTTAATCTCAGTGTATATTTCTGTGTGTCTCTGGGACTAATCCATGTGTTCAGTGTGCAAAGTTGAGATGTCTCCTATAGTCTTCCCAGCAGAGATTGAAATGATTTCTAGATACCAATGGTCATCAGTTCCCACCTCAGCACTCATGATCATTTCAGATAAAATCTGAAGAAATATTCTCCTTGGATTAGGAAGACCCCAGCAAATATTCACTGTATCTCAAAAGTATTACTAGTGGTACTATTTCAGTTTTCTCTCTTGGAAACTGTACCATGACAACAAAATGCTCCAGATAGGTAAAGTAAGTAAGGAGAAACAACTTGATTAACTATGTCTGAGGTGGAAGACTTGCTAGCATAGATAGATGTTCCTCAATTTTAGGACCTTGTGAAATAATTCTCTACATTTCCCATTCTAGAATGCCTTTCTGGGGACCCAGGGAGACCTTTATCTCATAAGTACAGATAATATAGATTGATCTAAATCAGCTGAATTCTTTTATACTAACAATCTTAACATTTTTTATTAAATTTTAAGGATCCATATTCCCCAAAACTATCACATTTCTTTATTATCATCTCGTCTGTCTTCATTTTATATAATTATTTATCTTCACCAAACATAAATACTTGTTAACTATTTCAACTTAAAAATTAGCTGGGGAATCAGGGTGGGGACAATTCTTGAAAACTGGGATGCACCACAATGATTTTTTTCCTTTGTCTCTCCTCTCCTCAAGCTTTCCACTATGTTCCGTTCTCTTCCCAAAGCATGTGCTGTTCACTCCTGTGGACTTCTGGAAATGTATGTAAATCATGTCTTTTGCACAAGAAAATGGATGTAGTAAAAGAAAAAACTAGAACCTAGAAGCCAATCAAATGTACACAAGACAGATTTCTAGATGGTGATAAAAGGATGTAGTGACTTAGGACCATGAGGAATAGTTGTGTCCATTGTAATAAACATCCAAGATAAGCATATGGCAGGCCAAGGCATTGACCAATCTATCTCTGTAGCAGCCAGGTTTTCTTTTGTGGTATACATAGGTGAGAACTAAAGATAAAACCTTCTCATAATCCATTCCACTGTGGGAAGCACTTTGTGTGCAGTCTCGTAAGCAGGATTCATGGTGAAGTATGAATTCCCTTGGACATGTATTTGGCTACTAGGGCATGAAAAGGATAAACTTAAAAACATGAGGTACCAAATCTAGATCAGTCAACAAAACTCATAGACTATATCTATATAGATACAGGAGTGCTTATGCAAATACAGTTGTACTATACTTTGGAAACCAGCTGAGAAAAGGTTCATGAGGTATAGAACAAATTTTGCAATTTATCAGAGTATAAGTATTTTGTGTTTAGTTTACTCTTTATAGCAATTGTTCTCAACTTGTGGGTCTTGACCCCTTCTGAGGTAGCACAACCCTTTCACAGGGTCACATATCAGATAGCCCATATATCAGATATTTACATTATGATTCATAACAGTAGTAAAATTACAGTTCTGAAGTAGCCACGAAAATAATTTTATGGTTGGCAGTCTGTATTAAAGAACTGTATTAAAGGGTCACAGCATTAAGAAGGTTGATAATTACTGCTTTATAGCATAGGCTCAAATTGCATGACACAAATATGATTAGAATATATAGAATTCCCAGATACTTTTGTTACGTGATCTAGTAGAGCTAGAAATATGAAGAAATCCAGCAAAAGAAGCCAAGAGACTTCTGTCTTATGAGTATTTCAAAGTGCCCATTTCTGACTGCTGTGTACATCAGCTGTGGACAGTGATTACTTCCTTGCCTCCTCATCTCTGCTTTTGGAGGAGGCAGGGCAGAATGTATCCCACTCTAAAGTAATATATCTATAATGAGGTTAACAAAGTGCCGTGGGTCAAGTTGTAGCAGGAGTGATGGTAAATACATGAGAATGAGTCAATGCTGGATTAAAACAAAGAATGTAATTCATGGAAACCTCTCAAATATACATGTTGGGATGTGCTGAGCAGTCAGCTTGAGAGGATCTGTAGCAGCATGTGGAAGATTTACATAAATGTGAACTCATGCCCAGAACACAAATGTGACTCACAGCGTTACTGCTCTGGAATCAGGGAAACTGCACACAGAATCAGATACAATTGATGGTAAATTAAAAAAAAATGAGCATCCTTCACTAAGGCTAAACATTTAGTGAACTCCTGTGCTGCTAGGATGAGACTAGATGAGCTGGCCTCGGAGTTAAAGGGCTAAAGAGCCACACTCATACCCCTCCCTATGGGAGAGGAAGATTACTGTGTTACAGAGGGTGGTAACTTGGAATCAACTCAATTGGAAGAGTTGAGGTATGTAGACAGAAGGATAAGTTGACTCTACCTGCCTTGTAGCATTCAATTTGATGTGTCTACCTATAAAAGACCTGCCCAAACTTCAAAATTAAGAGTGTTGTCTCCTCTTTTGGACTGGCCCTCTCTCCTGACTCTCCTCCTTATCAGTGCATCTATATTGTGAATTTTACAGCCACTTATTATTTCTCCTAATCTAAACAATTACCAAGTTATGCACACTCCTCTACTGCAATGCCAACAGAACCAATAGCTTCCCTTCCTTTCTAAGTTCAAGTACTCATTATCTCGTACTTAAAATATCACCACCAGCTGTTAAGAGGTATACTTATCTCTGTCTCCATCTCTTGCTCCTCCAGTCAACACTATGTATTTGACATTTCATCTTTTTAAAGGGCAATATAGTTCTATTACTCTCTCAGCCCAAGAAACTTCATTGACTGCTCACAATCTTCTATTCTCAGTATAATTACTTCACTCTAGCACTAAAGACCTTAAGCCACATTCCCAGTCTTCTTTCCCACTGACACTGGTACACATTCATTTTATTGCTACACTATTCTCAACAACCATGAGTTAGACCATCTGTTCATCAATATATTAATTGATAAAGCAAAGAAGATATATCAAAAGGAAGAGGAAAGTCATGCCATTTTTCAGTCAAATTGAGATTATTGTGCTAAGGGAAATAAGCCAACATTAGAAAGACAAATCCCACAGATTTTATCTCACATGTGAAATCTGAGGACATTGAAAGATGGGTATGAAACAGAATCAGGACTATTAGATATGTGGAATGGGGAAAAGATGTGGGACAGGAATAAATAATAATAACAGAAGGGTTATTATGATAAAAGTACAGCATATTCATGTATGGAAATGTCATAATGAAACCTTTTAGTTTGTACATTTATAAAAAAAAGAGGAGAAAATTTAACTATAATCTAGGATGATTTTTCTCAGTTTCAGGATTGTCAGAATGATATTCTGGATAGTTCTTTGTTGTAGGATAGTTTATTGATACCCCTAACTTGTAACATATGATAAAATATTAAGAGATATTGTTACATGTTCTCAGAGAATGAAATGTTGTCCTAGACAACATTGATCTATTTTATTATCCAGATATACTTTAAATTTCTCCCAACCCCCACTCCCACACCTTCATCTCTTTGTATCATTAGATGGCTTGTAACTCCAGCTCTCGATGAAGGCTGGCCTTAAACTCATGATTCCTCCACCTCTTCCCCCACCCCCAAGTATAGGAGATTCAGGAGTACAGCTGTGTACCACCATGCCTGCCCTTCTTTAATTAAAAAAAAAATGGTATATAAATATTTTCTTTCCCCTTTGTATCATTATGATATATAAAACAATATTTAAACCCTTTATCTTCATTCTAACTTTGCTCATTTAATTTGGTTTAATGCCAGGTATGGTGGTGCATGCCTGTAATCTCTGGAGGTTGAGCAAAGGGGACCATGAGTTCAGGGCCAGCTTGAGCTACATACAAAGACTCTGTTTCAAACAAACAACACAGAAGCAAAGTGGTGGCCTGTTATTAGATGAATAAATAAATATGCCTTGACTTAAGCAAGCTATCATATATATGCTTTAAACCTAATCCCCTCACTTTTTAATGCCTCTAACGAATACACACATCCTCTTGTATAAATATTGTATATTGCCATATAAATACTTCTCTAACTGCTAAAAGCAATAATGTATACAATGAGGAATTATGAAATGAGGAATACAATACATTATACCTTCTCTAGAAAGACACAAAGGCAATAACCAATAACTAGTGGTAGCCTGACCTTAGAAACCATGTGGACCTTCCTTGTCTTGTCTAAGTCATTGGAACGTTAGCCAGGCTGATGCCTCTGCTGTGTCTGTCACAGTTAGGGGAAGTCCCCAGGGCCCCTGATTAGAATGTATTGCAATAGATGTGCTGTTCCAATTGTGGGGTTATAAAAACAGTCCCATGTGTACATGAGTAGTCACGGGTGGCAGCCTGTGTTTGGAACATTGCAGGATGTCTCAGGTATCAGTTCCTTGGGAGGCTTAGAGGGCCTATTCAAGAACAGAGTGATTTTGACCAAGTGTGGCCATACAGCATTTCATACCAAGTGAAGATTAAGCTGTTGTAGACTCTGAAAAGCAGATGGAAAGTCAGCTGTGCTCAATATCAAATTAACAACCTGACTATTTCCTGGAATTCGCAGCTCAATCCCCAGTTCCTGTCTTGATGTAGTAGAAATAGTTTAAATTTGCTTTCATTGCTGTGCTGTCTACCTCGTCCTAAGAAAGCACAATGAAGTTCCATCAAGTTTAAAATAAAAATCCATGAAAATTCATTCCATTTATAAATGTGTATGCACTACAAGGTGTAGAAATCCCAAGAACAGTGTTTCAATCTATAGTTTACTAATTGATTGATCAATCGATTGATTGAGGCAGAGTCTATGTAGCCCTGCCTGACCTGGAGCTCCCTGTGTAGACAAAGCTAGCTCAGAGTCATAGAAATTGCCTGCCTCTGTCTGCTGAGTTCCAAGATTGTAAAGGCTTGTACTACCCACACATGGCACAAACTGGACATTTGTAAACACTTTTAAACACTGATTAAACCACAGCAATCTATTTAGGAAATGTTTAGAATACATTCTGCTATAAAATATTATAATCTGTGGATTTTGACAAAATGCTACTTATGAAACTTCATAGAATTAACACATCTATTACAAAAACCAAATAAATAATTTAAAAGGAAATCAACTAAATTCAATGCAATCTCTGATGAAGTATGAAAAATGTTACTTATTTTCACTGTAGCAAATTTACAAGTTGCAAATGAGAGGGATAAACACAACTCATTCCCAATCCTATATTGTTTCTTTTTCAGTTCACGTGACTATAGATAAGCCATGATAAAGAAATGAAAATTAATGCCTTAAATCATGATGTCTATGTGGTTTCAAGACTGGCTTTGTTCTTTTGGTCTTACCAGTGTCCCAAGAGATACTCTGAGTGAAACTGTGGGGATGCTCATGAAGGCAGGCCATCCATCCATCCATCCATCCATCCATCCATCCATCCATCCATCCATCCATCTATCTATCTATCTATCTATCTATCTATCTATCTATCTATCTATCATCTCCCTATCTCTCTGTCTCTGTCTGTTCATATCTCTCTCTCTCTCTCTCTCTCTCTCTCTCTCTCTCTCTCTCTCTCTCTCTCTCTCTCTCTGTGTGTGTGTGTGTGTGTGTGTGTGTGTGTGTGTGTACCTGTCTGTCTTTCTGGCTGCTTTATGTACAGTGATGTGAAGAAAGTCTTTTCATAATTCTTTGCCAGGAATAACATTTTCCTTGCAAAAAGAGTCTGTCAAAAGAAAATAAATGTTTCATTCTTAGCAGATATTTTCTATAATATTATAGTCTGATAAAGACTGACCCTAAAAGTACAGCAATGCACACTGAAAAAAAATATACCATAGCAAGTGAGAGAACAGAATTCTCAGAGTGTGATGAGGAGAAACACTCTCTTGAGCATACTACAGGAAAGGACACATCTTATACAACTTGCCTTGATAAATATGCTGCCAAACCCTGCCGCACTTCAGGGACACTGCTTACACACAAATTCTAGGAAGGACCAGCCTCTTGCTCTTGTGGAGTAGCTGTGATTTTGAACAATAAGGTCATGTTCATTCAGCAAAGGCATCTAGTGCTCCAGATACATTTCTTATATGGACATTGGCCCTAGTAGAATGTGTGCCAAAAGAGTACACTCTCCTCTCCAAAAGGACGAGAAGGAGCAAGTAGCATGCCCAAACAAGACATGAAATCCTAGCCTTCTTGCTCCCTGAGTAGAGTCCAATGCCCCAAGATAAAGGAAATCCACTCCGTAATCTGATAGGCTTGCTACCGAGCATTTTGCCAGGAACAACGCCTTCCCTTCACATAGTGCCAGAGTCCAGGTGCATAAGCTCCAATCCTAGAGAAACAAGTAGGAAAAGAAAATGTAAGAAAGAAAATCTCTACTTAGCATTCGACAGAACATGACAGGCAGAGCTGTGGAGTGTTTCAGCAACTGTGTGGAAGAATGCTTAGCTTATGTCTTCACAGACACTTCATTGGAGGCCTTTGGCTTAATTGCTAAGGTCAGAACACAAATATAGAAATCTAAAATTAGATTACTATAATTGCTTTTCTCCTTCTCCCTCACTCTGCTGCAAGCTCTTTGCAAAGAGTACCTTTGAATACACCATAGCTATCCCAGCACCAAGTACCTTGGTCTGGGAAAACATTTTGCAAAGAGAGAATGGGTTTTTCCAGTTCCAGTTTCTGGAAGTTAAGGAGAAGGATAACACAGAAAGTAAAAAAAATCGCTTCTGTAAATATGCAAATAATATACACATAACAGTATACAATTTTGCATGTAGGTTTGTTGGTGTCTGCTTATATATGTGCTCACAAGCCTGTGTGGATGTACTTGCATGTGTGTGCATGCATATGGAGGTCAACACTGACATCAACTGTCTTTCTTACTTTCTATGATCCATATTGATGCAGAGTCTCCCGTTTGAGCTATATAACTCATCTATTCAGCTGATCCAAACAGCCAGCTTGATGCTGGGTTCCAGCATCTTTACTTCTGAGCACTGGAATAAGGAGGATGCCATAACCACCCAGACTTTACCTGAGTGCTAAGGATCCGAACTCGGGTCCTCATGCTGGCACAGCAGCACTTTACTCACTAAGTCCATCATATAATTTATAAAAACGCTTTCACAAAAATTATCATCTTCATCCCTACTTCCAAATGATCCAACTACTACTCAAACTGCTAAAGTAACTTGTCAAAGGCAACTTATTTCAATCAAATCTTTGTGGAAGATGAATTGGGAGAAGAGTAATACATTATGATGAAAGATAAAATACATTTTATAAACAAATAAAAGGATGGAGAGAAAGTAAGTCTGTTTCATAAAACCTGTAGAAGGTGCTTATGATATTTTTCTCAGAATTGAAGAATTCATTAAAAGAAAATGTTTGCTAAGTTATACACCTTTATGTATGTGTCTTTATACACACAAATAATTGTATGTGTATGATCTTCTATATCATATGGTCACAATAATATTTTTTTCTCCAAAGCTAGCTATTAAAGATCAAGCAAAAATACTGATCAAAGTGGCTGAGCTGGGGGGGCAGGTAATTAAAGGAAATGGGTGTGGGAGAGCAGTAAATTAAATATGCAAACTTCCCAAGATCTTGAAAATCAGAGAGAAAGAGTTTCTTTTAAGAGTTAGAGGGTGGAATCATGACAGGGTGCACCCAAGCAGAGGTACCGAGAGCTTCCGAAAGGGAAAGCAATGGATCTCTAGAAAAGGCAAAATTAATTTCCCTTTTCAAACAGCAGTACATGGACTCAGTGGGTTGTTCATGTGTGTGACAATCACAATTATAGGAAAGGTCCTCATGAACTTGAGAGGACATGGGGGGACATGGGAGGAGCTGTAGGAGAGAGGGAGGGGTAGAAATGATGAAAACACAGTACTAGACCCGGGACAAAATGGTTTCAACACTCTTTCCCCTTCTGATAAACACACATTACTTATGCAAATGGGTATGTAGAATATATTTGAAAATGTCTGAAAATTAATCTTTCCCTTCTTCCTTTAAAATATTTATTTATTTACTTATTTCAGGTAATGCCTCACACAGTACTAGTGTATGGAAGTAGTGTATCAAATTAAAATAAATAAATAAAATTTACTTGTGGTTTTCTGGAGCCAGATGTGGTTTGGGGATGAAAGGTTTTCTGAGCTAGGGGATTCTTTAATCTTTGGAATCAATACAAATATTCTGGCTGCTATAACTATAAGAAGAACATACACCTTTATGAAAGTCACAAAAGTGGACGTATGCACACGTGCGTGTAAAATATGCTGTAAAAGGATAATTAACATTTTAAAAGTTACACATAAGACAAGAGACTAAAGGTAAGACACATAGGTCAGTTGGTCAAGTGCTTGCCTAGCATGCAGAGCCCTGGGTTCAATCCCCAGCACTGTATCTACTAGCCATGGTAGAACATGCCTGGAATCCCAGCATCCACTCAGGAAGTAGAAGGGGCAGGATTAGGAGTTTAAAGTGATCCTTAGCTACATATAGAACTCAAGGCCATTCTGGACTGTGTGAGAAATTATCAGAAATAAGTCAGTAGATAAATAAATAAATATCATTTGTAAAGGAAGAAAGGGAACGATTAATTTTCAGACATTTTCAAATGTACTTATATATCCATTTGCATAAGTAACATCTGTGTTTATCAGAAGGGGAAATAGTGTTGAAATCATTTGACCTGGGACAGATCTGAGGGAAGAAGGCCTGCCATGGATGGTTCATGCGTTGTTCAGGGAAAGGGAGTCCTTCCTATGCACTGTACGTGACTCCATTGGTAGCATCAGATCCACCCTAGAGTTGGAGGTAAGATGATCTTTATGTGCTAACATCCCAGTTGATTCACCTTCAGACTCCTAGGTCTGATCCCAAGCACCACAGAAAATTCACAGAGGTACAACTTAGACCAAGAGTTCACATGTGTGTCCTTTGCCCTGTGTTCATAGTTCTGTGCATGTCTAGTTCATGTATCTACCTCCCAAGGCTGTCTCAGCTGCCTAAAATATGAGCTGGATTCAGACTCTGAGACAGAGAGGCTGAAGCGAAACCTCAGACTGTGGGGATTTGTGCTCATTTGTGCATTAGTGGTGTGACTACGGTGTAAAGCACAATGGAGTGCTGCAGCTGTGGAGCTCGCCATTTTTAATCAGTCTTCTTACCCATGATGCCTTTCGTTTTATTCAGCATCTTCAAAGGAGTCTGGAGATAAGAAAAGTCACATGGCTGGGTACATAGTAAGAGGAGAGAAGGGAAAGAAACATGATCAGTTGGATGCTCACCATGGAGAGTGTGGTGAGAAGCCCTCTTTCATCTCCTACATGAGTGTTCTAAACAGTTGACATAATGCAAGGCTAGATGGATTATATCATTTGTGGAAAATACAAATAGGAACTGAGTACTCAAGTACTCCTAAACAATCCACAAAGACAACATAAAGTGAGACCCCCAAACCATCATACCCAGACTCAGAGTGAGACAGAGCATAGAATATCTTTCTGATAGTCTAAGCTGTATTTAAATAAATTTCATTTTGTATTTGTTTGGTAGCCCTGGATACAAAGTTCTGGAAATTATATTTTCATTAATTAAAAATTCTCAACCATATACAGTCAAAGTTTTTTTCTTTTTCTTTTTCTTTTTTTTCTTTTGGAAAGCATGCACCTGGTTTCAATAGGTATTTAAGCAACATAGCTAGACTGGCTGTCCAAGTGGCACTAGATAAACCAGCAGCATTTTTTACTTGCAGGTTGCCAACTGTCCTAAAGGGAAAAAATCCTTTCATATTTCTTCATGTAAAGGACTTGTTTGCCTTGTAGAGAGACTCAGTGTCCTGCTCTGATTATATAGTCCTCTCAAATCAAGAGCTCACAGACAACAGATCAGCTGTGTCCTGCCTCAGCAGACACGCCCTGTACCTTTGCATTTTCCTCTTGAGTAAATTCTATGGTGCACACAACCTCATGCAAATCACTAACAGGAAGCCACTACCTAGGTACAATCACCTTTCAAAGCTTGCCAACATGCAGGCCCAGGACTGCCTTGATTCAGCAGGAAGAAGAGATCTTCGTTTATTTTCCTAACAGAAATTTTAATCCAGTAGCCCAGTTAAAAAGCATACAAAGAGAAGCAGACCCTATGCATTCTGAACATGTCCTCCAAGGTGCATGCTGCAAGGGAGTCACTGTTGAGGTCCTTATGGAACCTCCCACATTGTGAAATGACCTGTTTATTACAAGTAGCAACAGACTTTTAAAAGGAAAAGATTCTGTTGGCCTTCTATACTAATAGCTTTTTTGGCATTCTGCTGTCCATTTTTTATTAGCCTACAAAAAGTTCATAAACCTACAGAATGTTCTAGACATCTAGATATTCATGAGTGTCTAATGGCAGAGCAATTTCAGGAGCTCCAAGTAAGCCCACACAGCCCAGCATGAGCATTCACTGTAAAGGGACCCTATTATCAAAAACACCACCAGACAGATTCAAGTGGGAGCTAGCCAAAGGTGGGCATGAAGAAGAAAGCCTAGCTCCCTTATCTTGGCAAATCTGTGCCTCACTTAAGTTAAATAGAAAATGGAGACTCTCTCCTGAATAGTTCAAATGACTTCAAATGGGAGAAAGAAGCGAGTGAGCTGTAGACAGAGGCAAAAGTACATACTGTATTTATAATTGAACACAGCTTTTTATATAATTACATCTTTGTGCACTTTTTATTTTTGGTTCTTGAACATAGTCACTCAGATGAAATTAAAGAGCTTGCAGGAGAAGGTGCTTTGATGCTGTTTCCAGTTTCTATGGCAACTCGGGGGCATCTTATTCATCTGCCTCATTGACTGTGAGGGTACTCAAGTGATGCTGGTTACAACTTCTAGCTGCTTCTGGAAGAGGCAGAAAGTAGTACTTGCTGATCTCATGGCCACCAGAAGAAATGTACAATAGGAGTGAAGAAAACCTCTGACATGTTTAGTCAACCTTTTCTTGCCTGGCTACAAATGGCTGCCACCTGAGAGCACTTTTGCCAAGAGTGGGTTGCTCAGGGTGTGTATGGACTTGCCTTTGAAATGGCTCTATTGGTAAATAATGTGATTTTATAAGTAACTTTTGGAGGGAGCTAACTATGTACGCTAAAATAAACTCCTACATACTATTTAGTGAGACCCTTTTTGCTATAGTGTCACATAAAAAAAAAAGATTAGCTGGGGCTTCAGATAAAGAACTGTCTTAGAAAAAAATGTGAAAAACCAAAGGCAAACAAAATTTATAAAATGGGAGAACTGATTCATTTGTTTGTTACACAAAAATGGACTCATGTGCTTACTCAAGGAAGGTCAATTGCCCTTCCCCTAGGGACCAGGGACAGAGCTGATCATAGCAGAATCTAGGATCTGAACTGACATTAAATGAAGAAAGGTATGAATATGTCCATGAGAACACAGTCCTTCAAGTCCTTCCAACATGAAATCTGAGCATGAAAAATCTAGGTTGAGCATTGCACAAAAAAAAAAATGCTATTTGTCATCTTAAAAACATTTGTGTACAACGTATGTGCTCATTCATGTGTGTGAATGTAGGTACAGACATGCCACTGTGCATGTGTCAAAGTCAGAGGACAGCCTTGGTCCTCACCTTCCACCTTGTTTGAGACAGTGCTTGTCTTGTTGTTTACAACTGCATTGTGTACACAAGGCTAGACCACCTGAAAACTTGCAGGGATTTTCATGTCTCCATCTCCGACATCTCTGTAGGAATTCTGTGATTTC
The DNA here is from genome assembly GCF_007827085.1 of Peromyscus californicus insignis. NCBI lineage: Eukaryota > Metazoa > Chordata > Mammalia > Rodentia > Cricetidae > Peromyscus > Peromyscus californicus. The sequence goes on from NW_026294551.1 coordinate 11,577,168, forward strand.
AGGAATTTGTGTTCACAATCTGTCTTCTCTGTGGTTTCTCGAGATTAGAACTCATGTTCTTGTGCTTTTGCCCACTGAACCATCTCCCTAGCTCAACAATTGCCATCTTCCTTTTCCACTTCTGTCATTTCATCCAGGTTCTTAATTTTTTTACGTAATAGTAAAATTTAACAGCCAGGCTTTATAAAAATAGCACTTAATTTTTTAAATGTGCTCTGGAAAAAAGTGATCCCCAGTAAATTGTTGCAGAAATACTCAAATCCATAATGTGATAACTCTTAAAAATCCCTTCACTAACAAGTCAATGTTTCTAAATATGGACAGTAAGAGCTGTTGGTCTATCTTTGTGAGACCCAATGGAGAGTAATTTCTGAGTAATTATTACTTACTGTCATATGTATACTTCTTATTTCTAAGCACAGCTACATTTCCTAGCTTTAAAGCAAAGAGAGCAGTCATACTGACCACTTCCCAAATGGTAATCTAATGAAATTAAATACAACATAGAAAACTTTAAATACCCAAAACTACACAATAAATCCTTCTTTTGGCTGAGTTGAATAGACTTTCTAGAAGTTAAACTTCTGAACAGCCTGAAGAACTCAGAACAGAAACCCAAACCTGAAATAAGAAGTAGCTTTGATCCCAAGCCTGGTTGTATGAGCCTGTGATCCCAGCTACTCTCAAGATTGAAACATATAAAGAATATAAATCCAAGGACAGCCTGGGAAACTCAGTAAAAGCCTGTCTCAAAATTAAATGATGAATAGAGATGGAATTCAGTTCAGTGGTTGACTGCTTGCCTGGTACAAACGATGCTGGATTCAGTCTCCAGTGCCATGAAGGAAGAAAAGGGGGCAGGTGTGATGGTGAGAAGGGACAGGGAAGGAGAGGAAACAGAAAGATTTCTGAAGATAAGTAAAATCATGACAAACTCCTTGTTTGAACCAGATCTTTCATGTTTTACCTGGACCTCTTGACTTGCATGGTATTGCTGCTAGTCTGACAGAACTGTTTGATCATCTACATAGCCCATGTGATATGCAAAGGAGCTTACGACATACAGTGTCTATGACATTATAATACAGGGTCTGCACAGCATAGTGTATTCATCTGTTTTCCTTTATACAAAAGATCAGAGGCAAAGGCTAAATTGTGCTGTCAGTGAACAAAAACACAGCTGATGTTTTCACAATAAATGAGACAGGTAGGAGCTTAGATGCCACCATGAAGAAAGGCACACATTAGCTTCAGTAACCCAAGGAAATGTTAAATAATATATATCATTATTTTAAACCAGAGAAAGAATTATAATTTAAGAAAATCATTCCTCCAAACAATGAATATCCCTGAGGCTACACATTTTCTTACTTGGAGAGAGCCACTTATGTATAATTATTCATCATTATTCTCCTTGGGATTTGGTAACTCTCCCATGCTGGAGCTGGCTCACCTAGCTTAATCTCCTCCCTTCCACATTCTCCTTAACTGTCCCCCTCCTCACCAGTCATCTTACTTCTCCAGCTTCCAAATAGCAGAACTGCCCCCTCCCAGTTTTCACTGAACACTACCCATCTTAGCTCTAAAAGGCCAGCACCTTGGGAAACCATTACCTTATTTCAGAGCTAAATACTCTAATAGTTTTAGTCCATCTCTGTCTTAAAGGGATGTAAACTGTTTTTGAAAAAGTCATTAAGGACAAACCTCAGACAGGGCTTTAAGTCTTAGAATTACTAGGCTCACTGGGGTCGTGTGAGAAAAACATTAGAGAAATTTCAAACCATGTGCATCAGGCCTTGATATGTGGGGCTGGTGTTCCCTCTGTATGTGTAGGTGTGTTCAACTTTACAAAAACAAATCCAGTTGATTTAATCAATTTCCGTAGCTCTAAAGTGGGATCATCTAGAATTAAATACATTTCCTTCTTCATATATATTATCCAAGGAACTGTGGCCTACAAAGGCTGGAGATTGGAAGACTTGAATGTAAGCTACTCAAAGGCTCCTCTCTTCAACAAAGGATTTCTGAAATTCAACTTGGAAGTTTATTTATGGATATTATTATATTTAATATCTGAATACATACAAAAATACACGTATATGTGTGTACATACAAATGAATGAATGGACACAGAGATGGGGTCTTTATTGCATCCTCCTGGCTTTATCATGCCATGTTCTTCTTTCTCCTCCGAACCACAGGAGTGTTCTGTCACCCTCTGGCTGCCCACATCAGGGGGAAAGCAGAAGTGTATGAAGTGGTTAGGTACCTACAGTTTGGTAGGCGGCAGAGCTTTGTGGTTTTGCCTAGAGACAGGCCTGAGCTATTTGAAGCTAACTGAAATGTATCTGAAGCTTGAAATACATACAGGTCACAAACTTGGTGTTTGCACATGCTGTGATTCTACCTCTTATAAGTGACCCCTCATCCCCAGCTGTCCAGATGATAAAGGAGGAGTAGTCTAAGCTTCAGCACATTCTACTGTTAGAGCATCTCCCCATCTTTCCTCGGCCTTCTGGCTAAGAGCTTGTGCAAAGTGCTTCTCCAGACCTTGGTCACTTCATTTCTCAAGTCGGGATTGAACAGGAGCCACGTAGTTTTCCTGTTAGGATGAAATTATTATTTGCCAAGAACTTAGAACCACATATTAAAGGGTTCTCCGAGTAAAAGAAACAGCAAGAAGCATATCTTGAGGGCTAAGAGAATCCCTTCTGTCTCCAGATTTGGAAAACATTTTATTGGTGACTTGTTAGAAGGAATGACCCTTTTTCTCAGAGACAATCTAGGGTTGGGAATGTTGTGTTCTGAAACAATGAGCAGTATAGTGGTAGCAGATCAAATGAATTTAAATCCCATCTCAGTGATTTCTTAGCTTTAAAATTCACCCTAACTTTCTTTGTCATAGGCAAACAACCAAATATGGCCAACTTTCTGTACTCATATCTCACATTTTTTTGCTCAAACACACTAGCTCATTTTTGCTCCTGTTGTCTGTGACTGTACTGCTTTTGGACTATAAGAGTATATTGCTGGCTTAAGACAAAAGCCCTCAGGCCCAGAAAGTCAAAATATTTTCTCTCAATGGTTACCACATCTCTCTTCCTAGTTCTACACTAAACATGCAATAATATCTTGATTTTATTTTGGGTAGGAAAGATGAAATAGAGTGGAAATGTAGCTCAGTTATCACAGTGTTTGCCTAGCATCCACACAGCCCCCAGGGTTCTATCCTTGGCACCAAATAAACCAGGCATGGTGACTCATGCCTGGAATCTCATCATTGGGGGCAGATGCAGGAAAATCAGAAGTTCAAGGCCATCCTTGGCTACATAGATAATTCAGAGGCCAGTCTGAGCTACATGAGATATTGCCTCAATTTTTTTTTTAAAAAAAAAAGGAAGAAAGAAAAGAAAAGATAAATAATACACAAGGCAGGACCTACTTACAGTCAAGGGTCAACAAAATGCAATTACTATAAGTTAGTAATCAAAATACAAACCATTTTCTTCAGTTTTGTTTTTTTTCCTCCTTTTCTATCCTCTAAGCTGTTCTGTCCCAAAGCAAATACAAGCTTGATTTCCTCTAACTTGGATTAAACTAATCTGCCAGTTCCCTGCACCTGCGTGTTCAGGCAATTTCTATGGCTCTGTTCATTCAAATAACCAGAGTTTATGTCCCATTGTCTGAGACTATTAATTTCAATCTTTCTACAGCAATCATACAAGAAATCCAAAGAAACTTCCACAACTTCATTTTCAATTTTATTTTTTATTTAGAAATAATAAAATAAGACATAATATATAAAAAATATGTACAACCCATGGTTTGTGCAGTGCAATAGGAAGACTTTAGGTACAAAAAGATGGCAGATGGGAAAATAATAACTATCATGATTGTCAAAGGCTAGGATTGTTCATCTCGCCAGAGCCCAGAGCTGAAACCTAACATTCCTAGGAAAGAAACTCTAGTTTATGGAAGGTTGTGGGAGGGGATGTAATAATGCAACACTTTTATACTTTCCACCTTAACGTCATTAAACAGAGTGATGGGGAGCTTAAGCCACCCCTTTGGATGAGCTGTTTGCTTTTAGGAGGTGACTGATTATAAGATAAAAGCTGACATTTGTTGTCTACAAGAGGAACATCTTTGGGGAACCAAGGTCATCAGACACACAGCAAGATTTAGGGAGGGAGTATATGGGGAGAAAGGAAGTGAAAGACAATGAATAATGCACTAACAGAACAAGAATGGAGTCAAAGGAACTTTCTCTAGGGATTTGGAAATGACTACAGTGCTATACGACATTCTAAAAATGTCTGATTCAAGTATACTCTTAGAGGGATAGAAAACTATTCCTTTCTCAATAATCAAAATAGAATTCACTTTGTCTACCTTTTATTTAAAAATAGAATAACCAGGAATCTATGCCTCCCCCCTCCAAAAAAATATATATAATGCCCATCCAGATATGGGCAAACATTCTTTAAAAGGGAATACATCCTAGAGGGATTTGCTTGCAGCAGGGAAGCAACGGGCATCTGGGAATGAATCCCAGATGTTCAAAGTGAGTCTCTCCATCTGCTTACTAGTGGCAGTTGTGTACACTAGTTCCGGAGGCCCAGTCAATAAAGACAGATATTCTGAAGGTAAAAATGCAGGGAGAAATGCCGTGCATTACCTATGTCTTGGCTCTTGGCAAAAACAAAACAAAAAGCCATTTAAAGCTTGTAACTATTAAAATGCTAGTAACTACAAAAAGCTCTCAAAAGAACAGTCCATGCTGAAATAAATAACAGAAGAACATACCAAAACGAACCTCCAAAGGCTGGTAATAGCCACTAAAACCATGCTAACCGGTAGCATAATAGGTGCTAGCTCTCAGAACCCCTGCTATAATTAAACCTCCTATGGTATTGTATTTTTTTTCCTTTACAGATTTCTATTTACATTTGGCTTTAAATATGAAAATATCTGATAAACTTTATAAAATGTACACTTCAAAAATGTAGCTTCTGCAAAAGTTTCTTGAAAAAAAAAAAAGAAAGAAAAACAAACCTATGCACCAGAAATTTTAGATGCTTTCTTCTTTTTAAGAAATGAGTTGAAAGATTCCCCTCCCTCTTTTCTTGTCCCTGTACCCACCCCTTTTCAAATAGCTCAAGTCTTTTTAAGTGGTAGCACTGTATGTTTGGAGGAAACTCCAGGTGGTCACCTCTATTCTCCACTGCATCTTCATGTGGTTTACATTCCACTGAATACTCTTTGGTTTGATAGTTTTCCTTTGCAAATCACCTTAATAGCAGCATCTGAAGCCCTCCATGGCCTCGCACTGTCGAAAGCCAGTCTGTTTTCTCTTCAACTGACTCTTCCAACTCTTCAAGCAACTTCCCAACCCTGCCTTTACACATGGATGTACAATTAGAACCCCTTTCTCAACACTTCCCTCTTGATTTCAATGATAAATAACACCCAGAGCTCTCAAACCATTGACTTAAGATAGTTGAAAACAGCAGAAACTGTCATCATTTTACAGGCACTGCATTCAGATACGGCTGCTCACAAGCCACAGACCAGCACAATCATCAACTGAAACAAAATACATGATTCTAGAACAAGCTGATTTTTAATGGCATATTAGGATGCAATACCATTAGAGAGTTGATTTTCAGACTCCAACTAAAAAGCAAAATTAGCAGCCCTAGGATCCACAAGTAGGGGACTTTTAAATCTAAAGATGGAAAGGAAGGGAGACTTGCATTATTGGGCTAGATTGAGGGTGGGGAGAGATGTTTTCATCAAGGCAGGTGACGAGGCAGAAGAGGGTTCTAGAAAATAATGTGTCCTTGGTAACCTGCTCTGGGACTGTATAAGAGACAATGGCCAGCTCACATTAATCATGAGTGTGTACACAGAGAGAAATAACCCTTTGGACTATTAACTCATTAGCTTGTAATTGTGTTGTGTTTATATGGCTCACTAAGACTCTAAAATACTGAGACATTCTCTCCTACCTTCTGCCATTAAAAAGGCAGCTTCCCTCTCCCTTATAAAGCAGATTTTTGCATTGAAGTGGCACACACATAAACACACACACACACACACACACACACACACACACACACACACACACGTGCGCATACAGAGAGAGAGAGGGGGGGGGGGAGAGAGAGAGAGAGAGAGAGAGAGAGAGAGAGAGAGAGAGAGAGAGAGAGAGAGAAATCCCCTGCTTTGTCATATTTAGTCCATGTTGATTCTCTGCAGATGCCTCAGAAGGACAAGCCTAGAGGCCAGATATCTTTCCTAATATGATACCAAGCTAGAAATACTCTGACAGTCAAGGCCATGATTCAGCTGCAAAATTTGAAATCTATCTATCTTCCATGCTGGATGTCTCTGTTTAGAGAATGCCAGGTTACCACAAAGTTCAAGCAAGATCTGATCTTATGGAATAAGCTTTGGAATGTGCAGAAAGAGGAAAGCTCAGAAATGTCTGAGTATCACTCTCTCTCTCCTTTGAATACATTAGCCTGATCAACACTATCTATCAGGGAAAGAAAGACGTTAGTACAGTGTGCATGTAGGTGTGACCCATGTTCTTTTTCCCTTCCTCTTCAAATAAGAAGGATGCACAGAAGAACAAAATTGAAAACACACATTTATCGACTTTGATGCTCTTTTTCAGACTAAGGTGCAGAACGAACAGGCTGTTCAACATCTTGTTGAGGTTCAAAGTTAGTCTCTGGATTTCCCAGACAACCCATGGGGCTTTTTTTTTCCTTTTTAATATTAACTCCACTGTGCAAAAAAATGTGCATTATCTTTGGTATTTATTTTAGGTAATCTAACTGAAAATTTGAGATAACCTATTAGTGTCGTGGAAAGGAAAAGTATAAAACCCAGAGGCTACCATTTGGCTAGTGTTACATAATGCCCTTACGTAACGAGAAAGTGGGGAGAGGGAGAGAGAGAGAGAGAGAGAGAGAGAGAGAGAGAGAGAGAGAGAGAGAGAGAGAGAGAGAGATTGGAGATCAGAGAGATCAATTTTAGCAAACAAATTACTGGCCTCAGAAAATCAGGCTCTCATTTTGGCAGTTAATAGCCAAATACTTGACACTTTGAAGCACACTGTGCGCCTTCAACAATGTTCAACACTGACTTTTTAAAATTATGTAAAAGATAAACCACACTGCAACAAAAATACAGTTTGTGTTCATGTAGTTAGCAGCTTTTCAAAAAATTAAGGCAGAGTCTTGCCTGTGTTATGCCATTAAAATCATCCTTGTTCCCCTAAAGAGAAGCATTCCAGGTAAGCTAAATACCAAAACTGAGGCTTGCCTGCATATTCAAGTTTTGTAAAAACACAAAACAATACATTTAAAATCCCACAACTCATTCTACAACAGATATGTGCCATCGGGTCACTCGGAGGCCTGCAAAGCACTTTACATCAGTCATCCAGCTTACAGTCTTTTCTTGAAACCTTCGTGCTAGCCTTAGTCTCTTGTGGCTGCTCACCTTCACCCACCTCTTGACCAGTACCATGGTCTGTATAACTGTCCCGGATCTCTGACCAGCAACAGACTGTGCAGCGACATAAATATTCCAAAGACGCAATCAGCCAGTCATATCTCCGATTCTCTCCTTAACGGCCTGGGCTCTAGAGGTACGCTTGCTTGGTTATGAAGATCTATGCCAGGAGGTGAGTCTGTACTTGTGCTCTCTGGGACTCCATTTTCACTGTCCTCTTCCTCTTTGCTTGTGAGGGCAACTTCATTTTCATAGCAAAATGAATTCGCATTTGAGAGGATGTATTTCTTCTCTGCTAAGTCTCTGGCACTACAAAGGGGAGTGTTAGGTACCTCGTAAGTCTTATGGAATCTTGAATAGTCCACTTTGTAATAGTGTTTCTCTTCAAAGAGCACTGGCTCATAGCGGTGACCCCAGAGAATTTCATTGGCCAGATATGAACTCCGGCATTGTGTCGTCATGGCAGTGGCTTCCACCATGCCTTCCAGTATGACAACAATTTCAAAGTCTGCATTGTCAATGTCCTGCTTACTCAAGTCATATAAAGGGCTGTCTTCATCTATTTCATGGACAATAGTGATAGGGGACACCAGAAATATACGGTCAATTCCACTATCAAAACCAACATTGATGTCTATCTGGTCCAAGGGAATATATTCCCCTTCTGAAGTGATTCTGGATTTGAGTAGCTGTGCCCGGACATGAGCTTCCACAAGGTGGCTTTTGCGAAGATTGCCCACCCTCCACATTAAGCATAGTTTGCCGTCCCTCATGGCAATCACAGCATTGTGACTGAAAACAAGAGTCTCATTTCTCTTCTTTGGTTTTGCCATTTTTGCCATGACTGCGCCAATGATGAAGGCGTCGATGATGCAGCCTACGATTGACTGGAATACCACCATGAAAACAGCAATTGGGCACTCATCTGTAACACACCTGAAACCATAGCCTATGGTTGTCTGGGTCTCAATGGAGAAGAGGAAGGCAGCTGTAAAGCTGTTGACCTCAGACACACAAGCTTTGCTCTCTTTAGAAGCATCCAGATCCCCATGGAGCAGAGCTATCAACCAAAACACACAGCCAAAGAACAGCCAGGAGAGCACAAATGCCAGGCAGAAGATAACCAGCATCCATCGCCAACGAATGTCAACACAGGTAGTAAAGATGTCTGCCAGGTACCTCTGTCCCTTCTCACCCACATTAATGAACTGGACATTGCAGTGCCCATCTTTCTTCACAAAGCGGCTCCTGCACTGTTGCCGCGTATGGACTTTACTCTTGCCGTTCCCGAAGCCATTGGCCACTGCCATAGTGGCCAACTTCATGCCATCTTCTTCTGAAGAGACAATGCTGTAGCGGTTGGTTCGCACACTGCCCATTGCTTCCGCGGTGGACGCCAGTGTTTCTGCTTTAGAAAACAGTCTAAGTTTTTGCAAAACCCTTTGAAGAAACAGTTTTGAATGTTCAGTGAAGACACACACACCAAAAATTAAAAAAAAAAAGAGGAGAGATGGATGCTTCCAAAGGACCTTGAGGTTCTACCAAGGTTTGCCTTTTGACCAGTAGAGTTACCTTAGTAACTCAGCTGACACCCAGAGAACTTGTCCTGCAAGAAAAGAGAGTATTCATTACAAAACAGCCATACTTAAAGGAGTCCTACTGTCTAAGACAATATCCCCATCTTAACAAAAACAGAACAGGACACAAACAAATTGGATTGGATTGTGTGGAGTTTTCTTTGTTCCTATAAATTATATTTTAATTTTTTATTTAAAAATGCAGTCACTGAACATAGATGAAGTACCTCTGCTAGTCATCCCACCAAAATTTCAGTTCCCTATTCATCTGCTATTTGTCAGCAATCTAGAATATTCTATAATCCATATATACCTATCAACTCTTACTCTCTTCCAGGTTCTCAAGGTAATAAACAGAAGAATCATTCTGATTTCTAAGGTTTGTATCAGTGTCTAAAAGTAGGGTATGTCTAGAGAACATTTCCTAAGAGCAGCCTGGATATTAGTCCAGTTACATATGTGTTAAGAGAGAATGTCCCAGCCCTTGCTGACAAAGTTGACATCTATAGGCACAGACAGTTTTGTTTCAGTAGTAATGTTGGGCAGACAGTCCTTTGTAGCATTTGAAATGGATCCTAACTTGTGTATACTGTTTGTACTTGTTCCATCTCTCCCCACACTGGAAGCAGGCACTGTGCAGAAATGTCTGATACCATCTCCCTGAATGCAAGCGATTCTGACTTGAAGACACAGATTTGCTCTGGGGGATAGAGAGCCTTTCTGTTGCTTAGCAATATGAGTCCTGAAATTCTCCAGAGATGGGATTGCCATGTGTAATGACAGGGTAGGGAGGAAGCACCTCTGTTCCAAAGGCCCAGGTCTTTAGCGGATTGAGATAAGGCAGGAGCTCATTTCATGTGGGTTCAAGGCTGTGTTCTCTCCAACAGAGACAACTTTGTAATCAAAGTAGCTCATAAATGCCAGTCAGCTTACTTTCACTTCCAGTGCTCTTGTTTGCTGTAGGTTCCTATGGAGAAGGCACTCACCTTTACTTAACATGAACAAATAGTAGCTTCCAGCTTCCTCCCACTGCTTCATTCTGCCCCAGGTAAAATTTAGCTACTCGCTTTGACTTTACCTCAACTCCAAAATCAAAACAAAACAATAAAAATCCTACATTTTCCTGTAACAAAAAGAAAGAAAGAAAGAGAAAGAGAGAGAGAGAGAAAGAAAGAAAGAAAAAAAGAAAGAAAGGAAGGAAGGAAGGAAGGAAGAAAGAAAGAAAGAAAGAAAGAAAGAAAAGAAAGAAAGAAAGAAAGAAAGAAAGGAAAGAATGACTAAGAAGCAGTCAAGGTGTTTTCTTTATGCAATATGTATTAGCAAAGTCTAGAAGTAGATTAATATTAATATAGCCTAGAACTAAAAACTGAAAGTGATTTCCAACTTTTCAAACCACCAAATCCTTGTCCTGTTTTTAAGAGGGACAATAGAAAGGATCAGAAATGTATTGAGGCCTTGGTGAGGGGGCTCCAGTTTTGATTTCCCACAGAAGGCACATGAATATGGATCAGTCAACAGAACCATTTTCAGCCAAGCCAGCTGCAGACACAGAAAGCAACCCATTTGTCCTTATTTCATGCAGGCCTTTACAAGGAGGCAAGGTGCATTGTGTCTGGAAATGGCGTGTTCTAGTCCTCTGACTTCTCCCGTTATATCTACATTATTATCAAGACATACACCAACTTATTTTTCTTGAGATTAGTCATCTGTGGAAATGGCAATGTGTGTTACATTTTGGCAGCTCTTGACACCTAAATGATGCTTTATTTGAAAACGCCTTTGAATTGCTTTATAAAAAGAAGTTCCGGTGCCTGGTGCCTTCCCTACCTTCTCCCTGCTTTGGTGTTTTGTCTGCTTCTCTGTGAAGTGTGCATTTGGACAAAGGAATAAAGAATCATAGTCCTCAGAGGTTAGACCCTGGACTTGGAAAGAAATATGTTAACAGTATTTTCAGATGATTTGGCTCACATAATGTTGCCAAATGTTTCTACCCAAACATGGAGACAGCAGCATGACACCAAATGCAGGTGTGCTTTTCTTTAAAACGTCGTCGGAATGGGACAAAGGAGTCCCTTCAGAGAGTGTATCTGAGTTACAACTGACTTTAAACTATTTTACAATAAACTAACACCAATCAACTCCCCTTTCACTATTCAAAAGAAGCCTTTCTCTGCATTAACGTTGTGCGTCATGCACAGACTCTCGGATTTCTTCACACTGACTCCTGCCTCTTTCCAGATAAGAACTTAACAACCCTATGAACTCTAAAGGCCCAATTAGGACTTTCCAAAATCTCCATCCTAGGACATCTGTTTGAATTCCACAAGTCACACAATAGCTGTTTCCTATGAATAGCTTTCCCCACTTGGAACCTTGCAAATAGCATGTACTGAGGGGGCTGTCATTGTCTCATTTCCATTGCTAATGGCAGAATTTGTTCCACATGCTAGCACATCATTTTCAGGTCTTACCAGGGCTTCCTGGAAAGGAAAAAAAAAGTTTTTCCTTTCCTTTCTTTCCTTGAAATAGAAAATTTCCTCATGTCAAACACATGTCAAACCCAAGCAGAGTAATGTTTGTACGTGTGCACACACACATGTCATATGTCTTCAAACTTTATGGAGCTGGTTACAATTACAAAAGTCTAGAACATGCTACACTCTGACACGTTAACTGTCCATATAGTTCACTTTACTTTTGCTCTTGACCTGCCCACAGGTCCCAGTCACCTCAAGCAAGAAGAAAATTCTCTTGCCCTCTCCTCCCTCAGTGGGAATCACCAATTCATAAACATCTGGGAAAAGCTTTCATTAAAAAATAGGACTTCCACGCAGGTTTATTCCAAATTTTTTTGAAAAACAGCAAACTAGTAATTTATTCAGATACACTTGCCTCCTTGATGGGTATAGCTCCAGAGAGCTTATAATGGATTTGGTGAGTAATATACAAATTCCCTTTAAGCTCAAATATTTAAAGCCTCAGTTCTAAACTCAATGGACATGAATACTCATTTCACCCAAGCCATAACCAATGAGGTACAAAGTATTTCTGGGAAATTGAGAGGCTACATGTGGTGCTGTTCATGTTAAGACTATTTATAGGCTGATCCAAAATTAAGCATAAGCAATGGAAAAAATAGTCCAGCGCCTCAATCTTAGGTAGATGTTGAGGGAGAGAGGCCTGGGGGGAGAGAGAGAGAGAGAGAGAGAGAGAGAGAGAGAGAGAGAGAGAGAGAGAACTATGCACAAATACAGGGGTAAAATCACATTGTAAAAATGCGAGAATCCGAATTGTTTTCTACATAAGAAATACCTCCAGTAGAGCATGTGAAAAACTAGATAGAGGTACTTAGGAAGAATAAATGAGAATCATAGTGTCCCATAGGAGGGTCATTGACTCTCAGTGAAAATGTAAGTTTCTGACTAAAGACAGGACATAGCAGAAGAAGAGATGCTGGGTAAGAGAAGTCTGCTAATGAGTGCTTAAGCAGCTATTCCCCAGCTGACGCCATGCAGACCAGTCCCAGAGTGCTCTGGGCATAAGTTGCTATGTGAGTCCTATTGCTGCAGAGCAACCTCTGTGAAGCTCAGTAAACAGAAAGGGGGGTGGGTGGGGAGGAGACACCCATTTATATCTACGTGAGTGCTGCCTCCAACATTTATACACAGCAATGTTTGCGGCAACTCGAGGCATTTATTGCATGCCAAAGATGACTGGTGTTCAGTAAACAAAAATTCATCTCTTTTCAAAAGCTCAAAATGGTCCAAAGTTCAGGTAAAGATAGGGTCAATCTTTTAAACTAATCAGAAGTCAGAGAAAGACAGCTGACCAGAGAGTTTTGATAAGGAATGTCTGAAAGGTGTCAATTGACTAATTTGTTTGTTTGTTTGTCTGTGTAATTTCGCAAATGTGTAAAACAAGTATCTTTGCAGATATCAATAACATAAAAATAAAAGAATACCACACAATATGGAGTTAAAGGTACAAAACAAAGTGAAATGACCTTGACCCCAACTGTCACCGTTTCCACCATACTTGAAGTAACCTGTCTCTCTCCTGGGCGTGGGGATTTTTTTTTCCTGCATAATGAAACATAAAAATAAAACCCTTGGTTGTGATGAGGACTAGGTGAACAAGTGTATTGGTGCTCACAGGGCACATACAGAGCGGGCTAACAAAGGGAACTATGACAGCCTATTAATTATTAATGGGAAGAGACAGTATATGATAAAAGGAGATATTAATTCCCTTCTTGTCTTAACCAAAACAGGTTTTCAAGTAACACTTTTATTTCATGTCAGGTACATTCAGAGTTTGTGAAAACCTTTGGAGGGAACAGTCTCCTCCATGTCTCTACTGACAGACTGAACCATACAGATGTGCATCTGCCCATTTCCTATCTCGGTTTTTCCTCCAACTGTCATAAGGAATCCATGTTATGATGCAGTCTTTTTTTTTTTTTTCAGAATCATGTCGCTCTGATTATTGCTTCCCTAAAACCACAGTGTCTTCAGATGAGGAATTTACACCATTATTACTAAGAATAGCAAAGTGCCTAGGACAGACTGACATAGGATGGGAAAGTTTTCCATTCTTCAGGCTAAAATCCAACACTGGCTCCTACTCTGTTTCTCAGCAAAGGAACTCTGAGACTTGAGGTGTTCACTCTGGAACTCTGTGCTATATTTGAAGCAACGACTCCCTACCCCCATCACACACACACACACACACACACACACACACACACACACACACACACACACACACCAAGGATCTAGAATAAGTGCTGAGTCTCGCTGTCTGAGACCAGCGCTCAAGAGGGACCTCCAATCCACAATTACATTCTCTTCCTCCCTGGATCCCCCAGTAAGAGGAAGAATCCGCTTCAGGCTCGCGCTTGCCTCTAAACCCCAGTATCTCGCTACAGCTGGTGCATTGGAAGTTATGAGCACAAACAGATGCTGCAGAGAAATCTGTTTCTATTGCTCAACTCTTCCAAGCATGTCTCAGTATTTTTAGCTCTGAGGATGTTCTGGTGCGCACACAAACTATATAGGCAATGAGCCTGGGGGGGGGGGGGGGGACTCCAAAGCTTGCAGAGGAAAGCATTACAGCAGCTTGACAGATGGGCACCTCCAGAACAGCGGGGACAGCAGGGTAGGGGACTGTGGCGCAACTCCATTGCCCTAGACACACACAGACAAGAGGAGAGGAGAGGAAAAAACCACAGAAGCCCTTACCTGTTGCTGGCACAGGATCATAGGGACATGGAGTGGAAGTGGGGGTTACAGAAGCATGTAAGATCCAGTGGTTTTTGTGAAGGAGAGTGAACCGAAGCAAGTAAGAATTCCCAAGACCCTGCTTGCCGGCGCCGGGAAGGCTGCGCGCTGGCCAGGGCTCCAGTGCGCTCTGCGATAGCCTGGGAGCTTTTGAGGCGGTCCTTGTGATAACCGGCCTTCTTGGCTCCGCCCCCTGTCCACTGTTGGCCAATCGGAGAGCACCTGGCTGCGCCGCCAGCCCGGGGAACCGCCACCAGGAGGGGGAGGAGGATCCTTACACCCGAGGCCCCTAGCTCTGCCAGCCAGGGAACCTGCGGTGGCTTCCTCTACTTCCTCCAGCTTCCTAGCCTGATCTGAGAGTCCAGCTCAGGGCTGGGGAGGAGGAAGTCGCGGCCCAGAGGGGACAGCAACAGGTGGGAAGCTCAGCCGCCACGCTGCTGCCTAATTGCAGCCTGGCCTTGGGCAAAAAGCTTCCTAGTGGGTCAATGGGACCCACACTTTCCAGTTTCTTTCCAGGGTGGAAGCCGGCTCTACATGTTCCTGTAAGGGCCTGAGAGGTGTCAGTGCCTGAGAAAGACGCCTGCATCAGGGAGGGAATGAATGATCACTGGGGTGCGTCTCCCTCTATCCCTTCTCCTGCATATAGACCTTGGAAACCACAGCGCATTCAACTGCAGCTCGCGGATAATCCGCTAATTAAACAGCGAAAATGTCCCGGGACCTGTACTCAGTAACCAGCAAGATTTAGATGAGCACAAGTACAGCAATGGCTTGTCTGATCAGGCTGTTTTCTCCGCCTGAATGATGGTGAATTACTTACAGAAAGTGCCTGGACTTCTCTAGGGGGTGGGGGGGGGGAAGGGAGGGAGCCGCTGGTTCCTCTCGCCTTGTCCGCCCTTCATCTCTCTCTTCACCACCGCCCGGCACGCTCTGCTCGTGTAAAATCAGAACAATTAGAGAGTAATGAATTCTCTGGAACAGTAACTCCTACAGACTCTCAGCTCTGCCCTCGCACCAGCGCCTCCCAGCCCCCCTTCTCAGCAACCAGGCAAGAGCATAGCAGACCCTCAAAAACCAGCTTCGGCTTTAACCTTGCCTGCATCCTGACAGTTTATAAACTAATTCTTTAGTGAGTGTGTAAACTGAGTGCATAGTCTCTCTGAATATGAACGTTGGTATCATAGCGAAGCTTTGTTCTTAAAAGAACAGCGTTTAGGAGTCTTTATCTTCCGCGGAGTTTGCAGTCCGGCTTAATGACTATGCTTCAGGAGCTCCAAAGCATCTCGCATACCTTTTATTTAAACCCCTAAAGATTGCGTTGAGTAACCAAACTACTCTACAAAGCATTTCGCATTCCTGGTTGTACAAGCAGGGTACGTTTTTCTGTGTAGGGGAGTTGAAAGGAACAGTTCTGAGTTGCTGCGTGGATACCCACCTCCTAGTCTCATATCCTCACGTGGCCCCTAGGAGGTGCTAGTGAAATGTGAATACATTTTCATTTCTTCTCACTGAGCCTTTCTCTTTTCCTAGTACTGAGTGAGAGACACTTAAGAGGGTGTGGAATAGGTCATGGAAGCCTGCGACTGTTTTGATAGTCAAATGGTGTTTGTTTGTTAGGACTGCATTTACACCAAGCTCTGTTACTGAGGGTTGGTTACCTTTTCAAGCTTTGTACACCAGGATATTGTCTCCCACGGGTGAGGTAGGTCTCCTTTATCATAGAATAAGCCATGTATAATTTATAAATTGCTTGGATTGAATCTGCAATGAAGATGACTATATTAGAACCCAGGATGTAGCCTAAATCTAGAGACAGGAAGAAAAGTAACTCTTCATTAGCCAAGGCATAGAGAAGAAGTTATCAGCTCATTTATGTTTTTTTTTCCTTTCTTCTGTGCTGTGACTCATTGCATAAATAGATGGGGAAGAATTCTCCAAACTACACAAACTCCCCCATCCTCTGCCCCCACAGGTAAGGCTCTCCTTGTGAAATTGCCCTGCTACCCAGAAAAGGTATTTTTCAGAATCTTGGTTTGCAGTTATTTTAATATTCTACTCAGTAAAATGAATAAACCCCAGGCCAAGACAGCTTCGTGGAACAGGAAGGTCATTAAAGGAATGAGCACAATAGTCTATACTTTTGTTTGGATGTACACCTTTAGCTGTAGAGGTATATATAATACAGTCCCTAGTCTTTCTGTCAACCACCGATTTTATTCTCACTCCTCTCCCTGGGACTGGATGAATGAGAGGCCACAAGGCAGGTATCGTAGAGGAGATAGTTCAGGAAAATTAGATTTTTGCGAGCAACTTCCCAGTCTTGATAGACGTTTCCCCTCATTGTTTACTTAAACAAACATGAAGGATTTAATTTTGACTAAAACATTTTCGGTGTATGATAGATAGACTTGCATATCTCCCTTGCATTTAAAAGAGAAAGTAACTGCATTTTAATTAATAAATACCTTTTCACTCTGTCCCTATTAGGAAAACTCTAGGCTGCCAAAACATTAGTACTTGGATAAATATGCTATTTTTTGGAGCAGTGAGTGATACAGATTTCTCTAGTCAGTCTACCTTTTTTTGGCTGATTCAGGCCTTATTTAGCACACACACACACACACACACACATTTCCCATTAGTTTTAGATATTGTGGCAGTTGGGATCCATCTGTGGATTAAATTTTTCCAAGGAAATGACAATTACTCTTACTGATTCCCTCCACAGCAACCACCTATAATATCAGAACTAATATTAGTCAGACTCTGAATGAGAAGTTTGCTTGTTCATGGCCATGTGATGCAGAGACTGTCTCACTAGAAGCACAAATCATTCCTCCACACTCAGTTTAAGAAGTACGAATACGTTCAGACCTCTCCCGATCATATGTGTTCATATCAATACTGCAGTCATCAACAGCTCCTTGGATTTGCATCTACACCATATTAAGAACCATTAACTTATAATAATACTGATGATAACAATACTTATAATAATATAAATTGATAGATCATCAGTTTGGCTTATAACATACACAGGATGCATCTGTCATCTAGTGATGTTAGACAAAGCCACCAAAGTGGAACATTAAACACTGAACTGAATGGAATCTTTATTGGAAAGCCTCTTTGTCTTTGTAAGTTAATCAGTGTTACTTACCATTCTTATCACTGATCATACTTATTCTTTATATTGATCTTGACTGACAGACTCTTAAAATAACTACTGAGTACCTAGTCAAAGAAACAATATTTCTTTTTCCCCTAGGGTTTTAATTTTTTTCTTTAGATGCCAGAAACAGAAAGTAAAACAGTTAAATGATCCAATGCTGGAAAAAACAAACAAAAAAAAATCACAAAACACATTGTCACATGCGTTGCTACTGAGGATTCTGAAAACATACCAAAAGGCAAACGTGCTGCCTGATTGTGTTAATGTCCTCATGTCCCCATGATGTTCAGCTCTTTCTATGTTGATGAAATCACAAATGTTATTATGAATTTCGAGTATCACATCCTCACTGAGTGTCTCCATTTACTAGGAGGCATTGTAAGAGTGAATGTACTCGATAAGCATTGTCTGTTTTGCACCACAATGGATATGCTTTGGGGAGGACTGATCTGACATATTCAGGAACACAGTATCTTATATCACAGCTTTTCTTTGGAAATCCAGTTGGTTGGAAATTATTTTTTCTGAATTATTACACCTAGCTCTCTGATTACTAACACTCTGAACCCACCTCTCATATAGCTTATTTTGCTCTGTTTATGCTACTGAAAATATTTTTCATATGTAGCATGAATCTCAAAAGTTCTTATTAATAAAATTAAACCAGGGGCCAGTTATTGGGGTGAAATGCTGGAAGATCAGAGAGACAGAACAAGCCACAGCTATCTCACCTTGCCAATTCCTCAGCTGGTCCTGTTTCCTCAGACTGGAAGCCTCTGTGTCCTCATCCCAATGGCTCTCAGCTGAACTGCTGCTAGAAGCCTGAATGCTTAACCAGCCAAATGCTTAACCAGGCAAATGCCTAACCAGCCAAATGCTGCTCGTTTCTGGT
Source organism: Peromyscus californicus insignis (assembly GCF_007827085.1). Taxonomy (NCBI): domain Eukaryota; kingdom Metazoa; phylum Chordata; class Mammalia; order Rodentia; family Cricetidae; genus Peromyscus; species Peromyscus californicus. The sequence goes on from NW_026294551.1 coordinate 11,595,615, forward strand.
CCTCAGCGCCTTATAAACCTTTCTGCTTTCTACCACCACTCCCTGGGATTAAAGGCTGCTTTCTGGGATTAAAGGCGTGAGTCACCATGCCTGGCTGTTTCCAATGAGGCCTTGAATTCACAGAGATCCAGAGGGATTTCTGTCTCTGGAATGCTAGGATTAAAGGCGTGTGCTACCACTGCCTAACCTCTATGTTTAATATTGTGGCTTTTCTGTTCTCTGACCCCAGATAAGTTTATTAGGATACACAATATTTTGGGGAACACAATACCACCACATCCATATGTTTGTTTATACGTAAGTGCGTTTCCAAAATTCATTGTTATGTCGTTTTACTTCTATATTCTGGTCAGTTTGCACTTAGACAAATGTGTAAATTCCTCTCCACAAAAGTCAGTTTCATGATGAAATGAACAGAAGAAATAGAAATTCTTTATTTAAAAAAAAATGGCTTACATAGTGACTCAGTGTTATGGTTTGAATATGAGATGTCCTCCAGAGCTCATATGTAGAAGATATGGTCCTTAGCTAGCAGTAGGGGAAATTTTAGAAGGTGGGACCTCACTGTCATGAAATTATCTGGTCCTCAGTCTCTTTGCATCCCTCTGTGTCTTTCTACTGTGAGATAAGTAACCTATGGCACATGTCCTTGTTGCCATGATGTCCCTCCCACCTCACCCTGTATCTAGAATCACTTGAAGTAAGCACCATGGACGACGGAGACCACAAGCAAAATTTATGTCAAATACTTTGTTGCGAAGGCCAAAGGTCACACTAGTACACTCATTATGATTGATTATATAATAGTTACTATGTGCTAACTCATTTTTACCTGCAATGCATTGGGCTTATCAGAGTGTAGTAGAGTCATTTCCCTACATTAAATGACTGGACTAAATGTATGTAAGACATTTTGCATAACCTTCCTTCCCTATCGGGAGAACCTTCACTTCACAGTTTTGTTTTGTTTTTTTTTCTTGTGTCAGTGTGGTGTGAATATGTCAGGCTGGAACCATCCTGTGCAGAACTTCTGGATTCTAATCTCTACTGGGCTGATACATTATATAACCACGATTGCTAAAAATATATGGTGAATAAAAATAAATATGATCTAACAAATCTAAAGATGTATTTTTTAAAATAGACTGGACAGATACTGAATTTCAAGTTACCTTATCTTAATCAATTTTCTGGATCTATCTAAGACATCTATTTTACCTTTGCACAACAATTAAATGCCTTGGTATTTGTTCCATTGTGAATAGTGAGCAGTCCAGGAAGACCTCTGAGTAAAGAGATGTCTGTGTGTTTATAACTATTTGTGTGTTAATGGGTGCATGTGTAGCACAATCACACTTATTCTCTCAGTAAATGCCATTGCTTACTGTGATGATATGTTATTAAAGGCTTTCATTTCCCAGGAGATCTGTTAACACCAATAACAAATGGGTCTGCTCTTTAAGAAGCCTCCACTTCCGGGACAGATAGGTTATTATTTAGTAAATCAGCTCTTTTGTCATGCTCTGGGAGCCCTTGTTTATCTCAGGTATGCAAGATAATTACACTCTGAAAATATCAAATTCATCTCAGGGCCGGGTCTTAATTTACTGTTTTTAACACGGTGATTACAAGGATCGCTTCATTTTTGTTATCTGTGGCGTGTTAGTTCTCTCAAAGACAGCTTCACTTTTCCTTTCTCACTACCAATGACAAAGCTTCTTAGGCTGGGTCAGCACAGGTCACTGGTTGAGGAGAATCCAGCTGAGAAAAAAAAAATGCTAATTATTTTGTGTCATCACTACTGCCACTGGGGACAGACAAGCCTTACTGCTCCAGGATCAGTGCCATCATTTGATAAGAGTGATGAAAGTTTAGTTAGAAGATCAGTGAGAAGCCAGTGTGGATGGAAAACTTCCCAAGCAGCAATCCCTGCTCTTGTGCTTCACAACCCATGATGCTCAGTGGCTCAGCATCACATGGTCATGCACTCAAGGAGATCATGAAAATGTCCCTCCCTGATACAGTACAAAATAACTTCCATTGTAATTAGCAACTAAATCTAAAGTCTAAAACACTTGCAATGATGTCTCTTTACTTTTAAAATAACTCACTGGAACGCCATAAGACTCACCCAACTTAGCTTTAACTGACTTTAAAGAAATAGATAGCCAAGGCTCACCAGTTTCTGCCACAGGCTGCAAAGAAAATGTGAAATACTTTTGAATCAATCAAATACATCGTAATGATATTTTTGAAAGAAAGGCTATATTCTCGAATGCTTAGGTTTTAGGATGCTATCTTGGACACTCTGCAGCTCTTTAAAAAGGGCAGTGCATCACGCCTTTAATCTCAGCACTCGGGAGGCATAGGCAGGTGGATCTCTCTGAGTTCAAGGCCAGCCTGGTCTACAGAGTTCCAGGACAGCCGGGGCTTTTACACAAAGAAACCCTGTCTCAAAAAAAAAAAAAAAAAAAGACCCACACATAATACAAGTTTTAATAAGCATCCCTCTGTACATAAAAGTATTTTCTTATTGAACTCTATTACAAAGATAAACATGCATTTTTATGAGTTTTGCTAGTAAAATTCCTCCCCGGGAGAGAGAGAGAGAGAAAGCCTTACTCTTCCCAAGGTCCCAACAAGTAAGGTTGGAAACAATAGTTCACTCAAAGGAATCAATGAGTTTGTGAGGCTTACTTACAAAGCAGTGGGGGGCGGTATGAGCAGGAGCTTAGGTGATCTTAAGCAGCCAAACTGGGGGGTTTGCACCCAGCAGGGATGATGGCTTCCCCAGGGCTGTGTAGATGGAACCCCTCCTCTCATCCTTCACAACCTATATCTTATAGCCCCTCCCTCCAAGATCTTCATACAAAGAATTAATAAAAAATATTGTTTAAAAAATACTTGGGAGGCTACTAGACTAGGGTTTCTTCCTTAGTACACTAAAGTCTAGTGTGAACAGTGGAAGGAACTAGAGACGTTACTAATCAGAACCATCCACTACCATTTAACTAAGGAAGGAGTTCTGCTGTGTTCCTTTGTTTCAGTTATCAAGGCTCACTGCTCACAGGGCTGCAGAGCTCTCAAATAAATTGTGCTGGGTCTGAGCAAGACCCCATTCTGCAGTTTGTTCTTTGCTCACATAAATAGTGTTCAATTGGTTTTTGTCTAAAGTGTTCCTTTTTTAAAGTTGTTTTATTTATTTTGGTTTCTTGTGTGAGTGTTTTGCCTGCACTTATGTATGCCACACTAAAAAAAAAAAAGTGCAGTGCATGCTCCTTGTGCAACATTAAATGATTTTTAAAACCAATTGAAAATATAGAGATATGGAGCTGGAGAGATGGCTCAGCTGTTAAGAGCACTAACTGCTCTTCCAGAGGACCTGGATTCCAAGTCCCAGAATGCTCTGTAACTCTAGTTCCAGGGGGTAGGTTCCCTGTTCTGGCCTGTGATGGCACTGCACTCATATAGTGCACAGGCACATGTGAAGGCAAAATCTCATACACAGAAAAGATTTAAAAGATTTAAAATTAAATATAGATTTGTATTGGAAAAGGAAAAAATAAATAAAAGAAGTTCTTATCTCCTTTATGGAGTAAATACACTTTAGCTTTGTAGGATTTTTGTCCCTTTTCCTACATTTTGCATCGTTTTTAGTCATTAAATTAACTAAATTTAAGAGCATATAGGCCTTCTTTTTTTAAAAATCATGATTAATACTCTACTTACAAATCTGTGATGCAATTAGAATCACTCAAAGGCAAATTTAATGACATTATAATTCATCTTATGTTCATAATACATAAGAATATAGTCATCCCCGAGTCTTCTATATTTGCATTCACTTTTGGGTTTTCCTTTTGAAAGACGACATTAATTATATATGCATATTAGTGTTTATCTTCATCTTTTCCATTTTCTTTGAATAGATTTCTAGATGTGAATTGACTATGTCAAAGGACTCAAAACTATCGTAATTTCAATTCTCATTACTTTAAATTCCAATGTATCGAAGTTTAAGTTCTAAACTTTGGGATTCTGATGATAGGTATAGATTCCATGCAGTAGGAGGGATGGTTTGAGAAGTGGGTCACCCTAGTATGATTCTGGAACTTAAGTCTGCCACTTACTATTTGTGAAACCAAAATGTCACTGGTATTGCAAATCATGTATTGAGATTCATGAGACATGAATTGATGACCTAAACAATGGTTGTTATTTACACTACAGCTGCATTTAATGATTCTGAAAATTTCATGGTCAGTGACTGTTATTTGGAGGACTAAGTCATGTGTGCAACAACCTTTTAAATGACCTATAAATCTTTTGCAGTGCCCAGCTAAACACTACAGAGATAAATGAAAGGTAAGACCCGAGAAGCCTGGTGATGTGTTCCAGGCAAGGCTGAAGATACAGGCTAGCAGTAAGTAAACCAAAGGAGGAAAGTAGAATGCATTTTCCAGTTGATAGTCCATATTTGAAAGTTTTCATGGTGGTTAGGAAGACAGCCCAGTAGGGAAGTGCTTGTTATGCAAGCATAAGGACCCGAGTTCAGATCCTTGGTGATCATGTAAAAAGCTGAACATGACATGGTGGCACATGCCTGAAATCTCAGCTCTAGGCTTGCAGAGAGCGGAAGATCACTGGGGCTTGCTGCCCAGCCCGTGTAGTCAATTGGTGAGCTCCAGGTTCAGTGAAAGACTCTGTCTCAAATCAGAACAATAAAATAGAGAAATGATGAGGAAGAGCAATGGACATTGACCTCTGACTTGCACGAATACACCTATTTCCCACCTACATGTGTACACACATACACACATACACACACACACACACACACACACACACACACACACACACACACACACACGGATTATTTAAAGAGGTACTCACAGAAACTAAACTCTGGTTATTTTCAATGTGTAAGGACAAACAGTCAACAGTTAATTCTTCACAGAGCATGAACTCTACAAATCCCCCACAAGAATAAGGGTGGATGCAGGGAGACTGGAACATTAATCAGACTGGCATTTCTTCATCGTTGGCTCCTGGCTACAGCCATACCATGTTATCTTCCATTTTTGTGTCATTTTTGTTGTTGTCTTTTTTTGGTTTTTTGCTAACTATAATTTCCCAAATCCCCATTTTAAGTTTAAAAAAACAGAGATATAAATTATATTCTGGTAAACCTCCTCACAAGTGTGGAGTCTGATGACATGAATTCTAAGCCAAATCTACCATCTCTCATGGTATCCCTACTAACGTTATTCTACAAACAGAGAAGGACTTACCTATAGTCACTTACTACTCCTCCCTAAATCATTTTCCATGACTCTGAAATACATAAACTTTGACTTTTTGTGCTTTGTACAATACCCAGCTCTAATTGTTTGGCTCAAATTTCATGCTTTCTATTTTAAAAATGAATCTGATCAGTATCTGTGGGTTTTCTTTAGCATTGACCAGTTTTCATTCCCTAAACAGGCATCCTCCCTCCCAGAATCAAAATTCTTTATAGGCTGCAAATCATTAAAACTGGTGTTATAACTACACAAAGTCAAAGAGGTATACCCAATTATCACCAGCAACACTGGCAGTAACAATGTAACTGTAAAAGTGAGATATGATTTTTAAAAATTCAAATAATGTCATTGCTTATTTGTAAGTTTTTTGTATTTTAATGGACTTATGCAAATCAAATCCAGGTATTTTTCTTTTGTACTTAGGTTTGAGCCACACTCTCTCTGTTTTAAGTGTGCGTCACATTTAGATGAGTCACACACATAAGCAAGTGTTTTAAAATTGTTTCTGAGGTTGGAAATTGACTCTAAACTCCTTACACATTTATATTCTATTGCCAGGCCTTCAGCTCCTGATTTTTTTTTATCAGTAAGGATCTCATTTTCAAGCTTTCATTTATACAGCAGTCTATTCTATTGTGTGGTTTGCATAACTGAGTCACCAAGTTTTAGCAAAGCAGGAACTGACACCATAAATAATGCCTCTGTAGCCTGATGACCATTTCCCTGCCAGCCTGCTGAAATACATGAAGACACACGGTGGTTGTTAAGGCACCTTGGCCAATAGGACTCAATTAAGAAAACTAGCTTTTGCATTTGCTGAGATTAAATGTTGTTTATGTGTTAAAAGACACAGTCGTGTTTCCAAATAGCTCCTTGGAAATTGATGGATTTCCCCACTTGGAAAATGTCAAACCCCAATCTATTGCTCTTCCTGTACATCATTTTTATATAAAACCATTATGCATAAAGGAAAGGATATACTGATATATTAGGAGAGAGAGAGAGAGAGAGAGAGAGAGAGAGAGAGAGAGAGAGAGAGTCCAGTAATAATATATGCAAACCCCATCCATAAAGGAAAGGAGAGGGCCAAGCTTTGATTTGCAATGATATGTTGTGACAGAAAAAGCAGTGGTCATCTCAAAGATTCTCTATTTGAGAAACATCCTTCCCTCAATCTGATTTCTTGATGCTTTAAGCTCAGTTACATTTCACAATACGTATCTTTAAAAGTCGCCTACTAACCCACTGCACCCACTGCACATACATTTCTTCTACATTGGAAGTGTGAAAAATCCTAAAGAGATACTGACACCTCCCTCGGAAATTTTTGGAAGGCTGAACCACCTACAAAAATCTGAGGCTAAGTGGTTTCAACCTTCCAGTAACATACAAGCTAAGGACATATAACTTCAGTAGCACCCATAGAGAAGAGCAGAATTACAGTATTTTTTGCATTTCTTTCTAGGAGCAATCAGAACATCTGCCTGGTCACAATGTCAGTTAGCACAGTGGGTTTGAGCTTAGTCACCAATGCTGTATCCATAGTTGCGAAATCCAGGCAACATGACAGAGATTTATAAAAGTCTCCTTAATCCTGGGCTCAGAATGAATCACTGTTCCTCCCTAAGTGATGTACACACAGAACTTAGCTCACCACTTGCAATGTTCTAACTTCTTTCCTTGTACGTTCGTTGCTCCACCTCATTCATTTTTTCCTCTCCATGGCCCCTGACATCATTGCAAGATCCACCCCATAAAAATTAAAACTCAAATGTAGTGGTGATCCAGGTAAGGCTCCCTATGTATGACTGTTACTGTATTTTTGCATTTGGTTCATCTCTGTAAACGAAGCTCAAGATTTGTATGATTCTAGCTTCATCCAAAAAGCATCACATGTCAAAGGAACATGCCAGAAAAGCACTAGGCACATTTGACAAAATAAGCCCAGCCAGACTCACAGGATGAAACAATTCAGTCTGGGAGGAAAATAGATCGGATTAGGAATATTTCATCATAATGGAAAGCAATTTTTGATGAGTTGACTTGTAGGTAAGAAGCGGGGAAAGGAGGAAAGAGGAGGGGGGAAGGAGGAGGAGGAACGGGAGGAGGAAGATGAGGATGAGTAGAAGAGAATGAGGGGGAAGAGGATAAGAAAACAAGGAGAAAGAGAGGGATGAAGAGGAACAGGACAGAATAAAGACCTGTAGGAATGGACAGATGCTTCTGCTTTCTCTTTCACCTGGACCCCCTTCCAGGTCTCCTTCAGAAGGCAATTTGACCTATAACCTATTTCCAGTAGTTAAGAACAGGAGCTCTCGCAGGCACAACCATTTATCTATGACTCTACTGAGGACCCCTCACAAACCCTTTTTTCTCACAGGAGAATTTAGGAGAGTCTATGAACCCATGTTTGATGAGAGTTTCATAATTTCCTTTCTGAAATACCAGGGTATTTATTTCTCTTACGTAATTTCCAGGGAACCAGTTGCATGACCTGGCTTCTATTCTGTTGGGCTACCAAGAGGCCTTACCGTCAAACAGTCACCCTTGGTGAGAACATACCCAAGGGCTGATATATGACTGCAGAGGAACTTAACAATTCCTGGAAGGAAAAGGGTTAAGAGCCAGTAAAAACAGCATAAATTTACACATGACCCAGTGTGAATACACTTTAATTCTCTTCCTTGCAAGGAACAACAACAATGACAGCCCCCGTAACTAATGCCTCTGGTATCAAAAACCTTGTCCCTGCAGGACACGTTTTCACCCTGTGCAGATGATGTCAATAACACTCCAGTTAGGACAGATCTGCTGGTGAGTTTTCTTTCAAAGGAATCTGAAAGGTCTATTATATCATGGAAAAATAACTTCAAGGGTTGCATTGCAAGGAGCAGCATTCTGGGGTTTGAATCTGGCTGACAAGTCCTAGCATTATAGGTATTTTGTCTCAATCTCAACTTGATGGCTTGGATTATGAGTCATACACGAAAGCTACTGCACTTTCTTTGTTAAAACAAAAGGAAAACCTGACTGTCTTAGTCGCTTTTCTATTGCTGCAATAACCACCAGGATCAAATTCAACTTGGGGAGTCAAGTGTTTATTTAATCTTTTACTTTGCAGTACATCTTCCAGGGAAATCAGAGCACGAACTCAAGCAGGAAGAAACTGAAGCACAATTCATAGAGGAGTGCTCCTCCTGGCTTACTCAGCCTACTTTCCTGTACATCCAGGACTACTCAGGGGTAGCACCACCCACAATGGGTTGGGCCTCCACCCTGCATCGCTGATTAAGAAAATTTACTACAGACTTGCCTACAGGCCAATCTTTTTTTTTTTCCTTTGAGACAGGGTTTCTCTGTGGTGTTTTGGTGCCTGTCTTAGATCTAGCTTTGTAGACCAGGCTGGCCTCGAACTCACAGAGATCCTCCTGGCTCTGCTTCCCAGGTGCTGGGATTAAAGGCATGTGCCACCACCGCCCAGCAAGGACAATCTTAAGAAGACATTTTCTTTCTCAGTTGAAAGACTCTCTTCCCAAATGACTATAGCTTGTGTCAGTTTGACACAAAACTATCCAGGTCAATGACCCTGATACTATAGTCTTTCATCAAACCAAATGCTCTGGTATGTTTTTTACAAAATACAGGATGAGTATCGCCTGGGCAAGTGAGAAGTAGTTGGGGGCAAATAGAGAAACTCTGTCTGTCAAATGAACCAAAAAAACAAGCAAAGCCAATACCTTAGTCTCCTACCCTAGCCATGCAGAAGAAGATTTCCCAGATGATGAAGCTGGCTGCAAATGAGCTCTTATTCGGAGGTTGCCAGGAGTGTGGGCAGGGACAGGCTGCAGCTTTTCTCTTCCTACACCTTAGATCCCATCTTCACATAGCAATACTTTTTTTTTATGTTTTTCATCTCCTATTCTTCTTTAGTATGTTTTCATCCATTGTCACAGCAGGGTGAACTCCACCCTTGCCTTTGGTCTTGGATGCATCTGCGTAGCAAAGACTTTGAGTATGGAGCCAAGGTGTCAGTGTGTCATAGGTGTGCTACAGCAATATCCTATCAGTGTCTGCTGGGTGGTGGTCCTCTAACCTCTTCCCTCTTTCATCTACATACAAACTCTTCCAAGAGTACTTCCAGGATTCAAATGTCTAGAACAGCAGCTATTTAGAAAAGCTGTGTTTTTGAAAGTTTGAAGATTATTAATTCTATTAGACATGCAAATGAAGAAAGGAATTAAAATGCAAGTAGTGGCCAAGACAGAAAATGAAAAAGTATAATGAAAGCTCGAGCAAGAGGATCACTGGGAGACTCTTTAAAGTCTGCTAACATGTTCATTGCTTTTTGTTCATGACAAACAACACAAGAGGGAGCATTAAGAATGGACTAAGTGTATCTTGGTCAAGAAGATGGACCAAAGCAGAGATGTGTGACTTACAAAAGAATAAAGAACAAGGTTACATGACTGCACTCACAGCAAGTGAAATCCCTGGCCTTACAGGGAAGGTTTGAAATCCAGGGTGTAACTTATCATACTTGTCTTCACTCATGTACATACAAGCAAAGCTTAATGGACTCAGTAAGTTATACATACATACGTATGTACATGTAGCAATAATAATTAAACATGAATTATGATTTTGAGAGCCGTGAGGATGACAGGAGTCGGGGAGGGAAAGGAGTGTGGTGGGAATGCTGTAGATTCAAGGCTCAGAGGAGAAGCTCTCAAAGACACAAAATTATTAAACAAGCAAACAAACAGAATGCAAGGATGCCATTTGAAGAAAATGGCTATAACTGGAGATGATAATACTAAGCAAATAAGGGCAGACTCAAAAAGACAAATATCACATTTCTCTTATTTATAGATATATAAAATCATGTATGTATATGTTGTGAAAGTAGAAGGGGAATAAAGAGGACCACCAGGAAGTGGGTAGAGAGGAGAGTAAAGTATATTGTAGTTTGGAAGAAAAATGTCCCACATAAGCTCATGTGTTGAAATACTTTGTCCCAAATTGGTTGGCACTATTTAGAGTGAGTTATAGAACCTTCAGGAGGTTCAATTTTGCTGTAAGGAGTATATTACTAGGGGTGGGCTTTGAGGGTTTACAATCTCACTCCACTTCCAGTTTCTGTCTCTGTCTCTGTCTCTGTCTCTCTCTCTCTCTCTCTCTCTCTCTCTCTCTCTCTCTCTCTCTCTCTCTCTCTCTCTCTCTCTCTCTTCTCCCTCCATCCCTCTCTTTCTAATTCCTGTGTGTGCAGCTGCCTTCTGCCGTGGTTCCCCAGCCATTATGAACTCTACCTCTGGAACTGTAAGACGAAATAGACTCTCTCTCCTGTGAGCTGCTTTTGGTCATGTTAATTTCGTCAGAACGAAGAAATAACTAGTACAAGTGGTATGGGGGAGAACATGGGCAAAGGATATTACATAGCTGTATTAAACTCTCCTTATGACAGCTAATATTATAAATAATGAGCACACACCAGTATTAAATGCATAGGGCATTTTAAATTCTCATTTGAATATTTTTCTTAAAAAGTAAGAGAGCTGAGGTTGCATCCTGTCATTAACTCTAGTGCACTGGCTTTGCCTATCACAGATGGATACTGGTATACATGAAAAACCTTCATAAAAATGTTTATTTTGGTCGTATCATATCTTACCCAAACTGATCTTTTAGCGAAAGGCTTTCAAGAACAATTAGATAGTCTGATTAGTCTGCTCACATAGAGAATAATGTCATCCAAATAATGTATCGTGTGTAGGTAAAAATTTACAACAGCTTTTAGGAGAAACACAAATTAGGAGATAAAATTAAAATGGACTTTAAAAAACAATGAATTATGGAAATCCATGAGAAATTTTTGAAGGAATATTCATCATATTAAAAACAAAAACCTACCCAATAATGTTGATGGAATCTTTTGTTTCAAAAAATACTCTAGTAAAAACAAAAGAGGATCTGTGGAGATGACTAAATGGGTAACGTACTTTGTAAGCAAGCCTGAGACCCTATGATCAGACAGCTAGAACCCACACAGAAGCCCAGTATGGTGGAATATGCATGCAACCTCAATTCTTGAGATAGTGAGACAGGTGAATCCAAGGGTATTGCTGGCCAGCCAGTGAATCTAGCTACAATAGCTGGTACCAGATTTAGTGAGAGACCCTGCCTTGAAAAATATGGTGTAGGACAATAGGAAGACACCAAACATTGACATCTGACCTCCACACACTCATGTAAAGGCAAATTCATTACCCTCCACACATATGCATACATCACACACACGCATTTTAAATAAACAAAATGCTTATTACTTAAAACAATAGGATCCTTCTAAACTCTATGCATTTAGTATTAAGCACTTTTGTTTAAGAAACAAAAGTTTTATGTATATGAGCATGAGCCTGCATGAATATATGAACTATGTACAAGCAGGAGCCTGTGGACTCTAGAAGATGGTATTGAATCCCTTCAAAGTAGAGTTATAGGCAGTTATGAATTGCTATGTAGAGACTGGAGACTGAGCCAGAGTCTTATACAAGAGTAGCAAGTGCTCTTAATTACTGGGTCATCTCTCAAGCTCCCAAAAGTAGTGAGTTTTTGGTTAAATGTACATCAAACATCCGGGAATAAACTTGTTCGTCTTATCCTTTTTTCATCCTGTGATTAGGAGAGAGGGTGTGGATCGAGGCTCTCTTTATGGATTACTTCAGGGTTATTTGTTCTATGATCTTTTTTGGACAACCAAAGTTCAGAAATTTCCCCAGATGTGATCTAATCCTCTGAAGAATTTCATCTACTAGAAATGGAAGTGCTAGGTTCAGTTCAAAATGTTCTAACTGAATGTAAGGTTTTTGAGAATCATGTCCTTTAAGCAATGATTGTATGAAGCCAGTTAACTCTCATTCTCTTAGTTCTATATGATCTGGAGGTTTCATCCATTGGATGTTCAACGCTATTTTTTCTTCTCTTGGATTCAAAGATACCTCCATCATAGCTACTGTTATCAACACCATTAACACTATAATATTCAGAACAAATTATGCTGTACTAAAGACCATTACTTGCTCTTTTTTCAGGACTCCAAATTATGCATGAATTTAAAAGCACTTGTGTTCTGCCTTTTCAGTACACATGTAGACACCTGGGAAAAACCGAGTATTGGATTTGACTGATAGTAAGTAACAACCAACGATACAAAGAGTTTGACACTTTTGAGAATGATCTACTATGAACATTAATCAATAAGCATATGAACAATTGTCTGTAAGACTCTATCATTTACATGTAATGACTTAAGATGTTCTGGATGAATGGAACAAGTAGAATGAATATAGTACATGGAGGTTTATTAGATTAGTTTATCGGATAACAGGCTTCATAGTCCAGCCAACGGTGTCTGTACACTGGAAGGGCTGAAAAATCAGCAGCTGCTCAGTCCATGAGGGTGGATGCCTCAGACATCCCAATCTGCTGCTGAAGGCTTGTAGGGTTGCTGGAGAGCTGCTGGTCTTCAGTCCATATTGGAAAACCCAAGAAGGTGGGTTGTGATATCACTGTAAGAGGGCAGCATCAGTAGCAGCCCAAACAGTGGTCACACTCAAAAGCAACACTGCTTTTCCCTGTAACCTTTTTATGTCTGGACTGTGACCAAAATCGTCTGCTACTCTGAGGGAGGGTCTTCCCCCTTCAGTTAATGCTGTCCAAAATGCCCTACAGGCCCTCCAAGAGGTATGTCTTTTCCTTGACCCCAGATATAATCAAGTCAACTAATGTCCTACTTTTTTTCCATTACTGTGATAAACACTGACCAAAACCAATCTGGATAGGAAAGGGTTTATTTGGCTTCCAGGTTTCAGTCCCTTGTGGATGGAATTCAAAACAGGAACTGAAGCAGATACCACAGAGGAATGCTGCTTATTGTCATACTTTCTCTGGATTGCTGAGCTGCTTTACTTATTCAGCCCTGTACTACCTGCCTATGGCTAGTGCCACCCACATCAATCATCAGTCTCCAAAATGCCCTCACAGACATGCCCACAGGTCATTCTGATAGAAGCAATTCCTCAATTAGGATTCCCTCTTCCCAAATACATCTAGGTTTGTGTCAAGTTTACTAAAATTATGAAAACAATCAAGATTAGCCATCACAGGATTTAACAAAAATCAATGATATGCATTAGCTACCTCATAGCAACTTTACTATAAACCAAATATTGAATTGTATTGTGGCAAGAACAATAAATGCACTCCAGTTTTTGTTTACATCATAACTAGTTTAAGTCACACATGGAACATTATTCATCTGTCACCACAATTGCTGTGATGCATACCCTAATATATACTCAAGCACATTCTGTGTCATGAAAAAGCTGCCACAGGACTGAAACCCACCACTATACCTTTTGATGGTTTTGTCAATCAAAGGGAGCCTCTTTTGTCTCATATTCTGGTAGATACACTGAGATAGATTTTAACATTGCTACGTGCTCTGTAAGAGTGAATTTTGAAATTATGAAAAAATATATTTAAAAGCCCAATTTAAAAGAGCTTTGCACTAAAGGGATGTGAAAGGGTATAAAACAAACCAAGGCAATTGCACTAAATCCATTAAAATCTGCTCCAGTAACCCCTCTCCAGCCTTCCAAAAGTCAGTAGGGGAAAGGACCAATTGATCAGAAAGTAATCATAAACAGGATTTACAATTGGAGTGGGGTTTTAACTGAAGGATCACCTTGAACTTACACAGCGATGTATAAGAAAAAAATTCACATCTATAGATGGAAAAAATGTTAAATCATCAAGAAGAAAAGCAAATATTTGATTGATATTTCCTTTATCAGCTGATTGCTGTTTCTCTCTAGTACCAATCCATGTTATCCACTGCCTACCACTCATTGGAAGTTTGCTTTAAACAGATTCATTTTTCTGTAGTTCGTATATTCACAGCTGAGACTCCTTTTATCATGTTTTAAAATGATATATGAAAGCTTATGAAATAGTATACAGAGTTGTGGGCTGGGATAAGTGTCTCTGAGAGAATCCTAACATAGTTTGCAAATTTCCCTTCAACAGTTGGTTGTAAAAGCTGACCCAATAAAGGAAGAGCTAGAATCTGTGGTGGGGTTAGACATTCTTGCTCACTCGGTTACTGAAGTCATGGAATGGTGGTCTTTAGCCACGCAGTGGCCTAGCCACTTATTTCTAGATCCTTGCAATTGATGTTTCAATAGCAGTAAAATCAGTCTCACTCACTGAAGCCTTAACACATCTGCCATGTATAAAAATGAAACAAAAGCATAGAGAAAGTGAAGTGCATGTTTCAAATGATAAGCTTTTAGCAACTAAACTTCAAAGCAAACAAACGTGAAGAAAATAAATACTGATCCCCAAAGCCCGGGCTGTACCTCAGTAGTAGAATGTTTGTCTATTGTGTTTGAAGCCCTGGTCTCAATCATCAGCAACACAAAACATAGAGAGGAGGGGAATGTACTCAGACCTCCCAGGGGACTGAGTTTATCAACAATGCCAAGAAATTAAGTCTTGTTTATTATTTTTATATTATCTTATATGAATGTAATTTATTAACACAAAAAAAATGAGAAGGGTTGTTCACAGACAATGACCAGAGCAACCTCCTTCCTGCCGTGAAAGGGATACAGGTAATACTCTCAGTTACCCTCTCTTCATCCCGGAGTGAGCAAAACATGTGAGGGCTGACTGGGACCACACTCAGGACTCTTGATTCTTTTTTCTCTTTTGTACCGGAGTTTGATGTACAGGGAAGTCATGCACTTCTGCACCACATGCTGGGCAGTCAACATTGGGAGTTTACATAGGACTCATCTTCATCAGCTCTTCCCTTCATCCCACCAGTCCTTTAGTGGCCAATCCTCCTATCTCAGACTTGGAATGCTGGGATTCTAGGTGTCACTTTTCACTCCAGGCCAGTCCTGTTTATCCCTAGTCTACTCTGTCTCCTGATCTCTAGGATAAGTAATAAGTATACAAATCTTCCATCCTCCTCAAATTTCTGACAATACTTTTCATTTTCATACAATTATCTTACTTCTCATTGAATTTCAAAAAAAATTGGAAGCATCCACCTGTTGATGCTATTCCCCAGTGGTATCTGCAGCTAAGGTGACATGCTACCATCTGCTACTTATAGACTATGTAGTAATCTTTCTCCTATGCTCAAAGCATTTCATTCCTTTTTGGTTTTCTCCTATTATCTATTTTACCTTAGCAAGCCATCATTCCCATTTGTTCATCAGTATAATAAACTACCTCCAACTAACAAAAGAAGGAATTTGCAAATGTAAGCTTCCCTTGATCTTCTAGCTCTCATTCATAGTTACTCTGTGTGGCTACTGTTTTGATATTTGTACTTTCCAAAACTTATCTTTACATTCTCACCACTCTGCAAGTAGAGCCCTTCAGTCAGACACTTACCTCCGATATTTTATTTCAAAGACATTGTAGTTGTATCACAGCAACCCATTACTCTCTGTTTTGGACTGTGTTCTTCATCTGGATTTTAAGCAACTCTTCTTTTCTTATGCCTTCTTCTTGTTGTTCTTTAATATATAATTTTATGTCTGAACCACACAGTGTTGATGGGCACTGGCTCTTTAGAGTTCCATGATTCTCTTTTGCTATTTGATCCTTAGGAGATCCAAGCCTGACTTGTATTGCTAAACAAGTTCATATGCAAATAGCTTTTAAATTTATAACTTCAGATCTGACCATCTCCCACAATTTCAAGTTCACACATACTCTTTCTACTTTTAGCTCCCATTTGGTATCAACTAGATATTGAAACACATCCCAGTCAAAACAACTTTTGCTTCTGTTCCAGATTCTCAGATTCTGCTTCAGGCACTGATAGTTGTTTGGAACTGTTCCTCCAGGTCTCTGCATGTTTAACTGTCTCTTGCCTGGGTGACTGAGCCCATTGTAGCAAGAGTGAATAAATTCCTTTAAGCAAATAGTTCGGTCATAAATATGTATATTTTTCTTCGCTTTGTGTTTTTCTTACTTTAGGTTGCATAATGACAAGATTTGTTTCTATTAGTTTATTATTGAGTTATATTGTCTGTGAATGACTCAGCATATGGTAGTCTCTTAATATAGGAATAGATGAAATTTTTATTGTTTTAAAAATTCAGGTACTGACTAATGGCAGTTCATTTTTCTTATCAGATGTTAAGTCTAGCTTGGACCACAAAGATAAAAAAAAAAAGAGAGGATGCCAAAGAGGAGAATTAAAGGAAGCAACAAAGGAACAAAGAAATGAAGGGGGAAAAGGGAAGCAAGTAGGGGAAGAGAGGAAGAGGAGAAATAATTTTGGTTCAGAATTACAATTTGTATTCATTGCCACGAACTCTGGACAAGAATATAGAAATAGAAAGCACGAATTCTTTAATTAGTTTTGCCTCTTAACAACCTGGGACTGTAGGCAAGACACCCTTCTTCTGTGTGCTGTGTTGATAAGGCAGCTGCTTCAAAGAGGTACGTGCAAGATTCTATTTTTAAACTATTTGGAAACAGCTCTCATTTAAGGATACATTAGACCTATAAACAAGGCTGTTAACATCTCTTAAGATCATGGTTGGGATATTAAAAACTCCTCACTTTTTTCATACAGCAAAAATAAAAATAGGTACAATGTATTAGTCAATTTCTCTGCTTTTTAGAGGTTTGTTTTTTCTATTTAAATTCTTATTTTTATTTTACTTTTACTTTTTTGTTCTGCTTTTATTTTTTAATTTTATTTTACATTTTAAGTGAAATACATTTGCATAAGATGCGTCATTTTAATTGTCATATTTTGCATGGGAAGCACTTTAATCCCAATTCAGTGGGTGAGGAAAGGGCTTAAATGTTTATGTTTATCTTCCTAAGGCCACATGGAGGAATCCAAAGAGTTTGGATTCACATCAAAATCACTGACTATCATAGATTTTAGTGTAAGCTAGATGGTAAGAACAAGAGAGAAAGAGAGTGAGAAACGAAAATATTCAGGGAGACTAGGGCATATAGGAACTAAAGAAGATACATAGCTAAGTTTCTTGTATTTATAGTTCTGATTTTATAAAAAAAAAACTTTAACAAATACAGCTTAAGGGAGAAAGGGATTATTCCAGATCCCATTTGAAGATACAGTCCACTGTAGTAAGGGGGTGAAGGTATTGGGTACTTGAATTAGCTTGTCACATGACATTCATAGTCAGGAAACAGAGAGAGAGGAATGCATCCTGATGTTCAATGCCCTTTCTCCATTGACAGACTTTAGGATTCTAGTCAGGGAGTGGTCACCACCCAGTGTGGATGGATTTTCTCCATCTCATTTAACATAAAGATAATTAAAGATAATTTCCCCCAGGCATGCTCAGAGGTCTGTCTCCAAGGTGATTTCAGAGTCTATCAAATTGATAGTTAATACTCACCAAGTCGGTAGAGAATGAATGTGATGGATATAATGTCAAAGAAACAGGTAGAGAGCAGAGACTGGATGGATGGATGGATGGATGGATGGATGGATGGATGGATGGATGGATCAATCGATTGATGGAGACTTAAAGCCAATATTAACAGGGCAATACACCTGGGATATCCCCCCTCTCCCCTCAATAAAGCGAGAGAGCTGTTGAACTTCACTATTGTCTAATACTTTGATCCTTGACTGTGTTTGCCAAGGCAAACAGGCTTTGATGATATAAGACCATAACCATTTTATTTCTGGATTTTCAAGTATAATATTTAGTCCTTAGCAAGCAGCACTCTGTAGGAGGATGGAAAGGCCTATCTTTCTTTATTCTTCATATCCAGATAATGACAAACTGGGGATTTAGAAGACAAAACCAAACAAAAATATCTTGTGCACAAATATCACAGATCTTTGAGGTCCATATAATTTACTAGAGTGTAATTTCCATGCACACCTACAAAGCAAATCCACTCAGTTAAGAAAATTGTGTTTCATAAGCTATTTCCCCCCTCTGTGTATTTGCATGATCATTCTATAATCTGTTGGTGATTAATACATAAATTCTGACTACTTTTCTTGTAATAAATAGATTTATGAGTCATTCACTAGATTCTCAATGGACACTATCCAGATTTCCACGACTGTATTTCTAGATCCAGAACAATAGTCTGTGTGAATTCCAATTTCTTCTTCTAATAAATATGTAGTCTAGGTTGAGGTAGCAGAGCAAAAAATAAAGTGCACCCAGTTCACACTTAGATGAGTGCCACTTGACTTCAGTGCATACTACTTTGTTAGTTGATGGTTACATTTTGATTATGGTTACTATTGGTAGCATATACTCCACATATTCCATAGAAGTGGAGGGAAACGAAAAGCATACGAGATTTACTTCAAGGGAAAACTTGTGTTGTCTGGTGACCACAAGGTGGCACAATAGGGACCAAGAATGTTCAACCTCTAATAGAAAAACAATTACTAGAGAGAGTTCCATAATAATTATTAATACTGTTATTATCCCACCATGGATGAGGAAACAGCTAATGAAGTCCCACCCCTAGGTAGGGAGCTACTGGCAAGTGATGGCTACTAGAAGAGGAAGAATCAGTTTTCTTCAGAGATGAGGCCCCTGGGAGACTACTCATGCTCTAGTAGATGGTTCTACATCCATGTACATACAGGCAATACTAAGTGGACTTGGTGGGTTTTTTAAAATAGCACATGAATTTGGCAGGGAAAAATAAGGAGTGATGGTGGAGAAATTAGAGAGCAGGAGATGGGGTGAGGATGAGTTTGATCAAAGCACCTTACATACGTGAATGAAATTCTCAAACAATAAAAATAAAAATTGGTAACATCACAAACAGTAGCCTGAATGATGGCTTCTTTTGATTTATGTCATGCATGTAAGTTGTCCTCATCACATCTTTAATATTGTGTCTTAGTTACATGTTATCACCACACCAATTCCCTACCTTTACAGTGGAAAACCAATATTGCCATCTTTTCCACCATCAGACTTTGTGTTATTTATATACTCCTTATTCTGTTGTTAAAAATAGTCATAGAAAAGGACAATAGAAGCAGGTTTGAAAAAACAAGGTCAACAATTATTACATTAACTAAGTTGTCAAGTTCTTACTGTATAAATTACAGAGTACATCATGATTAGTTACTCATTAAAGGAAGATTCCCAAAGGTATAGAGAGGAACTGGACAGTGGAAGTCTCCAGGTAAATTCACATTGTACCAGAATCCTGAGAAAAGAATGCAAGAACTACATACTCTCTCTTCGGGAGCTGTTCTAACAATGTTCTATAAAGCAGTTGACTAATCAAAAGTAGGAATTTATTTCCAGAGATATAGAAGTCCAAGATTAAGCCAGAGCGAGTCTGGTCCATGGGAAAAATTCTTTCTTTAAACCCCTCATAGTGGGAAAGGTGAGGAGTCTCAGGTCTCTTCTACAAGGGTACTAACAGATCTTGTGAAGTCTCTTGACCTAACTTTGATCCTAGGAGCCACCTCTCATCACTGTTATCAACTTGGGCATTGGGATCTCAACATGTGACTTTCAGGGACACATAGATATGTTAATTTGCAGTGATATGCTAGTAACAACAAGTATAAAAAGTCAAGAACAAAGTCCGACAAACCAAGGGGTCAAGATTAGAAGTAGAATGAGAAAGAACCATGACAACTGATGGCTATAAGGAATGCAGAGATATTTTAAAGAATATCTATATTATAAATATTCCAAAATAGTGCAGCAGGGAAATTAAGCTGTTTCCCTCAGATTCATAATTTATCATTGGTAGCACTGAGATGTGAATCTATTTATATTGGAAGCAGAGCCATCAAAATCCATTTAGAAGAGTGGCCTCAGATATCCACCACTGGATAAAGGGGAAAGCATGAACATTTAACAACTTGTAATAAATATTACTATTTTTAAATTTTAATTTAACTTTTTTGTCTTTTGAGTATTTCATATACATATGTCATGTGCTTTGATCACATTGGCCCTTTTGTTCCTCCCATATGTCCTCAGACTGCTTTTCCCTCCCGACTTCATGTGCTCATTTTTTTTAAACCCACTGAGTCCATTTAGTGCTGCCAGTAGACATAGGGCCATCTATTAAAGCATGGATACCCTCAGAAGCTGAATCCTTCAAGAAAAATTGACTCTTCCTCTCCTAACAACAATCAATTGCTAATAAAGTCTCTGCTAGGGGTGGCATTTTGTGAGCCCTTTCTCCACCCAATGCATTACTGTTCAGTAGCTAATAGCTTTTGCTTTCAAATGTGTGTGAAGTACAGTTTTATTTTGGCATATTTTTGAGTAACAAAGAAAGTTAATTTATTGAGCACACATGCACACATGCACGTGTGTGTATGTGTGTGTGTGTGTGTGTGTGTGTGTGTGTGTGTGTGTGTGTGAAGATATTTCAATATACTTCTCACAAAATTGTACCACAGGGGTTTGCCCTTCATGAATGCATTCATACTGTTATTGATTGCAGAAGTGGTTAATTACAAAGGGAAACTTTGGCCCACTTTTCTATCTCCACTTTTCTCACTATTCTGCTACTGGGAGGTACAATAAAGGAGACTTTTGTCAGTTGTCAACCCCTTAGTTTGACTTCCTAGTTTCAAAGCATTCATTACAAATTTACCAGTCACAAGCTGGGAACAGTGGCTGTGGTGGTTTGAAAGAAAATGGCCTCCAAAGAGAGTGGCGCCATTAGAAGGATGGCCTTGGTGGAGGAAGCGTGTCACTGTGGGGGTAGACTTTGAGGTCTCTTTTGTTCAAGCTTCCCTGAGTGTGACTTTCAGTCAATTTCCTATTGTCTGCAAGATGTAGACTCTCAGCTCCAGTACTATGTCTGCCTACATGCCACCATGCTCCAAGCCATGATGATAATGGACTGAACCTCTGAAACTGTAAGTGAGCTCCCTCAATTAAATGTTTTACTTTATAAGAGTTGCCATGGTCACAGTGTCTCTTCACAGCAATAAAAACCTTAAGACAGTGGCTCAGTCCATGAAGTGCTTGCCACACAAGCTGAAGAATTGACTTTGATTTTCAGAACCAATACAGGAAACAGGACTGTACTTATAACCCCAATGCTATGGAAGTGAAAATAGGTGGATCCCTGGGTTTCACTGGCCAGCCAGTCTACCTTACTTGGAGAGCATCAAGACAATAAGAGACTATGTCCAAAAACAAGATGGGTGACACCTTGGGGACACACATGATGTTGGCTACAATGTGAATGGAATTGTTCTTCTCTGTTGTGAATTCCACACTTCTTTTCTTATCCAGTGCAGTGGGTGTGACTGGAAGCCTCCCAGGTGAGTTGCAGATCTTTGGAGATTATCTGGACAGGGCAGGCACTGAGCAGTTCCCAATTCAGTGAGTAACACTGTATTGGGGTTGTGATGTGCAGTTTGGAATCAAAAACTTGCTTTTCACGGGACCTTTCCAATGTACTGGAAAATGCTGGACAGTTTGAAAGTAACTTACATAAAATGTAAAATAGTTGAACTGGTAATGGCTCTAGTCTAATGTTCATTTGGTGTTTCAAGCAGGAGCACTGTCCTGTATGAGATGAAGCTCAGTGCTTCCTTGGTTTGACACTATTCTCTACACTTATGCATCTGGGTAGAGTAGAATTTTCCCTCTCAAAGCACCATTTTTACAGCACACTGATACTGAGAGGAAGCATGACACAAGACTAGAGAAAGCCCAAGGTGATTTTGGTAACATTGTTCATAAATCACTTACCTGTGAACAGCATCAACTACTGGATTTTTCTACAAATGGTTGCATGTCAGTTAAAGTTGTTTAACTTAGTATTGTTTTGTTTTTGCTCTGGTCATTGTTAAAATCTGAGGAGTATAAGTAATTGAAACACTAAAAGATGTGAAGAGTTTTCTACTGGCAATACCATCAGTAGCTTGCATTTTATGAACACCCTTATATACCAAAGCACTGTTTTAACCCCTTAGAAATATTTTCTCAGTTAGTCTCACAACAATTATGAAGTGGATGAGATTAGTTTTCTTATTTCACAGTTGAGGAAATTTGTGTGCAGAAAGGTTAAATAAATTTCCCAAAGCTATTCAGTAAGAAAATAGAAATAATAGCATTCAGACTTTCACAATTGCTACTTAATTCCATACTCTCAGTTTTAGCTTCATACAGCAGCAGTAGCTACAAGTAAAGAAGAAAAATCATCAACATCAGCTATATTGTTTCAGGTTGCACCATTAACAAGATATGAAATTTTGGCTCACCCTGGTCTATATGACTCAGGTGCTCTTATCACTATGTATATATCAGTATTGATATATATATATATATAATTTGCCTGTGTTGCCCATCACAATAACTATGATCACCTTGTCTTTCTAGATTCAGTGCTGCCACTAGGCCCCTGCCACTTCAGGTCCCAATTAAACCCATTGCACTTAACCCATCCAACTGAGCAGCAGGATCTTCCACCTTAGGGTCTGGCACTAGGAAAATGGCAATAGGAAAGCTCTTCATGTGTGCTGGTGCCGTTCTTACCATTTTGTGCCTTGTCTTACAGGATTAGTGAAGGGCATGTCTTCTGGGATTTCTCATTGTGGAGGATTAGGTTTTATACAGCACACCCACTCTAGCATTGCAGTTTCCCTGAGTCTTAAAATCCCTTCATCGACACTAAGCCAAGGGATATTAGGCATCCCCAACTCCTTTTCAGCAGGTCATCTTTTGACAAATGCTTCAGTCAACCATTCAAACAATCTTTTGTTACCTTCATGCTCAAAGCCCTGGGTTCAGAATTTAACACTGAAAACAAGCAAAATACAACCCAAACAAACAAACAAAACCCTGCAACCCATTATACATGATGTAAATATCATGCTTGTGTAGGAAATTCTCAATAAAATAAAATAAAGTAGAAAAAAATAAAATTATGTCCTCAGATTCATAAGAGATGTGGACATGACTGTGTCTTTCATTTAGTAATTATCTTATAAAGGTGTTAGTATTTAAGCCTTAAGCCGCATCAGGACCACTTGTCACCTGGGGTGACTTGTAGCTGGAGTTTTCTCTCCAGGTCCCACCAAGCCTGGCAGTCTGACAGCCCACTTATAAAATAAACACACAGATGCTTATATTATTTAAACTGTTTGGCCTAATGGGTCAGGCTTCTTGTTATCTAGTTCTTATATCTTAAATTAACCCATTTCTATTAGTCTATAAGTTGCCACATGGCCCGTGGCTTACCGGTACCTTACATCTCGCTTGTCATGGTGGCGGCTGGCAGTATCTCTCTGACTCAGCCCTTCACTTCCCAGAATTCTCTTCTCTCCTTGTCCTGCCTATACTTCCTGCCTGGCTACTGGCCAATCAGTGTTCTATTTATTAACCAATCAGAGCAACACATTTGACATACAGAACATCCCACAGCAGTGACTCATCTCAGGTAATTGGGTATCCTTACTCTTCTGCTCGTCTTTGTCTGTCTCTGCAGAGAAGAGTTCCTTCTCTGTAACACAAGAGACATCTGATAAAAGGAGCCACCATCATAAGCATCTTTAGCTGTGAATTAGCAGCTGACATGGGTGAGCTCTGCTGTAAACTCAGCCTGAGGGCAGGCTTCCCTTCTCCAGGCAAACTAATGTCAGAAGAATCAACCAGAAGTATAATAAATAATTGCTGTCCAACATGTGCTTCTAATTAAAATGAAGCATGTTTAGTCACAGTGAGGATTATCCGTGATGAAGTCGTTCATGTGGAAATGGGAAGACTTCTGATATATTTTTTTTTTTCTAAAGACGACTTCTCAGGGACCCGCCTTGAGTTGGGGCTCTTTCTGTATCAAGTTCCAGTTGCTTAGATAGTGTTTAAGGATGTTTCCTAGGCCCCTGGAGTCAACATAGCAGTAGAAACAAAAGCATTCTGTGATTATGTAATTTACTAAGAGAATCTGTTTGGGTTTTCACCCGTTGGGATTACTGAAAAACTCAAAAATAACCATTTTCTCTGTAGCCTGGGGAGTTTTCTAAGTCTCCATATGAGCCCAGGCAGAAGGAGTGATAAATCTCACGGACTTATTAAAAAGGCTGACAACCTTAGTCTGCCTGTTTTATTTTCACACACACACCCTTTGGTGTGGGTGTGTAGGCATATGCCTATAGTTGTGCATGCACATGTGTGTAGATATACATGGAGGCCAGAGAACTACTTCGAGTTCTAAATGTTCACTGGGCGTTGTCCATTTGTTTCTGGAGACAGGGTCTCTCATTCTCTTAGAGCTTGTGGCCCGTTAGTCCCAGAGACCAGCTTATCTCAGCATGCTGAGTACTGGAATCACAGATGCCCCCTTATCATGCCCACAATTTTGTAATTGAGTTCGGAGGGTCTAACTTGGGTCCTTGTGCTTGCAAGGCAAGCATCTCACCAACTGTGCAATCTCCCCAGCAGCCACCTGCTTCTTCTTGAGAAAACAGGCAGACTCCAGGTGTGACATTTCTTCACAGTATCATTTTCAAGATGTACTTATTTCTAATTTTATATATAGGAATGTTTTGCCTGTATGTATGTATATGCACCACCTGCATGCCTAGTATCAATGTGAAGGGCAGAAGAGAGTGTTTGATACCCATGGAACTACAATTACAGATGGCTGTGTATCATCATGTAGTTTCTGGGAATTGAGCTCAGGTCTTCCTCAAGAGCAGCCAACTGCTCCTAAACTGCTGAGCTATCTCTCCAGCCCTAACTTTACAGTATTTATATAAAAGAATAAAACAGTAAGACTGAAAATCAAAAAGCCAAGGGCTATTCTGCTTATATTTTTTATTTTTATATTATCTTCTTTGTTTTCCATGTCAGGTACTCTTCCACCAGAAGGCCTGCTGAACCATAAAGGGTATATTCAAATTCAAAGCTAACTAACTTTACAAGTTTTGCACTCAATCTCTAGAAGCTGCATGAAGAACCCCCAACTACAGTCCTGAACCTTCCCAAGGAATGGTGTACACAATGACATGACAGATCAAGAAGCAGTTCAACCCCAATGAAACCTCAGGACCCAAAAAAGAATCTAAAAAGAACTCCATTAAAGTATTTTAGTGATACAAGAACAGTAAATTAAGCATTTGGAACGAAAATCCCATGGCAGTGCAGACAGATGATCAACACAAGGATTGTGTCTTTTCAGGAAAAAGGCCCTGCCAGGGACCTTGCTTTCTCTCTGCCCACAGATTTATCCAAACCAAGTCTCAAGCACTACTTTCCATTTCTCGGTATCCAAGAGAATCTAAGCAGAGTATGTGCTGAAGTTCTTCACCGCTGGTTGCTCTATCCGTGTGCTCTGTGTGAACTGTGCTCACTAGTATTTTGTGCATCTAAATGGTTTCCTGCACGAACGTGGGTTATATAGCTCCTTCAAAGCAGAAGTGAGACAGAGGAAGTTGTATTAGCTTTAGAATAGAGGCAGGGCTGAGGGGTGCCCTGGGGTGTGTAGAAATAGCTTCTAGAAGTCTTCAGGCTAAACTGACCTTAAAAGTCACAGAGCAATGTGATGACCTTACAAGGCCTTTGGAGCAGCTGCAAGCAGGCTAGCCTGTCAGAGAGAAGGCAGAGAACATCTCCAGTTGAGTAGAATTTGCTACCTAGTGATTTAGAGGCAGACTTTAGAACCTGCTGTATTCTGTGATCAACTTAGATAATAAGAAATTAATTTTTATAATACATTAAACATATATGTATGGGTGTTTCGCCTGCAAGTCTGTCTGTGTGCTATGTGCTTACCTGATATCTGTGCATATCAGAAGAGGGCATTTAATCCCCTAGAACTGAATTATAGACAGGTCTAAGCTGCTGTGTTGGTGCATGGAATCAAACTCAGGTCCTCTGGAAGAGCAACCAATGCTCTAAATCACTGAGCCATCTCCCCAACCCCCTTTTTTTCTCTTCTACGAAAGGCTTTCATGTAACTGAAACTGGCATGAGACAGGCCATATATAGCTGAGTATGAAGTTAAATTTCTGATCCTCATGCCTCTACCTCCCAAATGCTGGGGCTACACACACACACACACACACACACACACACACACACACACACACACACACACACACACGTGTGTATATATATGCCACCATGTTTTGTTTTGTTTGTTTGCCGGAGATACAAGAGAGGTCTTCATGCATGCTAGACAAGCAAGAACTCCATCAACTGAGCTACATACTCAACCCACAACGTAGAAATGCTTAGAACTCAGGTTCCTTGGAGTGCCTTTAAAATATCTTTGAATGTCCTAAACTTAAACATTTGGTCTTGCTGAGGTCTTCTGAGAATTTAAGCAGGGTTGGGGAAGCATCATTTTGTCTTGTTTTCCTGTTGTCACTACAGGGCTTGCCAAGCTTGTATTTATCTCTCAGGCCAATAGCACCATCAAAGTCCCACAAAGGCACAGAAATGATGTAATTGGGTTGTGGGGCAGGGAGAACATCAAGGCAGCCCCATAGGAGTCCTGGTCAATCCTGTTATCAAGATCACTCAGCCACCAGTGTCTCAAAGGGATTTCTAGGTCAGAAGCAATTCCTTTGTGTTTGTTTTACAATAATAATGGCATTTCCTCAGCTCCCGAGAAAATATGTAATTTCCACAGTGATTAGCTCCATGAAATGTCAGGTACAAGTACAAACTGGACTTAAACTGTGCTTCTTTTTTTTTTCCTTCCTAGCCTTGTTTTCAAAGTAATTCCTTTGAGGCATGGTGCTCCCTGTAATGGTTAGAAACAGTTTATTTTTACTCTTGCAAAGAGAAAGCTAGATCGAGCTGAGGAGCTTCTACTGATAGTTGATAGCCACAGGGAGAGTTCATTTTCTTCAGGGATGTGGCCTCTGGTGGGTGCCCATTCTCCAGTGGACGGCCACACACACAATCATATATAGGCAGCAGTCACTGGACTCAATGGCTAAAAGCAACAAGAGGGCATAAACTTTGCAGGGATATGTTGGAGGGATCTGAAAAGAGAAAGAAATATGGAGTGAAAATGTCCTTTGTGTGTGTGTGTGTGTGTGTGTGTGTGTGTGTGTGTGTGTGTGTGTGTGTGTGGAGAGAGAGAGAGAGAGAGAGAGAGAGAGAGAGAGAGAGAGAGAGAGAGAGAGAGAGAGAGAGACATATATGCATTTGGAGGGTACAATCCTTCCTGTCCTGTCATTCGGTCTTGAGGGAGATGTGCTTCAATTGTCTTTGTACAACATGGCTGCAAAGCCAACAGCTATCGACCCTGAAGTCCACGTGAGAAAGAGGATCACAAGGGAGAGTAAAAGGATATATGCCTGCTAAGTCCCCCTCTATAAAAGCGCTTTTGTAAAAATCACACCAAGAGCCCTGCACTGATAACGCATGGCCCAGAATGGTGCTATTTAATACCACCCCCACCCCACACTCCACCCCCAGATGAAAGAAACTGGGAAGCATTGTTGCATGTTTTCACCTGAGCACACTGCTGTCCTGATTAGAAATGTATTGGTGAGGAAGAAACGGAGAACTGAGCATTTGTTAAATACCCACCTTACCACATTGTCATGGAGACTAAGCACATCTGTGGACCACTCTTGACAGAGCTTGATGAAGCTGTGAAATAGAGGCACATTCTATTCTTCCTCTCCCTCTCCCTCTCCCTCTGCCCCCAACTCTCTCTTTTTCTCTTTCTTCATTTGCTCCTCTTACACACAGACCACAGTACCCAATGGGCAGAGACTTGATGCCACAATTTGTTTTCTATCTAATTAACTCTGATGAATAATTTCATGTTTAGAGAGAGCTATATAGCATATGAAAAATATTCAGCTCGCCTCATTTATCATCAACGACAGTGCATTTAAAACTGGAAATACATTTTGAACAGAGCCGATCTGTGCTGTGTATAAAAGCAACTGTCACTTCAGATGTAGCTGCTCCACATGCTGTTAAAAACCCATTATGTGAAGCAACATTCTCATTTTCAAGCGGTAGAGTCGACACTACAGGGAACAGAGGAATAAACACAGTGTTTTGCATTACTCTAAGATCTTTATTGTTAGGGAAGTCATTGGAGGTTTCAAAGCATGCTATAAATCTGCACAGATGATCAGAGATGCATGGGACACGGGAATGCTGACCATACATTCCACTCTGTGTGAACATGTAGTGCGATAGAATGTATTTAATCAGACACCAATGATCCCCTGTTTTAATGGCAGGCATCATGGAAGGGCAGTGCAAAGGAATCACAGTGCAGTGAAATGCACCTGCCTTCCAGGGAAACAAATTCAAATTGGTGGGGAAAGGACTGTTATGGTGGTGATGATTTTTAGGTTTGGAAATGGTAATATTCTAATTTAGACAAATAATTGCTATTAAAAAATCCAAATTCTCTCTCTCTCTCTCTCTCTCTCTCTCTCTCTCTCTCTCTCTTTGTGTGTGTGTGTGTGTGTGTGTGTGTGTGTGTGTGTGTGTGTGTGTGTAAATACATGGGTATATTGTATGGTTTAACTAATGGATTCTCCATTCCTAAGCAGTGTAGGTTAAACATGACTTTCATCCCAGATATTCAGTTTCAAGAGAGTTTTTAACTTGCCCCTTGAACAGATCTCTTATTTATAAGATATCAGGGATGAAAGATTTATTTACACATGTGTATTTGCAAAGGTACACAGTATTCTGCATTGATCCTGGATAACAGGAAGAAACAAAGAAAGAATGGGAGAGGGAGAAGAAAAGAAAATTACAGAAGAAGAAAGGAAGCCCTTCGATACCTGTGTGCTTTACTTAACTTGGTAATCATCGACTGTGTGATTTAGTTCAGTCTACTATTGAAATTAAGTTTAAGTAAGTGTGGGGTGTGTGTGTGTGTGTGTATGTGTGTGTTTAAATTAAACAGCAGCTGCATCATATACTCATTCCTAGCTCAGAAACAGTGGAAAAAATTCACAAATCATGCCAAGCCATAGCTAATAATTCTTCAGTTTATAAAGCTTACAGTGTCTGAGACTGGGTTCATGCTAAAAGGAATCAGGAATTAACTTAATCCCTTAACATGATAACAGAATACACATTTATCTTTTGACCTAAAATTTAAGCATTTCTATAATATTCAGTTTATCCCTCTAATACACAATCAAATCAACTTCATTGCATTGCTGCACAAAACTGTTCATGCCTGCAACTCAAGTCACCACACACACTGCCTTGCTGTCTTTAAGAGAAGTTCTAGCTCTTTCAGCGCCTCTCCACCTACATGTAGCCTCTCAGGACCAGGAGCCAACAGCATTTACTCTATCAGGTCTGAGGATACATACAACTGCCTCTTACTGCTGCAGTCATCTCTGTGATGCAGCCTCTTCACAAAAGCCTGAGAGCAGCAGGGGTATGAGTACAGACTTCTCCAAGGAGCAGAGGGAAAGGCCACTGCCTCACTTCTGGTCCCCATTTGTTTGATTGAAACAAGGTATTTAAGAGAAAAATATTTCTCTAATGATGTCCCCATTTCTTCTGTCACATGGTTAGGTTCTAGCACTTATAACATTTTAGGCAAGTCTCACTGAAAAAAATCTTTGACTTGGTGGCACTATCAGTTTCTTAAAGCCACACTTCTGTCTTCTGATACCAATGAAAGGCAAATATGGTACCTCAAACCACACTTCATTTTACTTACATTTTAATGGGTTTTTTTTGTGTGTTTTTTTTTTTTTTACTGAGACATGTCTTATTTCTTGTACTTAGGTTATGAGATATTATTATAAGCTCTCATTGCATAATTAATTTATAAATGTAAATATTTAACTTACCTGTCTCTATTTTTTAATCTATTCTAGCAGCCTCTCTTTTCTTCCACTCCTAAATATTCCACGTTCAAGAGAAGACACAAGTGTATGCAATAATGAGATTAATTGTAATCAATTAAGCTCCTTAATAGCTTCCCCAATACAAAGTTTGCTACCAATGCCAAATTTTAATATTGGAAAGCTATGGAATTTTTAGATGATCACTTACCAATTTTAACCTGCTCTACTGTCTACTCTTGCTGCAAAGGGCAGATCTAACATTTTGTTTAAAAATCATGCTTACAACTTTGTGCCTTTGGGTAAGGGGCCGAAGAGGAGGGCTACATCTGGGATTCCATGGAGATTCTATTTAAAGTCAGGAGAGCCTTCTGATACGGGACTTCCTTGCACTCCTCAGGTGGGGAAGCGGTGCTCTCCTCTGGGTTCTCGCAGCTGCTCACAATGGCAACCGCGCTGAAAGACCGCCTCCTGAGATTGGTGTCTGAGGTGCATGATCCTCGGGCAGGGGATGTTTTCTCCAAGTTGGTGAGCTGTTGGTCTTTCCAGTCCAACTGTTTGGCACTGCAAAAGGGGGCATAGACTTCCACACTTCCTTCAAACTGCAAGCAGTTCACTTTATAGTACTTTCTCTTCACTTCCAATACGTCATTAAACCGATGGCCCCAGAGAATTTCCCTGGGGACATAGGAACTTCTAGACTGGTGGGATGTCCCAGTAGAATCACCAGTGTAGATAAACGTCACTAAAATCTCAAAATTATCTTTGGCCACTGCCTTGCGGTCAAGGGCATACAGAGGACTCTCGTGGTCAATCTCATGGACAATAGTGACCGGGGTTACCAGGATGATCTGGTCATTGACAAGTTTGAGATCTTTAAAAGTCATGGTCATCCGCCCTTCGCTGTCTTCTGAGTAACGAAGAAGTTGGGCTCTCACTGTTCCCTCTACCACATGGTTTGGTCGGAAATCACCTATGCGCCACATGAGGCAAAGCTTCCCGTCTCTCATACCGATGAGGGCAAAATAGCTGAAGCGGATAGTCTGGGCTCTCTTCCGGGCAGTTGCCATCTTTGCCAAGGCTGCTCCAATGATGAAGGTGTTTATGATGCAACTTAAGATGGACTGAAGGATCACTGTCAGCACGGCCACAGAGCATTCTTCTGTGACACACCGGTAACCGTACCCTATGGTGGTTTGGGTCTCAAGGGAGAATAAAAATGCTGCCGTAAATGAATGCACATTGTCAACACAAGGTGTGATGCCTGGATCATTTAATAGATCTCCATGATGAAAGGCTATGAGCCAAAATATGGACCCAAATATTAACCAGGAGAGAATGTAAGACAGAGAAAATATCACAAACATATGGCGCCACTTGGTATCCACAAGAGTGGTGAAAATGTCAACCATATAGCTCCCCCATTCTCCAAAAATGTGTTTGAAGTACACGTTGCAGCTGCCATCTTTGTGGAGTAGGCGCCTTCTTGCTCTTCGCTTCTCAGCTATGGCGTGCTCTGGTGGATAGCCTGGATATTTGGAGTCCACATTGACAATCCGGTAGCTACTTCCGTAATAGCTCATTCTTTCTTAGTCCTTTAGGGCATCCAGGGGAGTTTTATGTCAGTTAAAAGATCCAAGTATATTGTTAATTTGTGCGGCTCTTTTTCTTGGCTTTCTTTTCTTTTCTTTTTAGTTTTCAGTTAAATCCTAAAATAAAATGCAGAACAAAAGAAAATTAAACAACAACATTTTAGCTTTAGATTCCAATTTCCATCTTGACAGGAGTTTGACAAATTAGGAGCAATTTTGTTCTATCTAAAGTACCAAATACTTCATTTGAACCATGGAGACATTCGGTATTGATTCAACATTTTGGTATAGAAAGCAGCTCAGTTATTACAGGAACAAAATATGCAATTAGAGAAAATAAGGTTTTTATGTGTACATAGTGTTTGAGTAAAGACTATGATTACCCCAAATGGTACCTCACAACCCTTTCTCACCTGATAGAACTAGTTTTATACTAACACATTTTCTTGTATGAGAAAACAAAGCAATCTATAATATACAGAAATGAAGTAAGATTCACTTACAAGATTTCCAACTACTAATGCCAGAGCAATAAAGAGTTTCTACCTTTGGTTGGTAATGGGATGGCTGCCCCCGTGTCTGGCGTAGGCAGCCCCTCACTGTGGCTTCTTCTCTGTCCCACTTGGGTTTTCTGCTTGTCTACTTCTCCAAACAGAGCAGGATGAATAGTAACATCTACTTCTGATTAAACTCCTTTTCTCCTAGCTCCACCCTTGCCTTGATTGGAAAAGAAAGCTTTCTTAACCCCAGAGGAGTTCAAACCACTCCCAGACAAGCTGCTGGTGAGGTATAAAGTTGCCTCTGCTTTTGTCTCACAGCCTTCATCCATGCTTACAGCTCTTTGGTTTTTGACACTAACAGCTCTTCTCTTTCCTTCTGAAAAGTAACAAAAATTTTGCCAAAGTTGCAGAGCTTGTTTCACTCTTAAAGGGAGCATACTACGATTTAATAGACCCCCCCCCCTTAGCTCTTGGGTGTTTTCTCTGATGCATGTGCAGCTTTCCCTGGGCACACTGATTTCCAAGGAGAACATACAGTTCTCATTTTGTGGTATTCATGTCTAAAAACACCCAAGTCTGAAATTAAACTTCAAAAATGTGATTATCAAAATAGTCCAGCTATTTCTGTGTAATAATATCAGCACACTTAATGGTCCGAGAGTTATTGGAATATGTCTTTGATATGATCCACCTGTTATAGACAGATAAAAGAAACGAAGTCTAGAAAGACACAGGCAGGAAGGTCCCACCATCCATTCAGTCACAGGTAAACTCAATATGACTAAATACTACTCCTTAAAACTCATGTGTGAATTAATCACTGCAGATCTACCTCCTTCCCTACTGCAGAAGAGAAGAAAGAGTTAATGTCTCTCCAGCCAGACAGAAAGAATCATTTTCTCTCTCTCTCCAGGGATCAGGCCCACTTTACAAAGAACTCTTTGTCTAGGGGACCACTCACAAGGATGGACTGTGCTTATGGCCAAAAACCCTGTAAAGCATTATGGCGCTCTCTCTCTCTCTCTCTCTCTCTCTCTCTCTCTCTCTCTCTCTCTATCTATCTATCTATCTATCTGTGTGTGTGTGTGTGTGTGTGTGTGTGTGCGCGCGCGCGCGCGCTCACACCACCCCATCCTTCAGATCTGTTTTTAGTGGTTTTATCCTCTCTATGGGTAATCCTTGGCCTTGTTTAAGGAAAGATATTTCAATAATTGCAAGATAATGACCTAGATCTATCAAAATGCTCCTAGGAATGCAGAGCCTAAAATATAAACATCTTTTATGTTTTACAATGCAAACATTATCTGTAATATCTGTTCATTGGTTATCAGAGGCACCTGTCTAATTAAATGTAAATGACTATGAGACAGAAACCTCTATAGTATTGTTCATTCTTTACTCCATACTGACCACAGAAGGCAGGAGTCTAGGGTAAATTATACAAAAACAAACAAACAGATAATTTCAAACTGAAGAACAGATATAGAGGTAGAATTGTTTTCTTGCTAAATGCTTCCAACCAAGAAAGCTCCTTAAGGAGAACTACCCAAAAATAGGGGAGGCTGAGAGTTAAAAAACATAAAAAACAAAACACAGTTCACAGATCCAAAGCTACTGTGTGTCTCTGTTCTGTTCAGCTGCCAAAAGGAAAAAAAAAAGGGTTTCATTTGAAATGGCATTCAGTTGGCATCCAATTTGGATTCCAGGGGTGCTAGGAACTATTATAAACAAGACATTTTTAAAACACCTTCCAAAACAGGATAATCGGTGGATTAATTTGCAATTAATACGAGTTGTAAGCAAGCAAATTTGGGTCTGTGGAAAATTTGTTGTTGAGTACTCTTAATAATTTCAGGGTTTTCAAGTTATGACTGAGAATTATGACTCAAATTCCCCAGGTCTCAGATAGGGTTGATCATTGCAACCATGCAGTTCAACTTATCCAGACAAGCATTTAGAGTCTGGGTAGGTTCCCACGCTTTCTTTATAGACTCTTTGACTCTTCAACTCTGGCAGTGAGACATGCTTTGAAACAAGTATCTGCAACCTAAGTGATAAACTATAGCCAAGACAGACTAACCCCTTTCAGCCTCATGCAACTCTCATTGCAGCCTACATGATAAATGAATGGTTTGATGGAGACCTATTTGCAAAACGTTAAACAAAATAAATATATATTTATCTGGTCTGTTGTGTTAACTTGAGAACTTTTTCAACTGCTTGCTATTAGCCGTCAGAGGAATGTGCTTTTGGGTTCATGGGAGTTCTGTATTTTATACTTATTTCTTAGGATGAAGATCTAGCCTTTAAAATTGGCATAATGTTGGTCAGTGGATGGCTCAGGGAGTAAAGTTGCTTGCCACCAAGACTGACTACTTCACAAGATCCCTGGGATACACACACTGGAAGGAGAGAATTGACTTCTGCCAGTTGTCCTCTAACCTCCACACACCACATCACTCACACAAACACACAAATAAATGTGATAAATAATTTTGAATTGCTTGAATGTTTTCATAATCATCTTGCCACCACAAACTCCATCAAGAGAAAGCATTTGCAAACTCACAACTTCAAGATTTATCTTGCACTTCAAATCTAGAAAGAAAACTAAATCAAGTATAATTATACAATTATGGAATATAAAAGTCAAAGGCAGATGTTGAGTTAAGAGAAGCCCATTTAGCTGGATGATAATTCTCTGTGAGTTCGAGGCCAGCCTGGTCTCCAAAGCGAGTTCCAGGAAAGGCGCAAAGCTACACAGAGAAACCCTGTCTCGAAAAACCAAAAAAAAAAAAAAAAAAAAAAAAAAAAAAGAAAGGCAACAGATGCACTCTGAGTCCTTGGCTGTGGGATAGTGCTTTCTATAGATGGGGTTAAAACAAAAGGGACCATTCACAATCAGGGTGATGAATCATTAAAATATTATCAGAATTTATTAAAACATCCAAAGGTTGTGGCTGGAGCAATAGATCAGAGGCTAAGAGCACTGTCTGCTCTTACAAAGGAGCCTGGTTCAATTCCCAGCACCACATGGCACCTCTCAACCTCTAAAACTACAATCCAGAGGATTCTGCTCTCTTCTGGCTTCCGTGGGGACCAGTGAGGCATATGGTGTACAGGCACATATGCAGGAAATACATTCATACATGTGAAATAAAATAAATCCATCTAAAGGTATTTAGAAAGCTCCTAAGAAGTATTCCATTTTATTTCATTCTGTGGAAGTATCTGGAGATGGATGGATGAATGGATGGATGGGAAGAAGACAGAATTGAGGAAAGCATGTCTCTCCCCAATAGTCACTTTTTAAATATCTTGCTAATTATATTAAGAATAGACACTGAAAAATATTTTTGAATTCACTTTGACTACAGGTCTCTGCTTTCAGACTTCCCTTTTAATACTTTCTTTGCATGGATTCAACTTTAGGGGCACCTTTTACTAATTCAGTGCATTTTGAATGGGTCGTTGACGCAGCAGGGGGCATTAAAAAAAAAGACATGAACCCCACACCCAATACTTGTTCTTGTTTCTCCGTGCATAAAATTGAAACATTTTCTCTTCCATTCAGCCACATCCTCCCATATTTAACTGTTTACTGAGTGAACCACTCTTGCATTTCGGTCTTCAAAAATAAGCTTTAACCCAGCAAGCTGAGTGTACAGCACATGACCGAGACTTTGCATCCTCATATCACATCAACGCTAAAATGCAATCTTGCCTCTACCACCTACTTAGCATAAGCACATTCATTATAGGTCTTGCGTAATTCAGTATGCACCACAAAAATGAGCTAAAATATTTTCGCTGAAATCCAGTTATTGAAGCCAGTGGCTTTTGAGGTTAACAAGTACTTTCTTTCAAATCTAAAGGATCTGAGGCAGTTGACACTCAAGTCATCAGTAATCAAATTACTCTCCTGGCAACTACTAAATGAGATAAGTTTTGATGGGAATGTGAGACTTAGTAGGGCAAAGAGGAGAAGGGATGGCTTCATTCCTCCCGTAAGTCATTGTTTTGAAAATAGCCTCCTTTGTGGAGGAAAGAGGGGAAGAAGGCAGGGTAGTGAATAATAGACTCAATGGGAGAGGCTATAGTGAGGGTAAGGGTAAGCTCTGGTTGGAGGAAGAAGAGAGAGGGGTGTTGATTTAGACCCCAAAATAAATGAGGTCTTTTGCTATTTTCTTCAAAACCTGTTCCTCCACTCTTTGCCTTGGAATGGTGCCTCAACTTTATCTTTCCTGAAATTCTTATAAGGCATGCAGGCCCACAGAGCTCCTCATTCAGCAAAGGAATGTGTGCTTCACCTAGAACCTAGTAGACACTCTCCCTACCTCCCCAGGTGCCCCTCAACTCCAGGCTCAAATGGCTTCTCTTTGAGGATGCATCTGCTTAGTTCTTCTGTTTCCTTCTCAGCAGGCTCTCATCTGAAATGTTCATCTCAGGCTCAGAGTGGTTATAGGGGCTGGAGTTCGTGGAAGAGGGAGTTGGGGTTTGGGGGAGTGGGGGGGGGGTGGGAGGGTGGAAGTTTGGGGCAAGTATCCCTGCAGCTTTTCTTTTAGTGAAAATGTCCTTAAGTTACCTAGTATCACGTACAATAAAATAAAGAGAGCAAGATATGGGCTCAAATGTGTTAAGAACAAACAAGCTGCCTGGAACTTGCAGCTGGGGCAGGGGAGAACTCAACATTGCCGGACCAGTGGGGACGTGCCTTTGCGATCTTTCTTCATCCCAGTTTGTCTCTTAGTGATATCCACAACCTAATTTAAACCCTTCCTCACCCCCAGTGCTGCTGTGTGTTTTTAAACTTTTATTTGTTCTGTGTGTGTGTGTGTGCTGGGTGTAAGCGCACACACATGCCACGGTGTGCGGGGGACAGCTTCCAGGCTTTGTTCTGTGTGTGTGTGTGCTGGGTGTAAGCACACACACATGCCACGGTGTGCGGGGACAGTTTCCAGGCATTGTCCCTCTACCCACCTTTTTTTGAAGCAGGGTCTCTCTTGGATTTTTTGGCTTGGCTTCCGATTCCTGGCTAGATGGTATGTGAATTTCACATGATTCCTTTGTCTCCACTTCTCATTTTGCTATATTAGTGTTGGGACTGCAGTTGCTGCTTCCACACCTGGCTTTTTTTTTTTTGGTTTTTCGAGACAGGGTTTCTCTGTGTGGCTTTGGAGCCTGTAGCCACTCTGTCACTCACTCTGTAGCCCAGGATGGCCTCGGACTCACAGAGATCCGCCTGGCTCTGCCTCCCGAGTGCTGGGATTAAAGGCGTGCGCCACCACCCCGCCCCACCCACACCTGGCTTTTGACATGGGTTCTATGGGTGGAACTCAGGTTGCCAGGCTTATACAGTGAGTAAACTTACTCACAGAGCTGCCTTGCTGCTTTATAACCAAGTAGAAAGTTTGAGACTCAAGGATATGTTTCCCAGTTTTCTTGATGTCAACATTACATCAAAAACAATTTGATTTTTACAGATCCCATACATGTGTTAAAACATCAGTTTGTCATATATAATGAGAATATGCATTTAAAATAAAAATTAAAGTCAAATGATTCATAATTATAAATAATCTAACATAAAAACCCAATTATGTTAATAAAAAATGTCCAGAATGTATTTTTGAAGCTGAAGAGATGACTGAGTGTGAGTTCTGACTATGCAAGCATGAAGACCTGAATTCAGGAGCCAGGCCTCACATAAACAGATGGGTATGTCCATGTGAATGTCTATAACCACATCACTGTATGGGACAGAGATGGGAAGATCACAGGGCCTACAGGTTGTCCAAGAGATTCTATCTCAAGTAGAGAATGAATGATAGAGCAGGATACCTTACATCTGCAGTATCTTTGTATGGCTTCTGCATGCATGTGCAAACGTGGGTTTTGTGGGTAGTGGGTTATCACAGAGAAAACCTAAGTTCTGAGACAGACATCAGTTCAAGGTCTATCCTCAACTCCAAGAGCCTCTTCTGAAATCCCATGTGCTTGTTTATGACCTGAGAGAACACAGCCTGTGTCACTGAGTCACTGTGAGGGTTGAATGAAATAATGGGTGCCAAGCCAACATCCATTATAAGGACAGAGTAACTGTTCAGTAATCATTGCCTGATTAGGCTCTCATTATTTATAGGGGTGATTGAATTGTGTAAGGACTGTTTTCTTACCATAAGATGTCAGAACATTTGTTTTCGCTCTCTCAGAAAATAATCCCCCAACTGGCATGACAGTAGCAAAGCGTGTGTAGTTCTCAGTAATTTTAAGTAAATTCAGAGGAAGCACCACTGTTCTTACCACTAAGCCACCAGAGGTGTTTCTCTGTCCTTCTACTAGCTCCTCAAATCCCAGAAAGCAAATGACTTTTCATTTTATAACAACTATCTCATATGGGAGGGTTCCCATTTTTTACATACATGCATACATACACATATGTATATATGTGCACGTAGACATGCTCATCCAACTCAGCAAGAACTCCCAAGCTTAGCAAATTCAATAGCCTAAAGAAATTCGTGAGGCGATCCTACACTCATTTGTTGTCTAGAGTAGGTATACCGGTTTGAGTAAAACAAGTTTTGATGATTTCTCTTGTTTTTATCTTGATAACCAGCCTGCCCATCCCTGTCTTGGTTGGATGCTAGCCCACCTCTGCTTTTGTTGGATGCTAGCCCACCTCTGCCTTGGTTGGATGCTAGCCTGGGTTGCTCATACCTCAGTTTGAGCTGGATTGAGGTTGGTGCAGAAACCAGTTGGGATAAGATCAAATGTCCCTTTATAAGACACATTTCAATCTTTGTTGTGTAATAAAAACACTTCTCCAATGACTCCTAAATTTATATTGAGAATTTGTTCAACTGACTTCTGCTATACACGAGGTCCAGTCCCTTCTGAACATTGAAGGGCAGCCTCCTCCAAAAAAACTATGAAAGTGACAAGGGAGACAATCAACATGACTAATAGCTTCTAGGGAAAAGGAACTATATATATATATATATATATATATATATATATATATATATATATATATATATATAATATCAATGAGTGCAGAAGGGACAGGAGCAGAGAGGGAAGGTACTATGTGACACAGGCCACCAGAAAGGGTTTGACTCAGAACCTGCCATTCAGGTTCAGTGCATTTCACTTCTTGCCCCAGGTAAAATGCTTCCAAGCCAACCTGGCTCTCCATTCTATTTTGTTTTTCTAAGACCTAGTCACTATCTGGTTGTTAAGGCTCTCATTATTTATAGGGGTGATTTGGCTGACTGGTCTACACTAATTCTAAGAGCCGGTTCTCACAGGAACCTAACATTACAGGAATTCATCTGCATTTTACCACTGAACTCAGGCTTTTGCTGTCTTTCACCTGATTTCACCCAGCTTGTATAACACCTGCCTTCTAACACGTCTCTTGCCTCTTTCTTCCAGGGACCATTTTAAAGCTGAAATAGAAACATCCTGCTGCTGTGGGTACTGTCCAAAACAGCAATCTGAGCCAGCATAAGAATGTGTGAAGGGAGCTGGCGGTGGTGGCACACGCCTTGAATCCCAGCACTCAGGAAGCAGAAGCAGGCAGATCTCTTGTGAGTTCGAGGCCAGCC
This sequence comes from Peromyscus californicus insignis, assembly GCF_007827085.1. Lineage (NCBI taxonomy): Eukaryota > Metazoa > Chordata > Mammalia > Rodentia > Cricetidae > Peromyscus > Peromyscus californicus. The sequence goes on from NW_026294551.1 coordinate 11,635,455, forward strand.
TGGGCTACGGAGAGAGTTCCAGGAAAGGCACAAAGTTACACAGAGAAGCCATGTCTCGAACCCGCCCCCCCCCAAAAAAAAACCCAAAGTGTGTAAAGGACAAGAAGATGAAAATCAAAGATTTGTATCTATCTGTGTTTCTACCACCTGTTAGCAAAATGATATCAGCACCTTACAAATGTTTTTAAGCTGGTTCTATTTATATGAAGTTTGAGAGTAGCACTTGATGTATCACAAAAGGTTTTCATGAGTAACAAATGGAAAACACACTTGCACCATGGGTATCCTCTAGTTTTATTGTACTTTCTTAACCTAAATAAATATCTATCCTTCAATAGCTCATCATACTGAGTATTTATCTAGTCTGATAGAGATGGATGTCCAGGCTATGATGTGAAAGATGAATTGGAGTTAACTAAGTAAGAGAAAAGAATAATTGTTTCTCAGGAAGAGGAAAACCCAATACTATAAGAAACAACTACTCTGTGTGTGTGTGTGTGTGTGTGTGTGTGTGTGTGTGTGTGTGTGTGTGTGTGTGTGTGTGCATTTGGGGGATTTGGGAGGAAAGAATCAGGAGATGTAGCTGAAGCCTCCCCTCACTATGTTTCTAGAGCAGGGCCATCTGATGATACAGGGGTGACCAATCAGAATTCCACAGTCAAGATTGAAGAAATTACATAAAGGTTTTTTAGTGCTGTTGTCTAAGGCCACTCCAGGAAGCCGGGAGGCCAGTGGTGAGACACTGTGTACTGAAGTGTTCAAGAGGACATAGGTATCACTTCTTAGGAGACAGTCTCAGACATTCCATCTTGCCTTGTCTCTTGATTTTGCCCAGAGTTCTTTCATACTGTAAAAAAATTCTTTGATTCTCTGAATTGAAATTTTTTCATTATTTTTCATCTTTACATCAACCAGTGACAGTTTTCATTGCTTGACCAACAAAGCATTGAAAAATCAACTTGATGCCAACAGAAAATATCATCTATGTGCAAGAATGTAGTCTCATCAGTTTTCTTAACTACATTTAAACTATCAGCAGGTCCTATTTAATAGAATTAGTTTCCTCAATGTTTTCTCCTCTTGTCAAAACCATCCTATCTTCAAAGGACCATGTTTTCAGAGGACCATAGTGAAAGTGTCTCAAGGGGTCTCCATGTTTTGTCTTTTCTCCACTTTATTCTTTTGTAGAAAGTGAAATCAAAACCTGTCAGTGTTGGCTTAAGAAACAGTCTTCCCATCAACAATGGAGTATTTTTCATAATCCCTCCTACACACAGAGTAGTGGTATCTGGCCTCTACTCATTTCTCATTATTCCACAATAGAAAGAGTCCTTCATTACATCTTTAGCCTTTTCTAATTTTTATATGTGTGTGGTGTGTGTGTAGTATCATGTGTGGCATTGGATGTGTGTGTGTGTGTGTGTGTGTGTGTGTGTGTGTGTGTGTGTGTGTGCTCCACTGTTCAGGTGGAGGTGGTAGAGGCCAAATGTTAACAATGGAACATCTTCCTAACCATTTCTCCACTTAAGTTTTGAGAGAAGTTCTCTCATGGATTTGAGGACTTACAGCTACACTGGCTAGAGAGCTTCTCTCGGAAAACTGTCTCTGTATTTCTGCATACCCTTCCCCAGTGCTGGAGTTCGAGGTACTCATTGCCACTTCTGGCTTTTCTGAGTGCCAAGGATCTGAACTCAGTTCTTCATGCTTTTGAAGCAAACACTATGACTTTACACATAATACAGGTGTGTGCTTTTTTCTTGTGTTAATTTGCCTGTTACATTTCATAGACTCTTTTATTTCACTCTGAGAAGGAAAATCTCCCTGCATCAACATCATGCAATGTTGGGCAGTTGTAACGAGGGACATGAGAGCTGCAAAGCCCACAATCTCTAATTTTTGGCTCTTTATAGAAGTGTCCCTAAACCTGCTCTAATACATGATTGAATTATTGACTGTATTGCATCATGGAAAAGATCATAAGCTACACGAGGAAAGAACCACATTAATCTTTTCACTTCTGCATCCCTTGTAGCTAATACAATATGTGGCATGCAGGTATTCACTAATTGTAACCTGATGGAATGGATGAGCAAACATTGGAAAGACAATATTTCTTATCAAAGAACCTATAGTCCTAAGATCATCAACACCCTATCAATACTGACACTCTTCCAAATTCCAGATCCCAATTATCCTGCTTCTTCTCTCTTTAACTTTCAATCCAAAATTTTAAAAAAGTTCTGTTTGCAAATTTCTTTGCAACAACTATAACATAATAGATGAGTGCAAGTGTGTTACAGAATTCTCTAGAAACATGGTATTTTTAAAAAAAATGTACTTGGTACTGAAAAATGTTTTCCTAGAACTAGGGGTGTAGTTCAGTTGGTAGAACACTTGTCCAGCATGCAAGAGGCCCTGGGTTCATCTTCAGCATCACAGAGGGCGTAGTGGTATAGACCTACACTCCTATTATCTTCTTAGCCCTAGAGAAGGGCCAGCAAGAGAATCAGAAGTTCAAGGTCATACATGGCTGCATAAGAAGTTTGAAGACAGCCTGGGACCTAGTTAGTCTGTCTCTAAATAATTAAATAAATAAAATTGAAAAATAAAAGGTGTTTAAATTGATCTATAACTGAAATTGTATAAATGGGGCATTCCCAGTACCAGTGCAAATTATTTAATGTTCATTTTAGAGGTATATCCAAATGTATAAATGCATATATGTACATGTGTATTAGTTTTAGCTATTTCTAAAGGTTAGCTAGTATATGTGAAAATACACTACACAATTGGAGTACGAGAAATAGTCTTCCTCAGGGATAACCTGCCTAATTGGCTTTTAATAATAAGAGTTCAGACTTGAAAACATATACACAAGCAACATCAAATGGGCTCAGCAGATTGTATGTATATATTTAGGCATTTATATGTGTGTATATGCATACACATATATTCCTGTATATAATTACATACATATACACACACACATATGTAATAGTTATATATAATGTATACTAATTCATATATATAAATATATATAAAGTTATATATACTAATATATAATAGTTAAACAAACACAGGCCATGATTTCAAGAGGGAGCAGAGGAGCAGCACATGGGAGGGCTGGAGGGAGGAAAGGGAAAGAAGAAAGTGATATAATTATGTTTTCATCTATAAAAAAAACTAAAAAAAATCAGTACAAATCTAAATTACAGAAATTTGGACTAGTCTAGAACTTTTACTGGAAAACTTCATTCTAGAACTTTATCATGAATGGCCACAAAAATCCACCAAAAGAGAAAAGAAAGCTGTTTGTGATGATTTTTTACTTTTCCCAGACCATCTAATAAGCATGGGTTTGTACAGATAATTTGAATAATCAGATTTACTCTGTAAATATTAAAAGTGATACAGAAAAAACATGTAACATGATTTGGTGCAAATAGAAACATGATTATTTAACAGTCAATATAATTTTAAAGCTTAAATGTATTTAAACACAGGGAGGTGTGATATACAGCAAAATATGAATTGCAACTCTATCAGTTTAGTGTGATTATTTATTCTCCTTTTTCTTCTATTTGTTGTTTATATATCTTGAATTTTACAGTAGGAAACTTCAGAAGTGCCTGAGTGGGTAAGGGTGTCTGCTGTGCAAGCCTGAGGACCCGAATTCAGATCCCAGAACCCATGAAAACAGCTTGGCACACTCCAGTACACTTTTGAAACCAGGACTGTTGTTGGGGAGCAGAGACTGGAGGATTGCTGGGACTTGCTGGCCACCAGCCTGGATTTAGGTTAAGTGAGAGACCCTGTCTCAATGGTATAAGGCAGAGAGGGAGACACCAAGACACCTATTACCCTACTCTACCACACATGTGCATATACCACATGCTACACATAAACACACACACACACACACATACACACACACACACACACAGAGAGAGAGAGAGAGAGAGAGAGAGAGAGAGAGAGAGAGAGAGAGAGAGAGAGAATTTTTACAGTAAACACATCTTTTGCAAAAAGAAATCCAGGTATTTTCAGTTCAAAATTTGAAAACTGCCAATTCTGAGGCCCTCTAAAGAGAAAACAAACCAATACCAATCTACAACCATTTATTAGACCTTTTAAAAGGCAGCTATAAATAGCCCAGAGAAGCAGACAGTCTTACAGACATCTAAAGTCAGACATTGATGCGGTAATTTTTGCTGGAACAATTCACAGAAACAAATATAGTGACATTTAATCCCTCTAAGTAAAACCAGATCTCCTTTGAAACACGGAGGCTGGGGGAAGAGGGAGTTGATCAGGTCTGGACACTGAGAACAACTGGGAAACCGTGAAAGCTGCCGGTAATCTATCAGGGCTACATAAAGCAACGTTGGTTCAGGAGGCAGAGAAGAACACATGTCCCTTTTAGAACCGCCTGTTCTGCCTTCACCATTCCAGGCCATATTAAAAGGCTAATACCTCAATTTCTTGGCTCAATAGAGCCAAGTCTTTTTTCAGAATCTTTCTTTTATCTTTGGAAAGAAAACATTAAAAGCTGTGCTGTTGTGTACAGGATTGTGGTCTATAAGGACAGACTTTGAAACCCCCAAGAAATAGAAAATGGATGAACGCTATACACAGTTATTAGGATGCACATTTGCATAAATAGTCTAAACTAGCGGCTTCTTAATGAATATATCTCAATGCAATCTACTCACATACAAACCCATACTCAGGACAGCACTGCAGTGTATTTGGATGTGTGGTCCTCTAACAGCTTGCTTTTAAAATCCCAGAGAAGTAAATGACATTTGCAGATTCTGGGAAATTTTTAGCTTTGTCATTGTACTATGATAGTACCATGTGATTCTTATACATACTCAAGGCTGGAGTCCAGTTCTTTAAAATCTTATTGAGACTAGCTATGGAAAGGCAAGAATTTGAGTTCAAATGTTTGATGGCTCACTAGGAAGAGATGGCATTTTTGGAATAGGTTGGGATGTCCAGAATTCAGTGAGTTTGTTTGTTTGTTTGTTTGGATTTTGTATTTGCTGTACAAGAAAACTACCTTTATAAGCAGGTACCCCGCTCATCTGCATCTTTGGGAAAAGTGTTGCTTTGGGCATGAAATGAGGCTATGCTCTGGAACCTACTCTCAAAAGACATAGAATTTAGTGAGGGCTTAGCAATAGGGCTTATAGTTACAATTACTTCAAATGAGTCAACTAGCATGAATCAGGGTCATCTTTTGCAGAGCATCACCATCTTCAAGTGTAGGTTTTTACAACAAGAGCATTAAGCAGCATTTGTGTGAGTATACCTGCTGTGAATGGTAAGATGTGCAACTTCCAAGACTTGTTTTAAAGTTCACTTTCACTTCTAATTGTCTTGACCTTTGGGTTACTTCAGGAAGATGTGACAGAACTGCCCAGAACTCCTAGCATCACTAAGAGTATAAATCATCTGATACCCGGCACTCACATCGCCCCCCCACAATCCCAAGGGTAACAAAACAGTCTTCATTATAGTTGCCATGCCAGGTTCCCTATGACTGACCTGTAATAGATTCCAGACAGTTTTATTTGAAAGCTGCTTTGATTAGACCTAACTGTGCATTCCCAAACAAACGTAACTTATGGAAAGCATATGTGGCACAACTTTTGACCCTCTCAGTTCAGTATTAATGGTATTCCAACAGAAACCCAACTCTGGTGTCTCTGTTACTATTTTCTCATTTGTGATGAGGGCCTGCGAACTGTCCTCTCTGGCAACACAAAGGCTATTTATTAGTCTATTGCATCTGCTGGGAATCAGTGAACTCACAGATGTGTTATGCTTGTAGACTAGGAACTCCCTGGATAGTGTCTACAACTTCTCTGACCTTTAAATGATTCAGTTTCTGTTTTAAGTTGTCAAAATGAAAACTCACGGCATCTTTATTGGGGAGGAAAATGAAGCAACTGTTAACATTTGTTGGCTCAATTCCCATTTCCCCAGTGGATACAGAAAATTGAGGAGGCCTTAAAATACAAGACAAGATAGCCTCCAATGAAGATCCAAATACATAGCCTCTTAAGGATTCTGCACTCTGCATGCTGCTAGAAAGTGGGATTAGCTTTCTACGAGTGTGTGCATTCTCAAGGCTCCTTAGGTGAGACGCACAACCACTGAATAGTTTACAGATGATTTAGGTAGATGGCAAGACTAAAGTGTGTTTGATAGGCCCTTGAATTTCCATGAATCTGATTTTCTGTGCTTTCCTCTTCTCATCATACTTTTGCTCCCTTGATGGTGCTGTAGATTAACCCAGCCTGACCTGATTTGGAAGGTTTGAATTTCATTATTCATGAATGTCTGCACAAAGTGACAACCCAAATCAGTAACATTTTCCTTGGAAAGGCAAGTGAGATACGGCTCGGCTTCATTGCTTCTCAGGTTAGAATATTCATTTTGGTGGAATCTAGAGAGTCAGGTTAAGAGTAGATAGAAGCACTTTCGAGTTATATCTCCTTGTAAAAGGGTGAATCTTTTTCTTAAGTGTTTCTGTTTAACAGCCAAATGTACTGATGCCTACAATGGTACTAAAAACCTGGAAATGGTTTCATGTATTTGACTTAATCAGTATTCAACTGTATCTGTGATGACTTGGACTAAGGATTGGGATGATTGTTATTGCCTTTAAAGAAACTCAGCCTTGGTCTACCTGAGATGTCCTCTTAAAGAGCCATCTCAGAAAGCAGACCTCTGTGAGAGAAAAATATCAGAGTGACTGAGGCTAGGGCTCCATGCAAGAGAAAATTGGTTTTGCTTGAGACCTTCCCAGCATTTAAGACTCCAACCTGCAACCTAATGATATGCTTCTGTGCTTAACTGTGCTTCCTCAGATAATGAAGAAAGTTATGGCCATACACAAATAAACTTTAAAAGGAAAATAATGAGAAATTGAACTGTGTTCGACTCAGAGTAAGCTGGTGTGCTGTGGATGATTGATTGATAAATAAAACACTGATTTGCCAGTAGCCAGGCAGGAAGTATAGGAAGGACTAGTAGAGAGGAAAATTGAGAGAACAGGAAGGTGGAGAGGAGGAGACGCCAGCCTGCTGTCCAGGGAGCATCATGTAAAGGCAGCAGGTAAAGCCACGGAACATGTGGCGACATACAGATTAACAGAAATGGGCTGAGTATAAGAGTAAGAGCTAGATAATGGTAGGCCTAAGCTAATGGCCGAGCAGTTTAAATAATATAAGCGTCTGTATGTTTATTTTGTAAGTGGGCTACAGGACTGCTGGGGCTTGGTGGGACCCAGAGAGAAAAACTCTAGCTACACTGGTGCTTTGTAAAGAAAACTCATTCATGTACCTGGGTGTGCTATTCACACTGGCTTTGTGTTCCCTGAAATCGGTGAGCAGATAAAGACAATGGGTGTAGATAGATTCCTGGGCAAAGAGAAGTTTAGGAATTCAAGTGTTAATTCCTAAAGCTTTTTCATTCAGCAAGCAGTGTGTCTATGAAAATTTGAGTGATACTTGGCTCAAACAAATGCATTTCCAACATGCCAATCAAAACTTTTTATTCACCAAGAATTTACACAACATAGAATTAGAGCAAACAAGATCTGGTCCCACTGCCTGGCTGCCTCCCAAACAGATCAAGCCAATCAACTGTCTCACCCATTCGGGGGGCCTGATCCAGTGTGGACCCCTCAGCCATTGGTTCATAGTTCATGTGTTTCCATTCATTTGGCTATTTGTCCCTGTGCTTTATCCAACCTTGGTCTCAACAATTCTCGCTCATATAAACCCTCCTCATTCTCGTTAATTGGACTCCCAGAGATCCACCCAGGGCCTAGTCATGGATCTCTGCATCCAGATCCCTCAGTAGTTGGATGAGGTTTCTAGCACAACAATTAGGGTGTTTGGCCATCCCATCACCAGAGTAGATCTTGTGCTCATTGCATGAGTTGGCTGTTTGAAACTTGGGGCCTATGCAGGATTGTTTGGCTCGGCCTGGGAGGAGGGGACTAGACCTACCTGGACTGAGTCTACCAGGTTGACCTCAGTCTGTGGGGAAGGCTTTGCCCTGGAGGAGATGGGAATGGGGGGGGGGGGGCGTTGGGGGGAAGGTGAGGGGGACGGGAGGGGGGAGAACAAGGGAATCCGTGACCGATATGTAGAACTGAATTGTATTGCAAAATAAATTAAAATAAATTAAAAAAAAAATGTTAAAAAAAAAAAAAAAAGAATTAGAGCAAACAAATTTTAATCTATTTTGAAACTAGAAATGAGTGTGATCAGGGTGCCTTGTATGAAATTCCCAAGTAATTAATAAAAATATTATGTTGGGGAAAAATAAAGATTAGTTACAACAATTTTAACTATAGTCTATATGTTGCTACCCCCCACCCCCTTTGGTTTGTGGTTGCCTGGAGAAGAACACAGAGATGAGCCAATGGCTATCTTTAGAAATAAAATTTGATTTTGTTATCACTTAATCAAAATGCCATTTTACATCCACATATGACAAATGTCATTTGCAAGAAATCCATCCACTGATAGGTCTGGGAATTCTTTTGAGGTTTAAAATACAACTGAAGGCTATGTTAAGGATGCTGGTTACTTTCATTCATAGAATTTAGGAAGAAATGCTGTATTGGCACTCTTTCTAAGATATAAAACTTCACTGAGTCTGAGTCTCTTGTCACTTTCCTGTAAGGGCAAACTGGGGACCTTAATTGCAAAAAGGAAAAATGGAAGGGTTGAAGCTAAGCTCAAGGTTAGGGTACTTGCCTAGCATGTGTGAAGCCATATAAACACATAATTAGGAACCAGCCCTCCAAGGCAGATTTTCAGCCAGTTGTGAGTGTTCCAATACCAGCTCCCATATCCACAAACATTTTTTTTAAAAGGACACATATCAAGCTAAGAAAATATTTGTGCTTTTATTCATTCACACTTGGCTAAATGGCACTAGAATCTTTTGAAAGTCAAGAATTATAAGGCTGACTCTTTGACCCCCTGGGATTTCCACTTGGATCACAGCTCTCTCTCTCCCAGAGCTGCAAAAACATGGCAACAGCTTGGGTCTGCCTATTGCAGCAAGCAAAGCAGGTCTCCACCTCCTTTCCTGAGAAGGCCCACTTCTGTTTTGAAGCAGAGTACCTTGTATGGAGACAATACACCGGAACCGTTGGTCTTGCCTATGTGTGGACATGCTGCACTTGTTTCCCTGAAGAGATTTTACTCTCAGTTCCATATAATGGCACTAATCAAACAGCAACTATAGAAGCAATGATGGACAAGATGTCAAAAAAGCACAAGGTATCAGTGTGGCACAACCTTGAAGGTCATTGGTGATGCCAACCAAGATTCATCTATGGGTTCCCTATTTCTGCTTTTAGGGACATCACCCTCATACTGCTTCATGTCTTCTCTCAGGGTTACAAATGCCTGGCCACTTATGCCTGCTTCCTAATGATAATCATCCAATATAGGTTTCAATAAATCTTTTTTTAAGTTAAAATTTTCATTGTATATATTTGTTGTACATGGACTGTGTTTCTCAGGGAAAATTTTGTACACATTTATAGCATACCATCCCATCCCCTGACGTCTCATCCCATCATCCCTTTTCTCCCCACTGCTCTTTCTCATTAGCTCTTTTTTGTTCCCCTAGACAGTTTTATTCCCATTTACTATACACACACACACACACACACACACACACACACACACATATATGTGTATACATATATATAGTAAGTGGAAATAAATATATATAAATATATAAAATTATAAATAAATATATATATGCATATGATTTTATGTATCTGTATAAAGTCTAGAAACCATATATAAAAACATTATATCAGTCTGAAACTAGCTTAATTTGTTTAATATGATCTCTAGTTGTATCCATTTTCCTACAAGAAGACATAACTCCACTCTTCTTTGTGGCCACAGAAATTCCACAGTGCACACATGCATCTGTCTCTCTGTTGTTTCCTTTGTTATTGGACAGAACTCAACCAATGAAGCCAGTACCAGCACCTGTGGACCAACTTCAAAAAGGACTACCCAGAGGTGGATACAGAATTTATAATTCCATCTCTGTGGTTCTACCCAGAGGTCTGACTGGCACTAAGTGACCCTCACTTATGATACTATCACCTGTTAATTATTTATTTTACTGTTATTGTTATTCTTCTTGTTTTTGTTTTGTTTTGAGACTTCATGTAGCCATGACTGACCTGGAACTCATAAATATCTACCTGCCTCTGTTCCTCAAGTGCTGGGATTAAAGGTGTGTGCTACCAGACTCTACTAAGTATAATTTTATATATATATATATAGTCAATTACCTAGCTACAAGAGAAACTGAAGTAGTTTACTAAAGAGTGTGAAAAAAAACCCACAAGAATTTCAATCCAGTTCTCTATAAGTAGACAATTGCCAGTCTTTTGTGTGTAAGGCTGAGCCTGGTTTCTAGAATTAAACACATTCTATTCTGTTCTTCTATCTCTCTGTACCAGGTTGCTGCAAGATAAGCTCAGCTTACCTGAGGTACATCTATTACATCAGGGTACACCAATACATTGAGTAACTATCAGCCTATTAACCCTGACTGGACTAAATCGTTAAGAATCTGAAGCCTCTTCACTTGGGAGGTAGAGGCAGGAGGATCTCTGTGACTATGAGGCCAGCCTGGTCTACAGAGGGAGTGCCAGGACAGACCGGACTACAAAGACAGAGCCTGTTTTAAAAAAACAAAAAAAAAAGAAAGAAATGAAGAAATGAAGGAAGAAAGAAAGGAAGGAAGGAAGGAAGGAAGGAAGGAAGGAAGGAAGGAAGAAAGAAAGAAAGAAAGAAAGAAAGAAAGAAAGAAAGAAAGAAAGAAAGAAAGAAAGAAGGAAAGAAAGAAAGAAAGAAAGAAAGAAAGAAAGAAAGAAAGAAGGAAAGAAAGAAAGAAAGAAGGAAAGAAAGAAAGAAAGGCCAATCTAAGGTCTCTCGTGGCAAGAGGCCAAGGGGAGTCCTGATAGGTCATCCAGTGATGCTTTTGCATGGACAGTGTTCAGTGTTTTCACACATGAGATTATCATCTAGTGATTGGATGAGAGACAATTGGAAACCCTTTGGCATTAAACCGAAATGTTTGAACACAACAATGGGAAATTCAGTGTTGATTATGTCATAGAGCATACCAAGGAGGGTGGCAAGGATAAAGCTTCATTTGCACACTTCCAAACTATGCAACTTTATCTCTGCATTGATTCCTTCTGCAAGCAGATGCTTGGCTCTTGTGGGTGAACTAGTCTTAGTCCCAAAGGCTCAAGACTGGGCTGGGTGTGGTAATACACACCTGTAATCCAGTATGGGAAGCAAAAGGAGAATTGTGAGTCTGATGCCAGCCTGAGCTATGTAGTGAGACCTTGCTTGAAAAGCAAATTAATGAAAGTCTGGAGAGATGCTTTTTCAGAGCCTCATGTTTGGTGTCCAGAAAACATGGCAGCCCACAAGCATCTGTAACTTTAGTTCCAGGAGAACTGATGCTCTCTTCCTACCTCCTTGGTCATCAGGCACATACCTGATGCACATACACACCTGCAAAAAATAACCCACTCATACGCATAAAATAAAAACAAATAACTTTTTGTGTTTGAAGAGATATCTCAGCAGTTAAGAGCACTTGTTTTTCAGAGGATCGGGGTTTGTGTCCCAGTACCCACATGCTGGCTCACAACCATCTCTAACTCTAGTTTCAGGGAATCTGATGTTCCTTCTGACTTCCATGGACATCAGGCAGGTATGCAGTGCACATACATATATGAAGGTAAAATAACATTCTTAAAAATGAAAAAAAGTATTCAAAGAAACATTAAAATTAATTAATTATAGTCAATGCTTTAAAGGAGAAGGAGGGTGTGTGTGTGGGTGTAGGTACGCAAGACTGGTTCTTGAGTTGTGAGTTTGAACATTAGTCAACAACCCAATCCTGCCCCACATATTCTCTAGATTTTCTGTGAATAGCCCAAGGCCATTTTCAATAAACTAAGATGATCATCTGTTTGCTTTCTCTTCCAAGGACATTCTTAAACTGTAATTAGGTGATGTCTTCTAGTTATGTTAATACTATTGCACTGAGATTATTAGATATATGAAGGAGGAGGTTACAGAAGCCTTGCCCCAAATCAAAGGGCTGTCTTTGTCAGTATCAGCCCAGCATCAATGAAATGAAAAGTAATTTACACCATGACAGATAACTGAGCAGGCACTGCCAGGCAAAATTAGAGATGGAAGAACACCTGAGACAAGGTAGGTCAATGAATATGAAAGATTAGTTAGAGGGGTTGGCTAGATGAGTCAATTAGTAAACCCTTGCTGTGCACACATAAGGATTTGAGCTCAGATACCTAGTACCCACAGAAAGAGTCAGGAGTAGCAGCACATGCCAATAATCCTAGCCCTTGGGAGTCAGAGACAGGCAGATGTTTGCAGCTCACAGGCTAGCTTTAAATGAACTCTGGCTTCAGTGAGACAGAAGTTGTCTCAGAAAAAAAGGTGGAGAGCAATAGAGGAAGACACCAGATGCTGACCTCCATGTACACGTGCAACACTAACAGAAACATATGCACCAAAATGCACACACAACACACATGCAAAAGTTTAGTTAAATAAAAGGGAAACATTCTGTGAATTTACTGTACAACATATTGACTATGGTAAGTGATATGTATCAGCTTTTGAAATTTGCCAAGGAATAGATTTTAAATGGTCTTATCACAAAATTTACGGGAAATTTTGTCATTCCACAATGTGTGTGTGTGTGTGTGTGTGTGTGTGTGTTTATAATTGTTATTTGTCAACTAAAAACAAGCAAATAAAGCCTGAAGTTTGGTTATAACCTGAAGAGGGACATTTCCATCATCTCCAAAGACAGATAATATCTTAAAGACTATAGAGAGAGAGAGAGCAGCCAGCTCTCTGAGTCTTGAATTCACTGCGGACACTGATGAACCACTGGTTGTGACATGGTGTTTTCATGGCATCTTGCATGTGGGCTTGGAGAGCTGAGCACACTGGGGTGGGAAGGGAGTACTTTCATTAGGAGAAAAGAGTAATTCTTCCCTTAGCTACAAATTTGAAGTATTTGGGTTTGTAGATAATATAACGGCCAGCATACTGGGGGTGGGGGTAGAATTTGAGATTATACACTGAAGGATATTCACTGGGCATATAGAAAATTTAGCTATGATTGGAAAAGAACAGAAGTTTCATGCACTTTCTTGGGAAAATATGTAGAGCAAAGAAAGTCAGGGCTTTAATTAGCTTAATGGATAAGAAAAGAGGAAAGAAGAAAAGGAGAATATAGAGTTCAGGAATTTAGAGAAGGGACCATGCTTAGTGTGCAGTAGATTCAGGCTAGCAAGCCTTACCCAATATGAAGGCCCCAGATATGAAGTTGAGCCTAGGGACCTCCACATACAGATGGCAAAAGAATATAACACAATCCTCAGCCAGAGAAGAAGAGCTTCTTAAGTGTCTGGCACTTCATGTCCAGGAACATGCTTAATTCTTCTCCCTGGGACCCTGGAAACCAGGCATCAATACCATCCCCTCCCTTGGATACAGAAATGTCATTTAACTAACTTGGTAGACTTTTCAGGATGAACAGCAACTATTTGAAGAAAAGGTCTATGAAGAACTCCTCTCATTCCATTGCTAAAGTTTTGTGTTAGGAAGTACTTTACCACAAAGACATGTTTCTCTGATGCCACTACAGCTTGAAGTTGTTATGAGCAAAATGAGAAATGGTTTTTGTGGTGATATATTATGTACCCTAATAAAATTTACCTGAAGATCAGAGGACAGGACAAGCCACTAGATTAAACATAGAGGCCAGGCAGGGGTGGCACACACCTTTAATCCTAGCACTCAGGAGACAGAGATTCATCTGGATCTCTGTGAGTTCAAAGCCACTCTGGACTACATGAGATTGACTCAGTCTAGGAGAGAAAACATAGCCAGGCAGTGGTGACACACACCTTTAATCCCAGTACTGGGAAGCACACACATCTTTAATCCCAGGAAATAATGGCTGGGTGGAGAAAGGTATATAAGGCGTGAGGAGACAGGAACTAAAGGCTTTCTGGCAGAAGTGTCCCTTTTAGTTAGAGGCCTTTTAAGCTAAGCCTTTTCGGCTGAGGAAGCTCTTTCAGCTGAAGTTTTCAGGCTGAGAAGTCCTAGAGGTAAGATGTGGCTTGTTCCTTTGTCTCTCCGATCTTGCAGCATTTATCCCAATATCTGGCACCTATATTTTTTATTAAGACCATTTAGGAATTCATGTTACAGGTTGGAGGCAGAATCATTATTAATATGTCTTGAGACACTTATTTCTTATCTTTTAGGCATAGGTTCAGGACAGAATTAGCTTCAAGGAATGTTGGTTGTGTCCCCTGAAATATGCTACAGAGCCATGTTGATAAGAATCCTCGGAAATGTTCAGTTCAGAACCTGGAGCTGAGATCACTACACGTGACATCAAATGACCTTGGCTATGGGGATTGGAGGAGGTCACAGGCAGGGAAATTAGAGAAGTTGGTCCCTAAAAGCTCATCTGAGTTTAGCCCAAACATGGAGCAAACGAACTGTGAGACAAGGAGCAAAGGCCAATACGGTGGAAAACAAAGATCTTTCCCAGAAAATGCAAAGCAACTATTCAAAAAAAATAGATTTGATCCACAAAGAATTTCCAGTGAAAGTAATAAAAAGCTGTTTAAGTGGAGATATCTTAGATCTGAAGGTCCATTGAAAGCATTGTTTTAAAACAGACTCTGTAATGGTAAAAATGAGATGTAGGAAATAATACAAGAATAAGTAAAGGAAAAACTCTTAAAGATATACACTCTTGTACTTGTATTCAAAATCTTTATCAAGCATCATAGTAAAACAGCCTTTTCTAGGTTGGACATGCCTATTGCTGTCTTGGAGCTGAGAAGCTGTAACCATCCATAAGAGAACCTCATAAGATCACAGTTGTTAACATTTCCTACAGGAGAAAGTCATGGCTCATGAGATCTTCATCTGGCCTTCTTCTTCAGATTCCAATGATCACTGTCGATAATGTAAGCAATTGGTTGGGGTGGGATTTCTTGGTGGGGTAGCTGTCCATTAAGTCGATCAAGCTATCTCCCAGTAGTGTAGCTGCCCTCTGAGTCAACTCTGTCCCTATAAGTAACCACTGAAAACTCACAGGTTCACTTTTTTAGACTTGAATGGAATTCTTTCTTTGGTTTGTGGATGATCTAACTAGGGGTATTAATCCATTTCTTATGTTATCTCAGGGAAAAAAATCACCCAACCTGCAACAACTATGCTCTCTATTTGGTGATCTAGATTTTCCCAGATAATTAAAACAGCTCCAAGTAGCTGACACCCTTGCATGCAGAAGTTTTTCCCAGAAATGGGAAAGTCATACACACATACATACATGTATACATATATGCACATATATATGTATACATATATGCACATATATATATACATATATATGCACATATATATGTATACATATATGCACATATATGTATATATATATACATATATATGCAACAGAGACAGAGTTCCTGCTTTGTGATGCTTGTCTGACTAACAACTGCCTACTGAATTTATAAGGTTACAGATTTAATACCCTTATCAACAAGAATGTTTTGCCACTAATATTTTTAACAATAGACACCATCCTGGGACTATTTGTTTGAAATTTGTGTAATCAAAGGGTTTGTGGAGGAATTTCCTGCATTTGTTAAGGAGTTGGGCTAGATAACTCTGAAGTTCTCTTTTAGCAGTAAGATGCTAAAAGGCTTCATGTTACAATGTTTTCATCAACAAACACACAGTATTTACTCCAGTATTAGGAGATGAACAATGGAGAATAGCTGCCCAAGAGGATTAAAAATAAAACTGTCACACAGGCTTTATCATCTTATTAGGATCCAAGCACTTGAATCTTCTGATTTAAAAAGAGAATTACGAGCTTTGCTGTCACATCAACAGGAAGTGTCATTCCCTTTCATGTCTGGTTGCTATCTTTGCTTTTGATCAGTGTTGACTTTTCTGGTTTAGTTGACTTGTTTTCGTTTTTATTTTGCGATCTGCCTGTAGCTCAAAGCTTAAAAACATATCAACAATGGGATGAGAAGGAGTTCACATGTGATTAGGGATTTTCTGAGCCACCATTAGCGAAAACTCAGGAAGCCATACATGGTATCATATTCAAGACAGTGTCTCTTTATGCACCTGCATCTGAACTCGAACCCATAATGTAGACCACATTGACCTTAAACTGTTAGTTCCCAAGTATTGTGATAATTATTGATAATTAGTATATGCTACCACAGTACTAGGGAAACAGAGCAGGAGAATGACTAACAGTTCAAGGTCAATATGGTCTACATTCTGGGTTCTAGTTCAGATGTGGGTGCATAGAGAGACTCATGTCATCCAGACTAGCTATTTTACACCTTAAAAAAAAGTTAATTCCAAAAATTAAATTTGATAGCACTGTGGAATAACAGAGGTCCTGTCAATGTTTAGAAATTGTTCATTAAGCTTAAGTACTTGAGTCAAACAAGGGCTGATCTGAAACAGCCGCATGACAATGATAGATGAAGCCATTGGGCAGATTCACTCAATAGTGGATGCTTTGATATGAGTCAACTTTAAAAGATCAAAATATAAAATGTTTAATCTTTATTACACCATTACACAGAAGAGAATGTGCCTTGCCCTAAATCATCTTGACCCTGCTTCTTCCTCATGCCAGCCCATTTTAACATACCATCTCTGACCTCAGCTGCATCACCAGCCGGAGACAGGGCTCATCAACAGAGTGAGGCCCAGGGGTGGAACACAGTTATCAAAGAACAAAATCCACAGCAGCAACTTATCAAAGTTGATAATTTTTTCTAGAACTACCTTTTTTTTAGTCTACCTTCCCCACTACAAACTTACCATTGGCTGGAATTTTTCTCAAATCTGAGAACAAAGTGGGTGTTCTTGGATCTGAGTCATTTGCTGCAATGTCACTCTGAGTTCATCTATCAAATCAAGTCACTCTTGATACCAGAATTTCCTTCTTCTTGAAAATGGAGCTAATAACAATTATCTCTGGGTATTTGTAGTCCCTATGTGCCAGGAACCATATCAACAGAGATTGTATACTATCTTGGGACCGATACTGTTAAAGGCTTTTCTGAAGGAAGTGGGGAGAAGCTGAAAAACTAGGAAAGGTCACTCTCATTGAGTAGCCAATTCTGACTGGATGTTAAGCTCTCAGAAGCTCTGCAGACACTCTATCACCCTCCTCTGAGTTCTCAGGATGGTTCAAAGACTCACAGGAGTCAAAGGGAGCTTTGGGAAGGCAGAGATTTGTGTTCTTTATAAATAAGATACTTATGGCCAAATCTATGATCCCGCACCTACATAGTCTTGGAATCACCACACAGTCAAACTGTACTTGTTCTAATTGTGTCTTTTCTGCTGGTGAAATCAAAACTTGCAAACATGGGATTGCCTGAGTGTTATTTACTCTATAGAATCCGTTGAAATAAAATAAGGATGGAAGTAATTAATGGAAAAAAAACAATAAATTTTAGAAAGCCTGATGATTTTTTTTATCCCTTTCAGATTCTCATGTTTAGGGGGTAGGGTGTTACTCTTCACTAAAGACCTTTCAGTAGATACTTTCTACATACATTCTAATAATAATCTGTCCCTATATTTTTAGTTATGAGGAAGTAATTATGACAAAATCACTGCAGAAGCATGACTTGTCTCACAGTTTCAAGTCCTTCATATTCTTTTATTGTCACTCAGAGGCAGTGGAAGGTGACAAAGGCATATACAGCATTGCTTTATTTTATGAATGCCTGTTTGCACAGGAAATTAAAGACTCACTTCTTCCACACTAGCCATATCGAGAAGCAAACATAATGTTCCACTGGTGAAGTCGCTCCCCTTTTAGTCTGTTTTCTGAATGTCGCTTCCCTTAAGAAATCTATAAATGGCACTTACATTCTTAGTCTGTTTGGTTCAACACTCCCTCAAGATGACAAAAAAGAAAAAAAAAATTCCCAGTCATCGGCCTTGTCATAATAAAGCATGACTACATAGACCAGAAGATGCAGGTACCCATCAAAAGCCTCGACACAGAAAGAATGAGCTTAAGGGAACAGATGAGCAAGAAAATAGCCCAGGCTTGGACCACTTCGTATATGACAGCAAGATCTTACCTTAGTTACAGATCCAAACCCTGTGACCTTTTTATCTTCAATAGGACCGTAGCGAACACATCTCATTCTCTTTCCTCTGTGCCCTTCTAGTTCACTCTCTGAGGCTGTCAGCACCTACCACCATGGAGATGAGAAACCCCACAGCAGAATCTCGCTCTTTTTTGCCTTTCCGGACGCATTCAGCACAGACAAAAGCCAGAGTTCTCAGCATTTACTCGAGTGAATCGACACTTTCTTTAACTGGTTCCCATGCCTACTCATGGTAGAGATGCTTGCCAAAGGGGGCTGACAGAAAACAAGAAGCCAGGAGAAATATCCTTTCTCTATACTCATTTACAACTCAGTCTTTTGATTGCAGCTCTAGGAGCCTGTTAGATCACAAGAATCTCTCAAATTACCAAGTGGCCACATGCTGCCCCCTAAACATCACATTGACCCAGGAGGCTGAATCCTCTCATGCTGGCATCCCAGGGCTGGTACAACTTCATCCAAGTCTGATCTTCTTATGTGTGAGCTCTCTATTACTGTCACAGTAGAGTTTTCTGGGAAACCCACACCCTGTCTGACAATGTAACCCTATACCAAAGGCAAACAGGCTCTTGCCCAACATCATTTCACATGGGCTCCAAGGTAGTAGGTGACCCTAGAAAAATTATCACCAACCTTGGTATTAATTTCAAGGACATTAGATGTTCTTTGAGAAGCTGCTTTCATTGGTAGTTGTTTTCTTTACTTTGGGGATAAGAGAAAAAATGAGTCACTTACTCATTGTCCAGCTTTCATTCATTATGGAGGCTTATCATTTTGAATAATTAGTCACGAATATGTTCATTTTTCAAAGAAACAAGTGACTGTTAGTGAATTCACTGAGAACTGAGAAGAGGAATTTTGTTATGAGAGGCTTGATTTAGTAGTGGATTTTTGGCTGGGGTAAATTGAATACACTCTTCAACCAAATAGACATGTCAGGAGATAATAGTTCAGAAGTTCAGACTAGAACTTAAAACCAGAAGTTATTGCTATATATTTGGCAATTGCAGTCACGGGAAATGGAAGAGACCACACAAGAATTCAGACTAGTTAGAAGAGAGAAGGATTCCATGACTAAGGCTTGAGATGAAAACTAATTTGAAGAGGATCCACAAAAGGAGACTGAGAGAATTGCTTTATGTAGAACAAAAACGTAAACTATAGTATACCATGAAAGTTTGGCAGGGGCTAAGGAATGCCATCCCTGTTAGGTACGAAAGGTATTTAAAGATGACACCTCAGTATTGAGCACTGGAATTTGACAGTAAAATGCCACTGGTGAAAAAAAAGTAACAATTTTGGAGACAGAGCCCTGATTAGATGACAAGCAAGTAGTGTGGGAGATATTAGAGAGAGGGGGCACCAAGCTTTCACAGGGCTCTGTGCACGAGTAGAGTAGACACTGGGATGGATGGAAAGCCACATGGGAAAGAAGAGGACCTTGTTTGTCTGGGAAAGACAGATTTGTTGGTTTGCCTTTAATTAATTCCTTGGTAATTTCATACATGTATGTCAGTTTCTTTGAACATACACATCTCTATTACACTCTCACACCTGCTAAACCCCTTCTTCTCCTAACATTTCCCCTCCTTCTTTCATGTTTGTTTGGGTTTTTTTGTGACCCACTGAGTTTAATTGGGATTGTTGGCATGAACATGGTGTGGGTAAGCAGCAAGTGGTAACACCTCCTTATTCCAGTGAGACACTTGCTGCTAATGTCTTCTTAAGTAGGGATGGGTGGAGCTTCTCAGGCTATAGAGAGGTGCTAATTTGTCACTGAAAGTGTTTTCAATTGATTAATTTTCTTAATTAGTTGATGTCCTGACTCTTGTGTATCATTTGTTTTAAAACCAAGTTCTTTTGGTAAATATGAAGATAGCATTATTTTCAAAATCACAGGGAGTGAGGGCAATGCTAATATTAGAGCCATCACTGGATTCTCCTCATAAGTCTGATGTTACTAACCACTTGTTTAAATGATTGTGCAATAAGCAAATAATCCCCTCTATTATTTTATCTTAATGTTGTATCTCATAGAAAATAATATTTTTATTTCTTAAGTAATGATTATTTTTATACATGTAAAAATAATATAAACCATAAAATATAAATCTCATAATTTGTCATAATCATTAAGATAATTCTGTTATTGGTGTACAAATTAATCATTACCTTCCACAAAACCATATACTCATTTAAAACATCGATTAGCATAGAGTCAGCGCTTAATGCCTGTTTCTCAAAGGTCAGAATAACTATACAAATAAATAAAGCATTAAAAAGAGCTACAATTGCAGTTGTTTACTGTGAGAGTAGTCTGGTCCCTTTGTAATTGAAAAAAGTTAAAGGAGCTTAAAATACACACATTTAATTTGTTTACCATGTTAAACCTGTATATATACATATATGTGTGTATGTGTGTGTGTGTGTGTATGTGTGTGTGTGTGTGTGTGTGTGTGTGTGTGTGGTGTGTATACATATATATATGGAGAGACAGATGTACACGTTTGCAGTCTATGTGTGTATACACCTATTTCAAATAGCTCTTAGTAGAAGTAAATATATTAATATTTTCAAAATAGTTAAGACAGTAGCAGACAAAGTAAATGTTGTCAGAATCATTGTGAAATTATTCTAATTGGAGGACTAGGGAGAAGAATACCTACAAGAGTGTGGGTAAGTAGTTGGGATTAAATTGTTTTCTGTAGTGTAAGGATTGACAGAAAATGGCGGGGGAGGGGGCAAGGACTAAAAAAAACTCACACAGCAGAAGGAATGAACAGACAAGCATCAGGTATAATTAAAGTTATGCAAATGAAACACATTGATTTTGGGAAAAAATGCCAATTATACTCTGGTAATGCTATGACAACTACATAATTTGTACATAGTAATTCTATTTTTAGAGTAATTTTTGTTTCCTTTGAGATAGAGTCTCATGAATAGTGGGCTGGGCTCAAACTTGCTATGGAGCCTTAGACGACCTTGAACTTCTGACCCTGCTGCCTCACCTTCCTAGTGCAGGGATGGCAGGAGCATGGTGGCACTACCACTATCGCCACTCTGAGTTTATGCAGTCCTGGGGACAGAACGCAGGGCTTCCTTCACAGCAAGTCGGCAGGAATTCTACCAACTGACCTATACCCCCTGCCCTCTGTTCTGGTAATTTAACGTAAGACAAATAAAAAACCTGTTTACTTTTACCCAGCACCATGTACATATGAATAATGGACAAAAATGTTAACTTTAGCCTGATTTTCAGTACTCAGTGAAAATGCTGAAGTTATTGCACCAGTCTCAGCCTCTGCTGAAACAGCCCCTTCTGACTGAAACAAATTGTGCAGGTGCCATGTTTGGCTGGCCTGAGAACTTCCTGTTATTCTATCTGCAGGGCTATGCTAGGATGTGGAGGAAGTATTTAAAGTTCTCATCAGTAAACAGGGTGTCCCTCCTGAATGTCTTTCCCACTACTTAGGATCCTCACGCCTGTTGTGCTTTTCCTGATACACTTCACTTCCGTTGGCCAGGCTATGCTGAAGTGAAGTACATTATCCTGATAGATTTTAGCCTCAGAAATCATGCATAAGACACCGGTGAAATGTTTACTTCCTCTCAGATGAGTGGCAACGTTTAATTTTAGAAAGGAACACTGAAGTGACCCATGCATTTCTGGTTGGAGTTTTTATTTAAGAATTTGCATGATTTTTTTTTTTTAACAGTTGGTTGGCATTCTTCACTGCCACATGCACACAGTATCAGGCAAAGACCTTCTGAGAACTGACAAAATGATTGATCAAGGGATGACCTGAGATTATTCAACATATTCATATGGATCATGGGAATATTAGTACAAGAGTGGATCATCTGAGCCCCCTCTATAGTGTCCCTCCCAAATGGCTTTCAGTGTCTGATTTATATAGTTCTCATAGACCAGGACTGCAGTGGTGCCCACGTGTTCTATTCTTGCTTTACGGTGACTCAACACAATTAAAGAGGAAGTCCTTCCTCAGACTCAGATAAAAATGTGCCTTCTTGTAGCCGTCACAAGCTTTCCTATATCCACACTGTCCCCAAACTGCTGCAAAACAAGCCTTGCAGCACTTCCAATTCTCAGTTCTTCAGCTGAATAAAGATGAGGATCTTGTAGTCACATCTTATCTTCTAACACAGACTTCAATTCTTCCAGGGGAAAAGAAAATCCCCAAGTCTTTCATTCTTTCCAGTACCCATAGTCATCATTTAACCTGTTATTTTATTCTATGGGGTAAATGTTATAGTTCCAAGTCACTGAAGAAATATGTACCAGTCAGAACCGCTGGTCACATGGCCAATTCGTTCACAAGATGTGGTTGGGACCATGTAGTACCAACAATAGAGTTCAAGGTCTTGGTCATGCCAAACAAATGTTCTACCCCTGAACTACAACTCCAGCCTTGTTCTGGTATATTTTAACAACAGACACTCTTACAGAAAACAAAAAGGATTGATTTGTAAGGTTTCCTATTCCTGGGGTGTAAATATTCCATGCCTGGCCAGTCACATATCATTTTTTAATTTCTGTGTTGTATATTATTTCAATCATGGCTGATTTCAAGTTATATGTGAGATCTCAGGGCAAGAGCTGGTAAGAGATCTGAAAAATTGGGTTTTGTGAGCTGAGTGTTTACCATGAGTTTGTCATGATGAGTTCTTGAGGGTGCCTCTTAAAGTGTGATGTAAGCTAGACACAATAGCAAATTTCAGCAATCCCAGCACTTGGAATGCTAAGGCACATATAAGAGGGATATGTACCAAGACCAGTTACGGGGCTACAGAATGCCATGTGGCACTAAGCTGTAACTAAACATTTGTTTGTTGTTGTTGTTGTTATTGTTTTAAGGGAAAAGAAAAAGAAATGACATTTAACAAGAACTGGATGTACTTACAAGAAGC
The DNA here is from genome assembly GCF_007827085.1 of Peromyscus californicus insignis. Classification (NCBI taxonomy): domain Eukaryota; kingdom Metazoa; phylum Chordata; class Mammalia; order Rodentia; family Cricetidae; genus Peromyscus; species Peromyscus californicus. The sequence continues at coordinate 11,658,697 of NW_026294551.1, forward strand.
TTGACTTGTAAAAACTGATACCACACCAAAAAAATATTCATGATTGATCATAACATCTTAAAATGTTTCCATGAAATTCAGTTAGTGCTCAAGCCCTTAACATGAGTTAAGGAAACTCCAAACACATTGAACTTAAATGTGTCCTTATGACTAAGCTTATTTTTATGTCTCGTCTTTTCCACTCTGGAATAGGCTCCTATTCTGAAAAGCTGTGGATGTGTTTGTTTTTGGTTTCAAGTATATCCACTCTCCAGTAGCTACTTGTTGAGTCACACTTTCCCAAGGGTGCAATTCACACCCTTCCGCTATTCATACTGAATGAGACTGATGGAGACAAACGGTGTGAGCCTTGAATAGGAACCAGCAGGAAAAAGCATGCTGATTTGGTTTCATCTCTAGATCAGTAAATGGGAGAAATATTATAGAGAGCTGAGGTGGTGAGTAGACACTGGCAAATCATCCTAAACCGCTGGGATTGCTCTCACAGAGAACGAAAAGGCTTTAATCAAAAGACTAGGACAGTGTGAGGAGCACATTAGCAAAGTGTGTGTGTGTGTGTGTGTGTGTGTGTGTGTGTGTGTGTGTGTATGAACGTTTGTATGCAAGCACGAACACATGCACATGTGCGGGGGGGGGGGGGGGGGGGGGGGGGGTTAGGGTGTGGGATGTATGATGTATGTACGCATTCCTGTGGTTGTGTGCACTTGTATATGGAGGTCAGAGGTCAACATCAAGTGTCTTCTTCAACTGCTTTCCACCTTCTTTTCTGAACCAGTCAACCTCACTGGTTGTCCAATGAGCTTCAGGGATTCACCTATCTCTCCATTTCCCCCATCCAGTACTGGGATTACAGACCCCATCCCTTAGCCTTTTATGCAGGTCCTAGGGATCCCTATTCAGGTCTTCATGCTTTCACACCAGGCAACTTATTGGTTTGCCATGTCTCCAGCCCCAAAAGTAAAGTATTGAAGTTATATTGAAGACTGTGGGCCTAGGGGTGTGATCAAGCTGATTACATAAGAGATGGAGACATGAGTAAGGAGAATACTACATAATACCAGAGAACAAAGAAATGGGGATGAATTCCAGAGGTGCTTAGGAGTCAGCGATGGAATCCACAGCAATAAGAAATCCACAGGGAAAGGAGGCAGAAGGGAAAGGCAGTGGAAGAGCAGAGACAGTGGAGTGTGTGATGAGAATCCAGATGATTCCAAGGACCTTGGTTGATGCATGTGTCACATCTACAACCTCGTAATCATGCAAGTGTCACATCTACAACCTCTTAGTCATGCAAGTGTCACATCTACAACAGCAGTGTTTCAAGGCATTAGTCGGTGTCTTGAAATGTAGTAAGGTTCAAAAGGGAAAAGAAAACATTTAATAAATCAGGACTTGCTGTGTCTTCATTTGGCTGTACTTCTGAAATATCATATTTCAAATGTAGCTTTGTCTGTGGTCCAAAAGGAAGAGAATGCCACAGGCTGAGTGGTATGACGTACATACATGGCATTATTTTCTTGTAGGAAGGATGTTGAGTAGAAGCAAGAAGAGAATAGGTTTAAAGAGAATGCAAAGTATTTGAAGAAGACAAGGTTGTAAAGTTGTAAAGTTTGTCCCATGATTCTCCTTTGGTGGTCTGCATTTAGTCAGATTTCTTAGAATCTGGGAGAATACAAGAGTCTGGGAAAACTATTCCAGGTGTTCCCTTCTCCATCATCATGGCTCCTTCCACTTCTACGAAAACCCACCTGATTAAATAAACAATTTTAGATTTGAGAATTTTAATAAGTCACTCACTCCATTTTCAGTTCCCAGCTTGACCACGAAATAGCCTTTGTGACAAGAACAATGAAGTTACCCACAAACTATCTGTTCCAAAAATGTTTGCTAGAGACCCCTAGATGCAAGTCTCTTTTATCAGGGAAGAGGTGTGAGCTCAAAGGCACTGTGACCGATGCTGTTCTGTGTGGGGAAAATGTAATTGAGTAAAACAACAGCAACCTCCCCCCAACTCCACCCAGGTGAAGTCATGTCTCTTTTGTGACTGAACAGCTAATTGTATCTGGGATCACAGTTGCAGAAAATGCACACAAAATGCTCAGAAATGCTTCCTTTGTTTGACTCAGAGTTTAAATGTGCAAGCATCACCTAAAATGGGTATGTCATGGTGTTATAACGACGTATTAAATTACCATAGGGTTCAAAAGACAATAGATAACATTTTTATACATCAGGGCATGCTTGATTCTGGTTCACTGTGTTTACCTATTCTTCTGGAACAGTGTACTTCAAAACCAGGTTTGCCTCCATTCCAAAAAGTAAAGCTAATATCTAAATATCTTGACCAAGATATTACTTGTAATCTGCTCAAACAATAGAAGCCACAGAGAATGTACAAGTCAAACAAATCCCCAACTGCATATTATTAGACTGTGCTGGTTCCAACACTTTATGCACAGTGTAGTTGAGGGTCTCCCATGCCTGAGTTGCGAGCACAGCATATTTATTCTACATATCATTTAATACTTAGAGTTTCTTGTAACAGCACGTGTCTATTACCTTATAAAATCTGACACATTATTCAGCTGATGGAAATTTTTAGGTCTTAGCAAGACTTAACACAGAATACTGAATGAGTCACTTCAAAAGGATGTCATTTGGAAATGCAAGCATGGATTCTGAAGTAATGACAATAATAGGAATAGGGACAGCTATTATTTATTTGAGCAAGTGCTGCATACTACAAGTTTGGTCACCAATTTACAGAAAATATATTTTTAAATCAATAAACCTCATACCCTAAGTCCCAAGGTCACTATAGCAATTTTTACATTAACAACATGTTGCTTCAATGTGTTAATACACTGTTTTAATACCACAAAATGAACAGAAATGTTTGATTGAAACTGAATTGAAATCATCCAATAGATGCCACACACACAATTCTCAGTTAATAAAGAAAAAAAAACAGACCTTCTTAAGGAAATAGAGCCAATCTCCCTTAGAGTTTTGGTAAGGGGTGTTAAGAGAACCCCAAAACCATATAGACCATTGGTGTTGCCCTTGTATCTTCCAGTAAAAGAAGGCAAGCCCTACTGCTAAAGATACCATGTGCTTCTAACACAGGACTTAGAGGAACTATTCTAGATCTGAGGTCTCTTCTTCCCTGAGATCTAGAGTTCACAGTGTTACAAGGACTTATATGTAAACTTTCAAGGGAGAAAATAAATCAATAGTACTACCTAGATATACCACCTATGAGTCACAACAATGACCAGCATGGTAAGATTCTAAAAAGTGCAACACTGGCACTTATATCCTGGAGGTAACCAAATGCCATCTAATTGGACTTAATTCATGCCTGGCACTGTAAACTTCATCAAGGCCATGAAACCTAGATAATACTGTCACATTCCCAAACCAGTATAATCTTTAATTGCTTGCTAACTATTTATTCCTGTGTCCACAGATGCGTAGCCCTCACTTGTCCCCCACCAAATGAGCTTCTCTTTCAGCAGATACAGATCATTACAGAAAACCACAACTGGTCAAACTGCAGAGATGAACTGACAATAAGGTGTTGTCCCTTTATCAATACATTTACAACACAAACCCTATACCAAAAACTTGAGGAACATGGAAGATAGAGGGCCCAATGATTGCAAGAGCCAGAGTACCAGGGCATCTGCTTCAAGATAGTCTTCCATTTAAAGACAAAAGTAAAAGACATGAAGCAGAGGATGGGCCTTAGGGAGGAAAGGGTGGAGCTGAGAGGAGTTGGAGGTAGTAGAAGAGGGTAGATATGGTCAAGATAGATTGTATGAAGTTCTCAAAGAGTATTAAAAATAAAAATAGAGCCAGGTTACATTATTTGCAGGTGACTATATTATTTCTAAGTAGTTCCACAAATGAATAGCCTCACAAAGAATGTTATATGCAGGAACTCAAGTGTAATTTTTGCTGAGATATCTAGTAAACCAACTGAGTCCATAAAGACCAAATAATCACAGATCTCAGCTCAGTTCAATGGAATCTTGTTCCAAACGTCAACCAGCTCCAATCATGTATCTGCCTTTCAAAATTATTGATGCCACATTTGATGTCCAATTGACCTTAAATGATTTTCTTAATTAGCCAGAGTATATCTTCCATTTATATATTTCTGTGCAGAAGGCATAATAGACTGTGAAAATAGACAAAGATCGTGCAAATCACAACAAGCAAGAATTATTTGTTCGCAGCTTGCTGTCCTGAATCAAGTATCGCCTTTATTTGGCAAAGATGCAAAGGTATACAGAACTGTGGGGAAGCTTTATAGTAGGGGGAAAGATAATTCTTCAGGTATGCTCTGATCAATGGCTGTTGACCATGGAAGTTGGGTCTGGGCTAAGCAGAAGCAGAGGAGACATCTATGATCTTGGTTTAGGACCATCATTATCTCTGTCTTTGGTGTGTTCTGGGTGAAGAATGTGGGAAAAGCATTTGGGAATCTCAGAGTCGTTGTTCTACTTCTCACCATTTGGAGGTAGTTGCTACAAAGGCTGCACTGGACTTCTCAGGTTATTTGTTATGGGTGGATCAGAGTTGCATTACCACGCATGGCCTAGCCATTATTCATTTTTACACTCAGTCTTTCAAGATAATGGCACAATAAAGTATGAAATGAATGGGGCACTAATTATGTAAAAATACTCTCATCAAAATGGTGCTCTCCACACCAGCACTTACACATTATTCATGTAACACCAGAGAATTAATTATTCAGAAACTTCCATGGAAATAGAGTAAAAAATACATTTAGCCCCTCATTTGTTTTCAAGGTAACTTTTCCTTAGAAATATAATTATCTATTAGCCAACATACTAAAGCTTGATGGATTTAATTGTAATTACATCTTTTGGATCCCCTCACCGCAGTGTGGGGGGAGGGCAATGGGTGTGGGTGTGGTATGTCAGAGGCTAGGTTATCAAATATGCTTTTCTCTATTGTTTTCCAGTTTTTCCTTGAGAGAGGGCCTCTCACTGAACCCTGAGATTGTCTTTTGGATGGAATGGCTAGTGAGCAACTTCCTCTGGTATACACCTATCCATGCCCATTTAGTTCAGGGGTTACAGATAGATGCTGACAGACTCAGTTTTTTACATGGGCGCTAGGGATCTGACACCTGAGGGTCTTGGTTCTTGCACAGCAAGCACATTATTCTCTGAACTACCTCTCCAGTCCAATTTTCTGATCTTAAAGAATCTATTATAATAATGCTCAATGACTCTGGTATTCTGAGAACAAATTCTATAGCTCCTCCATGCTGACTTTGAAAAGCAGTAACTCCTGCCATTTTTCAGGACTCTAAAACTCTCCTATGTCAACATGCCATGTTACTGGAAACAGAATTTGCCTAGTTTTCAGTTACTTTCAGGAGTAATGCTCTATAACAGCCCCCAATTGTTTTAAACCTGTGGATGATTGTGTCACGACAAACTTGAGCCTCACCAAATCTATCAACCAAGGAATTTTAATAACTAAAGTCAGGAAAATCTATTTTACCACTTCCAACTTTGTGATGGCTGTTGGTCCAGCTCATCTTTTCTCTACTAAATCTGTACAACAGATGGAAGTGATTGTCTCGATCCTTCTCAGTGCATTTTTTTCCCCTCAAGGTGGTGTCACCATAAGCCATTAATACTTCTACTGAGTGTAAGTTGAAGTTCTCTCAGCTTCTGTAATTTCTTCTGATTTACAGACTAATTTGTGTGGATGTTATCTCTCACAGAAATACAGTTGATATTCTCATCTTTGCTAGCTCCCTTATCGTCTACTTTTGCTCCCGTGAAATTCAGCCTTGTCCAGAAGATGTGCTTGAGTCAATTATCCCATGCAATACTCCTGGCAGCTCGCTTGGATGTGTAACATTAAGCAAATGCAAATGTTACTCTTGTTATTTCTCTTTAAGCTGCAGATGGAAAATATTCGGAAAGCTTCATAATCCTGGTTGTGTGGGCCCATGGGAAGTTATGGAAGAAAATCTGAGTCACAGGTTCTTGCATCAACACCCAAATCACAATTTTCTCCCTGTTAACAGGATAACTATGAGAAAGCTCCATGTCCCCCATACGCATGGTCAATTTTTTTTTTTATTTTCTATTTTTATTGGTCTTTTCCTCTGTGGAACATGTCCTTCCATTTTGTTTATGACCACAATGAAGACAGCTTATTAATACCAAATCAGATTCAGGTAGTTAAATAGCTACCATCCTTCTAAAATTAAAAGGACAAATCAAGCAGAGGTAGAAAGAGAAGTGCTCTCACCTCATTACCCTCCACACAATAGGCCTTACTTCTGTGAATATGAGTTTATTTGTGATTTGCTGCCTTTCTTTTATTTTGTCCTTGTGCGTGTTTTGCCCACATGTATGTATTTGCACCACATTCATGCAGTGCGTTCAGAGGCCAAAAGAGGGGGTAGGAGCTGCAGGAACTGGAGTTACAGACTGTTAAAAATCAAGATGTGGGTGCTGGGAACTGAGCCTGGGTCCTCTGCGAGAGTTGTAGTGCTCTTACCTGAACTCAATATGATCTCATCTAGCAGGGGAGTCTGAACATGTTCTCGGATCTCGGGTTAAGGCTGTGATTTAGTCCACTAAGACAAGAAGGCAGTCATCTACTCATTGATTCAGGGATAGAGGCCTGTTCTAGCTTCAAAACTGTTACTGTCATAAAATCCCTTGACTGAAAATCAAACACAGTGGAGGAAGACTTTATTTGGTTTACAGTGCCACATGCTCCAGTACATTGTCCCACATCCACTCACACTGGGTAGCAATAACTGGACTTGGTGGATTATAAAAAAACAACAACAAAATGTGAGCCCAGGTATGGGGCAAGCTTTTAATCCCAGTACTAGGTAGGCAGAGGCAGGTGGATCTCTGTTAGGTCAGCATGGTAACCAAAGCATATTCCAAGCCAGCCGGAGCTATGTAGTGAGGCCCTGTCTAAAACAAAAAAGACTTAGGAGGGAAGCTGCAGAGGGGCAAAATAAGGATGGCTATAAGATTTCTTTGCACGTATGTATGAAATCTCATGAATAAGGACAAATTATTTAAAAAAAAATTGTTAGATGAACTTACCAAGTCCATTGTATGGTTGGCACATTGGGCTACAAGGCAGAATTCAAGCAAGCAAAAAGAAGTACCTGGGAAAGCAAAGTCTATTCACTTCATTGACCTCAATTTCTCAAGTATTTGTGTACAATATTATCCAGCCAAATAAGGACGATCTATTTTCCTCGTTACTGAAGGCCTTTGAGAGAATTAAAAAGCGGTGGACTTTCTCCTTATCTTAGAGCTCTCAGGCCTGTAGAATTTGCTCTAAAGGGAAAAACAAAAACTCAGAACAATTTCCCCATTTAGTCATGAAATCACTACCATCAGCCTTTCTCCAAGTACCCTTTGGACGGAAGCAGCAAAAAAACAGGTTCTTCCCAGATTGCCTGCCCGGTTCCAGCAACACAGATACTTTGACAGGAAGATAAGTAAGTGATTAAGTCCTGAGTGGAGTCTAAAGACTAAATGCTCCAAAGGAGAGCGCAGAATTCCTTCAGTACAGTGAACCAGCCAGATGAGGCCAAGCAGAAGTGGATTCTGCCAGTTTCCCTTTCAAAGTCTCTTCCATTAAAGCACATGAACTGGCACAATTTAATGCTAGACCAAGAGAGACAGGAACGGGTATTTCTAGGGTTAACATGCTGGTGGATCATATTCTGCCTTTGTCTGAGTATAAGGTAGTAAGTGGAGATTTCAAAACATCCAGAGCTGTGTGTTCTATATAAATATTGGAGTAATAACTTTCCTCTCTTTATCTACACATTGATTTGATAAACAGAGATTTAAAAGAGTTGTTACATGCAGTTAGAGTCTAGTTTATGGCTAAATATTTTCCCTCATTCGAGGCAAGTAAAACTTATTTAATACTATGCCCTCAGGTTGTAAGCTACCAAAGTCATGAACACCCTGTAGTTTTATGCTTCAGTAATTTGGACACTGTCTTCCCCAAATCAAAAATATCACCCTGGAGTACTACTGAAATAAATAACAAAATGTTGTGGCAGGAGGGACAACATGAGGAGCCAGAACATAAAAACAGCTGCTCTTATTTCCAGTCATCAGAAACTACTACCTAAATTATACACAACTCAATTCCAAAACAAGACATAGGCAGCCAGATGATACAGCTTACTATCCCCAGACCGTATTATAGATTACTTCCCACTGAAAGGGACACATAAATGACACGGCATGTTCCTATATCAACAGCACAAAACTGATGCATGGTGGGCATTTAACAACTGTTATGTGCCTTTGTAGATCCAGAAAGGTGTGTCAAAAGAAAAAGACAAGAATTAGAAGTAAGAATTGGCTCTGTGTGTGTGTGTGTGTGTGTGTGCTTCTGGATTCCATCTAGCAACATTACTGATTTTACTGAATTGTTGTATTATACCCCCTAAAATTGCCAATAAAATTAATACTACTGCTACTTGGCATGGGAAAGTTGTAGATAAGTAGCTCCTTGCAGAATGCAAGAAGATAAAACAAAGCTAAATACCTTCTTTGACAAGAGGTTTTGAATTAAATTTATAGTTTTTTTTTTATAAAATTGTGGCTTTTGACTTATGAAGTCATATTTTCATTGATAAATTGCAGGTGATTCAAACCATGAGACTAAAATCAGCCTATGGAGCAAAAGTATTAGAATATAAAATCTAGAGTCACATGAACAGCACATGAGCTAAAGGTGATAAAGGGAAGGGTCACATCTTGCTCATGCTTCCCCATCTACCTACCCAAAGTGCCTATGTGGAAAAAGAAAAACACGAAGGCAAAAGTCCAGGCACAAACTTCATTTGACTCCCTTTCAATGGCAAGCACTAACCACTTTGAATACAGCCAGTGTGCCCATAGCTAACCCAGATATATGTTAGAATTAACAATCAGTTCCAAGTTAAGAAATACTACTGTATCCAAAAAAGGATACAGTAGCTTTTCTCCCCCATAATGAATCAATTTTAAAGAATTATTTAGAATTAATCCTTGCAATGAACTTGAATGCCCTGGGGATGTTTTCATTTCTAACATGCTGGCTGTATTTCTCTTTCTAACCACATCCCCATCCTGAGAGCGCTGAGGCATGGTTGTCAGGGACCCAATTTCCAAAAACAGCACAGGCTCTGTAGAAGTAGTTTGTCCTACACCTGATTTCCAAACTTCAGTGTGTGCCACAGTCTTATTGGGGGCTTGTTACACAGATGTGCTGACCTCTGTCCCCAGAGTTGTAGATGACCAGGTCAGAGTCTAGGAATGCACATTTCTTACAAGTTCCCAAAGGAGGCTGATACTGCTTCACACTGAGGACTGCTCAATTAGATCATGTAGCTCATAAACAAGAAGCATACATTAAACTCCAGCCTGGTTCTAAACAGCAAGCACCCTGAGACTATACCAAGCAGGCACTTGTTTGCCTGTAAGAGTTCTTCAGTGCAGAAGTTAACAGGTCAGGGGGAAATGTACTGTTGCATTTATATGGTAAAAGAAAGACTAGTGAATACTGTAACTCTGGCTCCTGAGTCTGTGACACATTATCACATCACTTAATTAATCTATTAGTGTTTCCACCATTACAGTAAGAATTCTAACACTGAGAGTGGTTTTGATTATGGCATGTGTCGAGTTAATGGTTGCTAGTGGGGACAGGGCTTGCTAGACCACAACCTTCCCTAAGGACCTAGAGACAGATAATGGTTTCGGGGCATGAGAGACATTTTCTTCAGTAGTGTAGCTACTGTTAAGTTGTTCGCTCCTATAAACAACCCCTCAGCCATGTTCCTGTAAGCAGCCCTAATTAAACTAATTAACTTAATTGGATTACACACACGAAGAGACATGAACATAGGAAGGGGACTAATATATGCTCAGAAGGAGTGAGAGGGGACAGAAGAGAGCTAAAGGGGGTGGTGACTATGATAAAGATAAATTATATACATGCATGAAAATGTCATCAGGCTACTTTCAAAAGTCCCCCAAATGTGCCAATCAGTGTAAAAGAATTTTCTAAGCTCCAACATGCCACTGCAAATGCTGTCTGTTATTTTCAGTAGAAATCAAAACAACCAAGGACTAAAGACGGACCAAAAAAGAATACAAACAATGCCAGTAAAGGAACTGATCTTTAGTTTAAAAGCTGAGATGACGTAAAAGGAAATGACAAAGGAGTTTATTAGAACCTAAGAGGTTGTGTCATCTTTAAAATGACTGAACTAATGGTTTGCAGGGTAGGACAACACAGTGCCCTCTTCCAATAATACTTGTTTTCAGTTAAAAATATAAACGTCCTTGTTCTCTCCCTGATGTGGTCATTCAAGTGTAACTGCTTTAGCAATGGCCATGGTTTTGTATCACTTGCTTTCTTGGGTGCTATAGTTTTCTGCCAATCTGACAATATTTCACTGTTAAAGCTGTGGTTTTTGCAGGCTGTTGGCTTTTGTCTGAAGTCTGTTGAGAAAATATCAATACAACGACTTCATAGATAATACATTAGGAGACATAAGTAAATTCATTTATAATATAACTATGCTTTGGGACAAAAAAAATCATGCACTCCACCGCATTCAAAATTTTAGCAAGTGACTGCATACCATTATTATTCTTCATTAACTAATCGTCATGTTAAGATAAAAAGTAATATTTGTCTTTACTTTCTCATGAATATCATATGGCGAAGACCCAGAAGCAGCAACTTTAAAGTAATATTGATATGCTATTAATGTTGTATTGGACTAGGGAGAAACTTTTCAACCTAAACTAAGCAACCTACCAAACACTTCTGAATTCTACTTTCATGCTCATTTCTTCATCCCCAAATGATGTCACAGTTCAATATTTGAAATTCAGTCCATCAGACTGAATACAAGCATCAGGACACAAGAAGACAAGTAGATTTTTCCACATCAATGAAATATTGCTTCCTTTTGAATTGATATTGTATTTGCTCAGTGAGTCAAAATTCTCATCGATTTGTGTTATTGAAGTTTTATTTGAGGTTATTAGCTTTTGATGTAAGTGACAAGCCCTGCATCAGAGATTGTACCTGTTCAACAAAATACAGATTTAGCCTGCTCTATTTCCAATCTGCTTGGGTTTTTGTTGTTGTTGTTGTGTTTGTTTGTTTGTTCTAACGCCTTGGAAGTGGATGAGCTATTTAGTGTTTGGTGTGAGCTATGGTTTGAAAATGAAACATCCTTTACCTGCTAACATTTTGACCAATTGTTTCCCAGCTGGAGAAACTATTTTGGGAGGTTGTGAAACCTAGATGAGTCCCTGCTGGTAGAAGTAGGTCAGTAGGTGTGGGTCTTTGAAGATGATATAGCCTGGTCTGGTTCCAGTTTCTGTCACTATGATGGGAACAGCCTTCATGCCCTGATCCTACTGCCACAAGATAAACTGCTCTCCCATGATTTTATTGGCACTCTCTGAAATCACAAGGCAAACTAAAAATTTCTTTTTGTTGTTGTTGTTCTGGAATGAATTCTGTCACAGGGTCAGCAAAGTAAGGTGGGTGAAAAACAGAGCAATTCAATACAATGAATATTCAGATGACTAGGGCAGGAATTAAAGTAGAGAACCACACTCTCTTTCATCAAGATAGAACTTTAAAGTTAAGCACAAATACTTTTAACATCCCCAACAAATTACACAGATATCAATTCATGGACACTGAGTTTCTGGAGAGCATATAGCTTAGTGACTAAAATGCACACTCTGGAGAAATAGCGTCTGGGTCACACTCAGCTATATCATTTAGTGTAATACATGTGTGATATTCAGACTACTCACTGTCCTCCTGATGCCCATTCCTCATATATAATAAACTCTGTCTTTAGGATTGAAGAATAAATGCTTCAAAGCCCTTATAAGAGCTCACAGAATGTATTTGTGAATTTAATAATATAATAAATACTAATTTCAAGATATAACTTCTGTTATGAATTGATAGGTGTTCCTTGGTTGTTTGTAGGTGATGGTTTCATACCATCTCCACAAAGTCTGTAATTGTTAATGCGAGCTTCAGAAATATAGCCTTTTTATGAGTAAGCAACAGAACATTTGGGATACAGAAATAAAATAATCAAGTAAATTACTTCATTTATTTGGACACTATCTTTATAAATTCAGAAAATATGAAATCTTGAAATATACAAAATTTTTCCAACTAGATAGTACTGGCATGAAAGAAACTGGGATAAAAGTTAAATAAAAAAGGTTAACCAGACTCAAGTGAATAAAATGAGACAGAAATAGGAAAGACAATCTGTAGATGGCATACTGGCAACTCTTTCGCATTATGTGGATTTGACATCATATTTTGAGAATGTATTTCCTATTCCTTGTCTTTTTGTTTCAATTATTAATGGTTAAGGGATTCTGATAATGTTTTCAGCATTCTTTGTTGCTTTCATTGCTTAAAATAGATATAAAATTTATAAACATGGTGGCAAAGTATATGGTGGCTTTAAAAAGTGGGCATATTTGCATAAAGCAAAGTTTTGTGGTCAATGGAGCTGTTCAGTTGTTATCCATTCAGTACCATGACTCCACCAACTGACTTGACAAGAGACGATGCAATCTTACAGAACCCAAGCTCATTAAATTAACTAGGATAGATCCATTCCCCATTTCATCTTTTAAAGTGGAAATAATTCAAACGCAGACAGTCAAGATGGCTCTCTGAAACTCATCAGAAATGTAATAGCTTCAAATCTTGTTAGTTTGCATTAATCTCGCTTGTAGTCAAGAGCAGGGTGACACTGCTACCATTCAGTCAACTATTTGGTGGCAGAAACTATGCATCATGCATTTGATTTTTTTGTTCTGAATTTGGGCATTTGCAAAGTTTGGTGCTAGAAGTTTAGAATTCCTTTTTCCTGCACACATCACAGTTAGGTTCCCAGTTAGCCCAGGCTATAGGAAATATACCACATCTCATATGCAGTGTAGAAGAGAACCAATAGCTGCATTCTTCCGGCATCCAAAGGTCACCATAGGACATGAGGCTGTGACAGTTATGCAGGTCATAACTGCTTCACTGAAGTACACTCTGGCTGTCTGTCAATATATCCTGCCATTTGCCCCCAACTGCTGTGGCTCCAGCTCCTCCTGATGAACATCTTCATCAAGTTGGAGTCTTCAAAGCCATGAGAGAACAATGTAGACTTAATGATGCCTCGATGACGTCAGCAGATCATCATTAACCTTTATCCACTGCCTTCTTACCCTTCATATCCATTGGTCCTTCCAAATGCTTGCCCTATAGCATCAGGTTTTAGTGTCAGATAGAAGCAACAGCTTCAGCTAGGATGTGTGTCCACATGTTAACGCCAACATGATTGCATAACTATGTGCATATCACAAACCCTGCTTCTGACCTCACACAAAGAACCAACACTCAACCACGCTGAATGCCTCACATTTCCCAAACCTGGTAGGCTCTTCAAAATCAGCCAGATAACCCTTTTCCCAAGTTGTAACACAAAATTTACACCTACAAGGAATCCTAACTTCCCAGGCACTGTGTTATTTTTTCTGAAAGTGTCTTCATTTACCAATTTTTGGCTTTACCAAAGGCTAGGAACTGAAAATGTAATCTTTATCCCTCCAGTATCCAACAGCATGAGTCATTGTACACCTGCTCAGAAGAAAAGAAAGTGATATTTGTTTAACCGAGGAAAACAACATGCAAAAGACAGCATTTTGCCTATGGAGAAGTAAACTGCTTACTGAACAGTTATTTTGGTGTGTAAACAGCCAGGTCCACAAAATTGCACTCATTATATAGCAATTATCATGGCAGTACTTCATATATTAAATAGACATTCATTTTATATAGACTCACACATTCAAGGCATTGCAATTGAACAACACTATCCCTAGGACACAACGTTATGCTACTCCTAGCCTTCCAGCTCTGTTCATTCTGTGTTCCTGTTTCTGTTTTCCAAGCTGACCCAGTGGATGACAGCCAAATTCTATGCACAATTCAAGAAGCAGTACCCACTATTTACATTTGCAAAGAACAAGTATGAGTTGACACATCTGTGCAGGAGAAGCTTTAAACATACTCTGCTACAGCAACTCAAAATATAGAAACAGTGTCCCAAGGCCCAGCACTGTTCATTTTCATAAGTGTAAGGCACACTGCATTTTGATTCTGTCTGGTTTTTGTTGGGTCTGTGTGTCCTGTCCATGACATTTCCTACACTCTCATTTGTTGCTCTGAATACTTCTTTATTGGGTAAAACCTTAGTACAAATTATGCAATCTTATCTCCATCTCAATATCATTACTAATAAAATTTCAGTCATGAGGAAATGAAACAATCTTCTATTGCCAGAAAGCCTAAATTTAAAAATGAGTAACTTATAAATCTTAGATCATTTGTGCCAATTAGCCACCGTTTTTTCCTTGCACCCACCCACAAGTTGACTCAATTCTGACCCAAACAAGAGTTGGGCTAAACATTCAGGGTAGATCTTCTGATGAGGTAATCCTGGTACATCACAAATAATCTGTTATTTTCTGGCACTTTCTCAAATTCCAGTTACAAATTCAAGAAGGATTTCAGGGTGTCACCTGTAAACATAATTCAAAATACAATGCAAGAGAGGTAAAAGTTAAATTCCCTACCTAATTAGCTTCCCAGAAATGGCTAACTGTCTTTTCACTGTTAGTCAGCGAGAACTACTATGTTCTTCTACGGCAAACTCACTGTCCCGTCCTCATTGATAGGAGCTCTGAATCACAGACCTTATTTTATAAAGTTATTTTGGATTATTTTCCCAAAGTAAAGACAGAATATCCTAAAGTGATCATTGCTTGGGCCAGTCTCATTATAGATGAGATCAAATACACTTGTAAAAAGACTGGCCAAAGTCTCGGATGAATGGATGTTTTTCATGGGCAGAACCAGTTAGTTAATTACTAAGAGAGCTTAAGAACTTTGCCCCATAAAATCCATCCTACATTTGAAAGATGGGTACATAACACAGGGACCTGAGTTTGGACTAATAGCAGCCATGTGAAAAGCTTAGCATGACTGCTCAAAGATCTTAAATCCTAGCACTGAGCGGTAGGAGCAGAAACAGGAGGATCCCTGAGGCTTGCTGACTACCTGCTTATATCCAGGTACAGTGAGACACTGTCTCAAGGGAATAAGATAAGGAGTTGATAATGCAAGACATCCAATATCCTTCTCACTCAAACAACACACACACACACACACACACACACACACACACACACACACACACACTATACCTTCTATCGATGCTTCTCAAACTTTTCCATTAAAGAAACATGACTTCATATGGAGGAAGCAAACTGAATAAATTAGTCTTATTAAACTCCAAATTCTAGAGATTATCAGAATATAACAGGGAAGACTCAAAATATTCCAGTCTTAGAATTTTTTCAGTGCATGACAGTGTTGAAATTATATATATTTCTCCAAACTAATTGTTTCAATGGATTATCACTTACCTTAGCTATTTTCCTTACTTCAAATCCAAATGTGGTAATAAATGAACAGCATATCATCCATACCCTACAATGCTCATAGCCCTTTATAGGCTCCTACCACTGTGAGGGCAACTCTTCAGAGGCAGAACTCATATGCATGAATAATACAGTACATGAATATGCAGAAGAGAGTAACAGCAGTTAGGGCAGGACCATGAGTGCCTTTTACATTAACTTGTCCTTCACCTCACAGAAGAGAAACCACTTTCTCATGATTAAGTTACATTATTAAAAGCTATAGCCCCGGAAATGGTGTTTTAAATGAGTTATGGACGAGTCTACATGCTAATATTATTTATAGGCACATCCATGGCATGCAATTTCAAACATATGCAATTAATAGACTATGGATTTCAATTTTCTTAACAGAATCTGAAGATTAAAAATGCATTTTATTTCCTAACCAGATTGCAAAATGTCTTAGGAAGAAAATGCCCAAGTTACCATCATGGCTAATCCACATGTCAACTCATCTAGGCAATGTGCCCAGTTTGATTAAAGAACAATCTAGACATTATTATGAAGCTGTAAGTTAAATTGTGTTTTGAATATTTCTAATTAGTGGACTTTGAGTGAGCTATACTACCCTCCAAAATATGAGATCATTAGATCACTTGAAGTCTCCAAGAATGGGGGAGACGGCCTTCCTGAGGAAGCACCAGCCAATTCTTCCTCAAACTCGTAATTTGGAAACTTTATGAGTTTCCTGTCTGATTCTATTAATCAACACTTATTAGAACTCCCAGTCTGCTCAGCAGATTTCAGGATTGCCATTCCCCATAAGCCCGTGAACTAATTCCTTAAAATCTCACCTCCACTACCACTCTCCTCCTCTTCTTCCTCTTCTTTCTCTTCTCCTTGCCCTTTTTCTTCTTCTTCCTCTCCTTCTCCTCCTCCTGCTTATCATCTTTCTATACTCCCTATTGCCTTCGTTTGCTAGGGAACCCCATTTAGTAAGCTATGACCGAGAGGAGAGGGGCAGTAATGGTAAGGGAATTATCAGAGTGATCTCCTGATGGTAGAGAATCTTGGAGTTCAGAGAAGAACCTGTTGGTATTTCAAAGTGTTTAGAGTTCCAAGAACACACTCCAGACAGCACAGCAAGACACAAACTGAGATGCTCACCCTCCTTTCCTGTAGAAAGTGTAATAGGTTGACATGTCACCACAGTGCTCGAACATTGTCTTCCCCTTAACTACTGACAAATTAACCTTCCCCTGCTCCATTCAGGGCAGAAACTAGATTTTAGTTATTCTTAGTATCATATACTAGAAAAATGAGACTCATTGAGAATTGATGTCATGGGAACATGGTTCTAATTTGAAATGGGACTTAAGGAGAGTTTAAAATTTGGAATTAAGATCATATTTCTGCAACATGTTAAGGTTAAAGTTATCTTGGTGAGGACTTCTGGGAAATCTAATTTGAGGGTATTTCATAGATATTGTTTCTTCCCCACTATCCCTCTGTACCTAGAGACAGTTTCAGGTTTATTGTTAGGACACCTTATATGGAACAAAGGTACTTGGAAAAGTTGTATTTACTAATGAATGCTTCTACTGAGTGTTATGTATATTTTGTATAGGATCTTGATTTGGAATAGTGAAACCCTGGAACGAGTAGAGGAAAAATTGATTTCACCTTTTCCTTTCACTTGAAAGCAGTTGCATGGAATGCTGCCATCTTCCCATTTGTTGGGTGTTGTTAAATTAATCTGAAGGGTGATGATAAAAGGAGTCTGCAAAGAATGGCCAGCTCTGAAGACAAGATGGGACTCTCCTTAATGGGGGAGATTCCATGAAATGCATTTCAAAGAGTAAAATCATCTTTCCCACAAAGCTGGACTGTTGGTTTTAAGAACTTTAGCCCAAACCACCTACCAGTTTATTTTAACTTTGATAGAAATCCCAAAAGAACTTCTTTAAAAATTCATTATCATGGTTTCCAACAGAGACAGTTTGGAGGTGCTGAAGCTAATAAATGTGCTGACTGGTCTTGGATCACTCCCATGAGAACACAACATGTCTCCAGCAGGAGGGTATTGGAAGAATGTCTTCTAATTCTGCCTAGTGGCCCTTAAATCTATGCTCAATTGGTGGTATCTTGTGTTACCAACATCTGAGACAAGCCAGAGAGAGCCTGGCTTCTGTGCTGATTAGATGTGTATTTGTTCTCGTGTCTTTGTGGTAACTGCACCCTTAACTTCAGCATAGTCTTGGTGCTATGCTGCCATTGGCTTATTGCATTGGGCAAGCTAGAAGAGTTATGTCTTCAGCTCTTGTAATGATTATACTAATTCTGCCTGTCCTTATTGCTGCATTTTGCTCATCCACATAATTTGCCTATCATTCATGAGCCTCTCATTATCCTTCTACCTACTTAAAGACACTTTGCTATTTTTTTCCTACCATCTCAAAAGCTTGCTCTGTCACATCTTGCTTAAAGAATCTACACACCACATTTGCACTCCTCCAGTTTTGCTTTTGCTCTGTCCACCTCCTTCCTGTTTCTTGAGCATGATATTGACCCTTTGCCTTAGGGATTTTCCATGGACCAGAACTGACATTGATGACTTTTTGCCACCTCCAGGTCTTCACTTAGATATCACTTTTCACTGAGGCCTTCCTTGGCAAACCTATCTGCAAATTCCAACCTGAAGTATGAAGCTTTAAAGATGGGTCCTACCTCCTAACATTCAAGCTCCTATTTAATAACTTTCCATTCAGTGTAACCTGGATTAAGTGACTTATGTTAATGCATTTCTATTTATTTATTTTATGAGTCTGAATGTTTGCCAGCATATTTGTATATATACCACATCTGTGTGCCTAATTCCTGTTCACAGATCAGAAGAGGATGACAGATCCCCTAGTACAGTTACAAATGGTTGTGAGCAACCATATGGATGCTGGGAAATGCACCCAGGTCTTCTGCACAAGCAACAAATGCTATTAACTACTGATACATCTCTTGAGTACCCTATTACTCATTTTAATTGATAGAATATGGCCAAAATTAGGGGTTGTCATTTTCATGATGACATGGAAAAGGAACTCTGGTTCCTATTGTAACGTTTTACTTGCTTGTCACAATTAAAACTCATTGCTGTGTTGTGAGCCAGCTTGCAGGGAAGCCCATTTTGTAAGAAACTGAAGGAATGCTCTAGCCAAAAAGTAGATAATAGAGGTAGTCTGCCCATCCACTTGCCCATGAAGAAGCCTGTTAAATTCCAGATGATTATTAATCTTGAAAGAAAGGTCATCTCTAGTGAGAATGGAAATAAATAATGCTCCTGTAAACAATTGACTACAATGTGTAAGAGACATTGAGCATAACCCAGAAGATCTGCAGAATCTAATCACCTGACTCACAAATATTATGAGATGGATAATGTTTGCTCCTCTTAACCACTAAGTTTCAAAATCATCTGTTATACATCAGTAGAGGACAAATACATTATCCTCACTTCTCTGTCCTTTCCATATGATCCCATCTCGTATTCTGCTTTCTTCCATACTACTTATCACCATTCAATGTGCTATCGATTTAACTTACGTATTTTACTCACAGACAGACTCTCACAAGTTATACTAAAATTTGGGATTCAGCAAGTTGAGGATCTTCTGCCTCCATTTGCTAATATATTGTTATATTTGTTCAACATCTATCACAGAGTCGGTAAGTAACAAATATTTGTTGAATATATGGAATTATTATTATATCACACATACTTATCCTTTATTTACATTTCTTAAGCCAGTGGCTTCATTTTATTAGACAGTGTCCTACTCAACACTCAGATTTTGAGACGGTTGAGTCTGCTCAGAAGATCAACATGCAAATAAATTGAGGGAAAAAAAGTGTACTGTTAAGTACTGTACCAACCAAATCAGGGAAATGATTACGTAACTAACCCATTGTGTCAGTTTTAAAGTTGATATGGGACAAGAACTTGAGAGTGTGGTAGATTTTGAAAAACCCTAGAATTTGACAGTTTCTTTCTTCACAAGCATAATGTAGATATTACTCTCCTTAGAGGATGTGGTGGTAGAATCAAATGAGCTCAAATTATACCCCATCTGTGTATGAAATTCTCAAAGAATAAGTAAAAATAATCCCCTTTTCACTTACAACATAATACTAATGGGGAAATATATAATGTTTTATTATTAGAGAATCAATTTAGGAGTTAAAAATGAATGTGTGGTAACAATGTAATGGAAGGAATTAGGGAGAAGTCTTGAAAGCTAAGGCCTTAGGCATGTGCATTGATAAAGCTTCCTAAATGGTAGACACTTGATCAATTGGTTGAATCTCATACCCATGGAAGGAAAGTCACTGATAAGTTCGGAGAAAAAGAGAAAGAGGTGATATTGGCAGTCCACTTGAATTCCCAGCCACATCGGGGAATACAGCAACCAATGTCAGAGATCTTGGTAGAAACCTTCCTTGTTCTCCTTAGTGAACACAGTTCCTCTTGGGGCCAATGAATCAGAAAAGGGAGGTATTGGAAGGGGTCAGGGAGCAAATGCACGTTAAAATTCAGTCAAGACTGAGTTTGCATCTTAGACCCAGACAGGCTGTGCAACTGTTCCAAGACTATACATCCTGAGAGTAGAAAACCCAAGCTTCATTCATAAGACAGTTATAACAGAACAAGTCCTTGCCAAGAAGTATGTGAATAGAGGCCTTCAACATCCAGAACACAGTAATCACCCCAAGAGTTTCATCCTCGCCTTTCCCTGAACATATTTATGGTCCATATGGTGCATGAAATAACCAAACGGTCCGCCAAATTTTTAAAAATAGGTTTGTGGCCACCTTTCCTAGCACTAGGAGTCAATATGGGATACTCAAATGTAAATTTCATGTTTGACAAAATATCAGCAATGTTTAAGTGGCAAGTTTTACAAACTGAATCAAGAAATTAAACAGATTATTTGACTATCAAATATTTAGTTTAGATGACCTTTATGCACCTATCACTTATTCCGAAGCTAACATTTTGCCAATTCCTAATTTTATCTTAATTTATATTGAAGTCCTCACCATTAACACATATACATATTTGCAAGAAACATTTTGTCTCAGTGTCCTTGAAAACTCTCCTGAGTCAATGTACTAACTAAAAGACGACATCAACGGTGCTGGAGAGGCAGCTCATCAATGAAGAGTATTTGTTGCTCTTGAAGAGGATCAGGTTTGGTTCCCAGCACTCTCAAGGCGCCAGCCCACTCCCAAAATAACCACACAGGGACTTATTATTAATTATAAATGCTTGGCTGATAGCTTAGGCGTGTTACTAACTAGCTTTTACAACTTAGATTAAATCATCTTTCTTATTTATGCTCTGCTGTGTGCTGGTACCTTTTTTCAGCATGGCATGTTCATCTCCTGCTTCCTCTGCATCTCCCTGGCAACTCTGCCCTCCTTCCCTGTGCTCTCTTTGTCCACAAGTCCCACCTAACCTCTACCTGGCTAGCTATTGGACTTTTAGTCCTTTATTAAACCAATCTGAGTGACAAATCTTCACAGTCAAAAGAATTATTCCATAACAAAGGTGGCTAGCAAATATCATTTTTCTTCAATTCCAGGGATCTAATATCTTCTGAACTCAGCAGGTATGCAGAGACATATTTTTATTTATTTTTAAAATATTTATGTATTTTAATTGAAGGAAAGCATCCATACATATAAAATAAAATAATTAAAAAATAATGCATTAAATAGCACATTGAGTGTTCCTTTCATTCTGATTTTAGGGTTTCAAATGTCAAATTTTGTTTTGGTTTGTTTTTGTTTGCTTGTCTATTTGCTTGCTTTTTGAAACAGGGTTTCTCTATATAGTCCTGATTTCCCTGGAACTGACTTTATTGACTGGGCTGGCTTTGAACTCACAGAGCTCTGACTGCTGAGATTAAGGCTTGCACACCATCCCCAGCATTTTGTATGAGACTGAAGTTTTGGATTTATCACAATTCCCCTGTTCTAAAATTAAATTTATGTAAGATGATATCCGTCAGAAACTTCTCAAGTTTCTCTCTCTCTCTCTCTCTCTCTCTCTCTCTCTCTCTCTCTCTGTCTTTCCCTCCCTCCCTCCTTCCTTCCCTCTCTCCCTCTCCTCTTCTCTTTCTTTCTCCAGATTCTTTTCAGCCTCCCAACTCCCCAACTGTTCTCTCCTAATTTGAATTGAACATTAAGCTTTGTTAATTTTTAGCCTTCATTTTTGGCTTAATTTCAGAACATCATTACATGTTCTAAAATCAGCTGTGATTCGAATACCTCATGTTATGTTTTTCTTCTTTCTTTCTTTATTTATTTTTGGTTTAAATTGTACACAGAGAGTGCTTGGATTGCATTTCCCATAGTAGCCATTAAGAGCATATAAATTTATTCTTTATTTTTAAGGCCCTGGCTTTCACTGAGTGGTGAAGGGTAATATTAAAAAGTCATACTGCAGCTCTCTCTTCTAAACCCACTCTCCTAGACATTCAACTCCACAGGGATAGAATCCACTCAGCAAATGTCATCTACTTTAAAGGAAAGTGTGTATTGACCACATAAGCCTGCGAACAGCAATTCAGTTTTATAAGTCTGAACTCCTGGAAGCCAGAGGATAGATTTTAAGTCCACAATTTTCTGAATAAATTTTGAAAAACAAAATTTTTAAGATTTTCATAGACAAAAAATTGACCCCAGGAATAATTCCTTGTTTTAGCCTTGGTCTGTTTAGTTTATGATAATGGTTTCATCTGTTTACTTTGTACAGGCGTGAGGGAGCCATGGATGCCAGTGTGTCTGGTCTTCCTTGATTTCAGTGTCCTGAAACAGGCGCTTCTTTGCACACAGACCTTACAGATCAGCACCGTCTCCTGCTGGCCCTGTCCCACAAGGCTTTTATACATTTGGCCCAAGGGCTTTGCATGATCCGAAAAGGAGTTTTTGTTTTTGTTTTTTTTCTTTTTAGACTAGGGTGTAGTATAGTGTGCACTGCTACTGGAAATACTGAAGAGCAGAAACCTTTGGCCTCTTATCTGTAAAAATAAAAGTCTGACCAGGTTAAAAAAAATAAATCTTTAAGCAGTGGTTCTCAAACTTCCTAAAGCTGCAACATTTTAATACAGTTCCTCATATTGTGTTGACCCCAATCATAAAATTATTTCATTGCTACTTCATAACTATAATTTTGCTACTGTTATGAGAAGTAACATAAATATCTGATATGCGGGATATCTGATATCTGACCCCAAAGAGATCACGACCCACTGGTTGAGAACTGCTGCTTTAGCGGAATAAAGGAGAAAGTTCCTGGTATCGAATTCATGTTAAAACAAGGCTAGAGAAATTGATGTTTTATTTCCTCTTGTGTCTTTACATATACTTAAAAGAAAAAGTAAGTTTTTTTAAGCTTTGAGGGGATATAAAATACACAGTTTTTATGCATACATGCTGATAAATCTACATACATACATCTGGGTTCCAATAATCTGATATTGAAAGAAATCTGAGAATTCACCAGATGGGATGAATGTGATATACTGACTTTAAGATATCTAACCTGTATAATGATAGATGACATCTGTTTCACAGACTCTACAAACACCCATGTGAGCCTGCTTTTACCCAAAACCTCAAAAGAAGTTCAGGAATATGACACACTATTACTAAATCATTTTAATTGCATTTCATTCAACATGAACATTTGCATTGATGGCCATGGAACCTTGACAATCCCCACACAAAAGGACCAGCAAGTATAAACTTTCAGCATAGCAAAAGAGTATGTAATAACAAAGTATGAAGCAATGCTTACCTTCATTCACACACTTCCATAGAGACGTATGAGCTGGTTGCTTTCAGCTTGCAATGGTTAAGAATGTTCTTTAGTTAATAATAAAGGAAAGAAAAGCCTCAGATATCAAGAACCCAGGTTAACCATTGACACTGGTTTGCTCCTCTGGTTCCACCCTGGAATCTACATCAGCAGCCCCTGGCATCTTAATAAAGCAGGCGATAACCGGTCAGCTGAAACAGCAATGACTTCACTGGTCCTGTTCCTCTGAAGGTCACTCAAGTATACCCTGACAGGTTTTCCTCTAGACGGGGATACAGAGGAGGAAGAAGAGCTCCCGCACCAGAATATACTCAATTATGGCAGTAAATGCCTGATGTTTACCAACAGGACTGCTCCTGTCTGTCCAAGACTTTGAACAGTGCCTTGCAATGAAACTCTTTTCAGCAGAACTATCTGTCTCTCTCTTAGCAGGTGAAGGTTGGGATTGCACGCCAATGAGCAGTGAGGAAAGACAACTGGAGATACCCAAGCATTCATTCCTCTACACAAAATGCAATTAAAGATAATTCATCATGGGCAGCACAGTAGATTAGCCCTGATAAGGTGGAAGACAGTGGATCAGGTCTGGGGACTACTCTTTCACACAAGCCCAGGAGTCATGCCTTAACAGTGAGGTAAATAAATAAAGCTCAGGCTATAGTCCAGGTCCTGATAGTCAGTTACTGGACCTGGAAGTGTATCCTAGAGGGTAAGTAAAATGTTCGAGTCCTCATGTAGTCAGTGTGGCTCCCCAAAGACAGAGCAGAGCCTGAAAAGGGAACAGCTGGGTTAAAATGCTAGAGGAATGTTAAAGGCAGCCATGAGGAACTAAAGAAATCATTCTCAAGCTCTTGATGCTCTCTCCACCCCCAGGAGAGCTGTTTTCAGGAAAACTCAATGGGATATTTTTCTAACTAGAAATTTGTTTTATTTTGCTCCAAAGAGCAAGGAGAGGTAGAGGGAGAAAAAGACCCCTATAGCTTGGTTCACACTCCAAATTTGAGAGGCTTTTTCTAGGTCCTGGTTACTGTTTGCAGCCTGTTTGATTTTGAATTCTATTTTCAAAGACTTCAAAGCTTGGGGAAATAAGATTGTGCTTGAATGTGGCTGTTATCAGCAGTTGTGAGAGATTTCTGATGCTTCACTTCTTTTTGTATCTCCGTTTCCTCATTTATAAAAGGGGGAGAGATGGTGGCCATGAGCAAGAGCTGCAGCAACACCTCCCTCTGGTAGACAAACATTGTGCCAGACTGCTAATGAACTTGAGGTCTTGACATTCTAATGTAAACACGTGCTTGGCAAACTGTAACACAATACCTGCAGAAAAATCTGAATCTTCTGGGAGGCCTAACTTCTCAGTCACCCATCAATGTCAGGCAAACAGTGGGCCCAAAGCTTACCTTCTCTGCGAAGAAATTTGAAAACTAGATTATGTGCCCATGTGCCTTCATTTCTGTAATAATTGATGCAACAGCTTTCATTGTGAGGTGGATGAAATCAGTTTGGCTTTAGTATCTAGTGTGCATTGTCATTTACAGTGGTTAATAGTTGACTTTCCTTTATATTCTGCCTCAGACTTTGAGTTTGTGTCCATATGTACACCTGCATATATTCATGTTCTTGTGGCATAAACACATGTGTGTGTACATGCATGTGATTGTCAGAAAGCAGCCTTGGATGCTCCTCCCTGGGTAGAGTGCACCTTTTATCTTATTCTCAACTTGGATCAAGTTTCCCTCACTGACCTAGAGCTCACCTCTGGCAAGCCACCTGTCCCCACCTCTATAGTGATGGAATTACCACACCACTTCATTGTTGTTGTTGCTTCACAGAGGGTCTAGGAATTCAAGCTCAGGTCCTCATGCTTCTATGGTGACTGCATCATCCCTGCAAATCTCAGAGGACTTTTTTTTTTTTTTGGTTTTTCAAGACAGGGTTTCTCTGTGTAGCTTTGCGCCTTTCCTGGAACTCGCTTTGGAGACCAGGCTGGCCTCGAACTCACAGAGATCCACCTGGCTCTGCCTCCCGAGTGCTGGGATTAAAGGCGTGCGCCACCACCGCCCGGCTCAGAGGACTTTTAAGTGAGTACAAAGATACAGTGACTCATTTGGTTCTGGGTGGATAATTTCAGGGAAGGAGACTTCATGTGAGTGCTCAGATTGGACCACGAGGATGAAGGATATGGTGTCGCAGCATAGAGAAAAGCAGGACAGAAGATAAGATGAAATCAGATAGCTTCTTGACTCCAGGAGTCATACCACAGGGTGTAACTTCATTGCTTCATTTGAAGTAGGTTCTGGGAACACCAGACATGCCTAGGCTGACCAGGAAGTAGAAAAGCATATTGTAAAGCCAAATGGTATTTAAATAGTTTTTGTGTTGTTACTGTACTCTGCCCCTTCCATCCACAGTCACTGAACACGAGTTTAACCGAATTTCAGCTCTGTAATCTACAGTTCTCCCCGAAGCAGAAAGAGAAACAGGTAAATGAGAGCAACAGGTTTTCTTTAAGATTTGTTATAATTACATGGTGATAAAAATACTTGCCACTTTAATGTACATACTGTCATTGAGAGTAATTTTCTTTTTCAGCCATCTTTTCTTTGCAGAGCTTTCATGGTATCATAGGAGAGGTTGTGCCCTTCAAAGGGACTTTACAGGCTATGGGGATAGCTCAGTGAGTAAAATGCTTGCCAGGCAAGTATGGGGACCTGAATTCAGATCTCCAGCACTCAGGTAAAAGCCAGATATGGGGGTGATCCTCTGTAACTCCAGGTGTAGGAATGGGGACAGGCAGATTGTGGAGCTCATTGGCCAAGTAGCCTAGCCTAACTGATGAGTGCCAGGTTCAGAAAGAGATCCTAGCTCAAAATAATAGAAACCTAAGAAGACATCAATGTTGGGCTCTGGCTTCCACACTCATGTGAACACATGCATACACACACCCATATAAACACAGAGAGAGAGAGACAGAGACAGAGACAGAGACAGAGAGACACACAGAGAGACAGAGAGACTTCTTACAATATAGAACTCTAGTATTTTTCCCCAGCCCTGATGTTTGTAGCAATGACCTGCACCAGTGTTGCTAGTAACTGTGAGCTAAGAACAGTTCTTACATTTTTAAATGGCCATAAAGAAAAAAAGAAAGTATAACATTCTGTGGTGTGTGGAAATGATATAAAATTCCAATCTCAAAGTCCATAAATAAAGCTTATTGGAACACAACCAGGCTCATTCAGTTTCATTGGATCAATAATGCTTATGCTATAGTGGCAAGATTCAGGGACATGCAAGGACTCATAGAGACTGTGGATTTCAAAGCCTAAAATATTTAGCATTTATCCTTTACAAAAGCAAATGTTTACCAAATTTCATTGTAGCTACACCACTTAATTCACTGGTCACTAAAGGCAAAGTTACACTTCTCTGAGAAGTTTATCTCCTCATGTGGTTGAATGTTCAGGCATTGCATTTCTATATCACAAAGTCCTACGGTTTTGGGTGAGATTTTACATGTCTGTCAAAGGTCACATGTTCCCACTGTGTTGTTAGCCGTAGTGGAATACAGGGCTTCTTTGGAAGCAAGTTGGGTTAGGTCACCGGGATCATGCCCATGAAGCAAATGCTGGGACACTGGCATCTCCCTTTCTTTTTGCTTCTTGACCACCAGAATGTGAGCAGCTTTGCTCCACTGAGACTTCCCATCATGCTGTTCTCCTCTTCGCAGCTCCTAAACTATGAAGATACTGACATCACAAAGACAAGACAGGAATCAGTGCTGAGCTGTGATCCTGAAATCCCCTAACCTGTGGCCTATTTTCTTCAAAGAGGTCCAAACTCTTCAAGGTTCCACAGCCTCCTCCAGACAGTACCATCAGAGAGAGATCAAATACTCAAGCTTTTGGGAGCATCTTACACCTAAACTATAATTAACACAATGTAACACATGTTACCTTTCCCGGGGGGGTCAAAATGAAAAGAATAGCATTTAAAAATCTCTCCTGAATGTTAAAATTTCATGTATTTATTATGAATAATATGACTAAGATAACCTCAGGTTTTGAAGGGTTTACTTTTACAATTTTTAATTATGTCTATATCTGTGTGGGGATATATACACACACAAGGAAGTGCAGCTTCCTTCCTGTGGGGGCCGGAAGAGGATATCAGATGCCTGGAGCTGTATTTAGAGATGCTTGCAAGCTATCTGACTTGGATAATGGGAAGCAAGCTCCATGTCCTCTACATGATCAGTACTTACTTTTAATCATGAAGCCATTTCTGTAACACTACTGCTCTCAAATTTTCATTTTTGTTTTTTATGTATATAATGTAGTATATTCATAGTCACCCACATCACTCTTTTTATCCCTCTCCCAATTCTGTCCACTCCACTTTTCCCAACATGTCCGATTCACATGTGTGTGAGTGCATATCTTTTGCAGGTAGCTACGTCTGTTGTTTGTGACTGCAGCAACCATGCCACATCCAGAAGACAGTTTCCCAGCATTCCTCTGTCCCTTTCCATCTCTGCCTCTTTTAATATTTCTGTGTCCCCTTCTGCAACATTTGCTGGGCCATGAGAGGAGTGATGTAGATGTCTTATTTAGGCCTGAGCCTTCAGCAGTCACATTCTTAATACATGCCTTACTTTAAGGACTATTTTGTGTGTGTGTGTGTGTTTGCCCTGTCTTCATCTCTGTGAGAGATGACTTCAGATGACTACTTCAATATTTCAAGTCATGGGTCCCTGACTCCATTGCCACATTGCTCTTTTCATTAGGTAACCTTTGGGGGAAAGAAAATTACCTGCATCACTTCCTCTATTTCTCTCCATTTTTCATACAGAGGTACAATGCTTTGCTTCCCAATTTAGAACCTTCTGCTGCTGTTTCAAACTTCGGGAATGAACTGTAAAAAGGCAAGACCTTGTTGCCTTGCTCCCTTCCAAGAAATTTTTTTTCTAATGCTTTCCTTTCCCCAAAATAAGAATCAAAAATGATATTTCTTTTGACAGCTGGTAACTAATCCTGCTTTAGCAGGAAGGAGAGCAGGAAGCCAGCAAAGGAATTTTCCATTCCTGTCTCTTTCAATTTTTTTCCACATCAGGTACTTTTCAAAACCTAGACGTTTCCAGTGAGTCTGTAAGTCTTCTTGTTTTGTCTAGCAGAATCACGTGTCCTTTAACTTCTCCTGCGCTGATGAGAACCTGACTGAGCCTCTGTTTGCCTTTGGAGGAGGGAGAACATGAGAACTTCTGAATCTCCAAGGGGAGTGCAGCTGCAAAGAGATGCCTGGGCTTATGCAAATGGATTTTTTTTTCTTTGTAAAGACAAAGTTCACACAACTAGGCCATGGATCACAGATCAAAATGTCCCCAATGGTAACAAGAACGACCTGACTCCTACAAGTCACTGCTCAAACATCACTTCTCCGGCTTGACTGCCTTACTCTGTTTCCCTTTAGCCCTTCCCCCACCCTTTCTTTATTCCATCCTTACTTTTGCATTTCATTACCAAACAGCTCTGGGCACTTCACTTTGTATCTGGCCCTCCAAGACTCTAATGATAAGACGCAGAAGGAAAAGGAAAAGAATCAACTTGAATCTGCTGGTTCAAGGATTAGTCCTGTTGGCTTTTGCAAGACAATGTAAAATATTTCAAAAAATACTATTTGTAAAATCATGCAGTTACTTTTTTTATTGAGATGATGTTTTGTACCTTTGTGAATGAAAGGTTTTCGTGCAGATTGATATCATTTTGAGCATAGTGATTTATCGAAGATGAATTCTCCGGCAGCATGTTGTATTCTACACAGGGGATGAAGGGATAGAGCATCACTCTAAAACCAAAGTAAACTTTTTCTGAAATGGGAATCAGATTAAGTTGACAGGGAGTTAGAAGGAACAAATTAGTGGGAGTGCTCAAGTTAGATGGTAAAAAAAAAGAAGTAAGCAGAAGCAAATAAAATAAAAATTTCATATGTTATTTAGCAGCTGATAAAACCAAGCTATAGGAAAGGAATAAGGAGTTAAAAATAATTATGGGTTTTTATTATCTGAACATGTGTGAAGAATTTTTCTAAAGATCTTTCATTTCTTCCTGAGAAGAAATGAAATACCTCAATAAAAGTATTCCACTCAGTAGAAACAATCAAATCTAGGGACAGCATAGTCAGAGAAAGCATTAGGAAGTAGAGTTGACTTCAGGGCAGATGAGTAAGTAGAGGGGTGGTCCCTGGCAAGACATTTTCTGTCTATAGATTTGAATTTTCCAAAACATAAAATGTAAGACTTGGATAATCGCAGTGATCATTACAAATAATTTATTATTTCTTTTGTGCACATTATAAGGAAATAGAGCTACGTGGATTAGAAGAATTGTGCCCTCCCACACACAACAGTTAGGATAGTGCCTAAGTTGGAATGCTCAATATATGTATGTTCATGAGATGCAAGTTCCTACAGAAGTAGATATAGAGATATGTAGAGATGTAGAGATAGATAGATAGATAGAGAGAGATCAATAGGTAGGTAGATAGATAGATAAATAGATAGATAGATAGATAGATAGATAGATAGATAGATAGATAGATAGATAGTAAAGGAACTAACAATTCGGTTGTTCTTTTTAGTGTTGAGCAAACTAGATAGATAGATGATAGATAGTAAAGGAACTAATAATTCAGTTGTTTTTTCTAGTGTTGAGTAAACTCAGATCCTTCAGTATAATACTTAGTGCAGGTCACAGGACTTGATTATGATAGACAATATAACACTGATTTTTTTTTTTGTAGTCTCACTAATGTAGTCCTATAATATATTTGGTGCATGTGTGAACTATATTTTGGTGTGCATGTGAAGTGTTTGTGTGTATGTGTGTACAGCTGTGTGTGTGTGTGTGTGTGTGTGTGTGTGTTCCATGCTTATGTATATGCAGGGGCCATGTACATGTGGAAGCCAAAGATTGACTCTGTGTGTCTTTTTCAATCATTCTCCATCTTATTTTTTTAAGACAAGGGTCCCACTGAACCTGGAGCTTACCTTTTTGGATCCAGGAAACACCAGGGATTAGCACGTCTTTGCCCACCCCCCACGCCTGCAACAACAACAACAACAAAACAGTGTTAGAGTCACAATTATATATGACCGTGCTAGGATATTTCATATGAATGCAGGAGAATCACACTCAGGTCTTCATGTTTGCACAGCGAATACTTTACCAACAGAGCCACCACCTCAGCCAGAGTCCGCAGTCTTAAATCTTAAAAGGCATTTGCAATTGTTCACATATGAATGTTATCAGTTGTTCTGTCTTCAGAATGGATACATCCACATATGTAAAACACACACACACACACACACACACACACACACACACACACACACACACATATATATATATATCATCAGATGTCTGTTTTCTCATTTCCACCTCT
The DNA here is from genome assembly GCF_007827085.1 of Peromyscus californicus insignis. Classification (NCBI taxonomy): domain Eukaryota; kingdom Metazoa; phylum Chordata; class Mammalia; order Rodentia; family Cricetidae; genus Peromyscus; species Peromyscus californicus. The sequence continues at coordinate 11,689,591 of NW_026294551.1, forward strand.
GTAGTTCATCAACATCCCACCATAAAAACCATAGATCTCCAGCCAGGCTCAAGTTAAGGAATTTCCTCTGAAATTTCACAAATTCAGAATTATTGCATATGTTTTGTAGATTTGTTTAGAGCTATTTTAAGATAGTTTCCTTATTTCCTCCTTATATTGCCCCCAACAAACTGATGGATTTTGTTTCTCTATTTATAATGGCCAGTTGTTTCACTCTCTCATATAACCGTCCAGTTTAGGAAGCAACGTATTGTGTACTTGAATCCTTGAATCGTGTGCTTTGGTTTACACAAAGCACAAAGCAATGAGCCAAAATTTAAAGTATTGCACACAACCATTCTAGAAGTTTATTTTGTATTCATGATTTCCAGGACCCTAGTGTGTGTGTTTCAAAACCAAATTGCTAAATCAAGAAATAAGCATTTCTAAAGGTAGTACATTCTCATGTGCTCTCTCTCTCTCTCTCTCTCTCTCTCTCTCTCTCTCTCTCTCTCCCCTCTCTCTCTCATTCTCTCTCCCTCCCTCCCTCCTTTCTTCCCTCCCTCCATCTCTTTCACAAACATACACACAAGAGTACTTGTAATGCATAAATTGTAGTATGATGAAACAATAAGAGATATGATGTATATAGTTTTAAGGCACATTAAAATATTGAAATGTCTGCAAAAATTGTGTTCTCAAAGTGCTAAGACACCACTTAACAAGTTCATTTCAATATTTTGTATCATTTACATATATGCCAATATCCAAATATGTGGGATTCTAACCAAATTCCAAATTGATGGGTTATTTATTTCTGTTAACGAAGTTTGGGCATCATGCCAAATATGCTGTGTGTTATTCCATACCAGTCCCAACCCACTGTCATTTTTTCTTTTTCTTTAAAATTAAAAAAAAAGGACATTCCAAAAGTTCAATCTATGCTATAGATTTTAATTATTATCTTCAAAAATTGTTTGGTTTAATTCTAAACAAAAAATATATTCTGTAGATTTTTAATAACTATAGAACACAGATTCTTTTAACAGTAAATTTAAAATAAATTATAAACAAAGGCATAATTATATTGTTTATCCATCAAGTAATTTTAGGAGTCAGATGTGGACATAATTTCTTTGTAGCAGATAATTTTGGAATAGGTTTAAACAACTTCATGCTTCTTTTATTTAAATTGTCCTCTCCATGGAGTGGGGGTTGGGAAAGTGTGTTTGTTCGTGAATTTGAGCATGTATGTACTCTAACTGCAAAGCTAAGCACAGCATTGCTTGAGCAGGTGAAGAGACTGGGTCTTGTGGAAGTGAAAAATAGTGCTGTAAGCCCTGCAATTCTAATTCTTGAGGCAATCCGTTTTTCTTTTCAGGCACCAGAACAAAAAGACATACATTGTTCTAACAACCTTCTCTTTCCTCTTGATTCAAATTTCACAAAATGGAATTTAATGAAAGAGTACACAGGGGTTCCCAAACACATACTGAAAGGTAGTCCATTTTTCACTCATCAGATAGCAAAACTCAATGACTCAAGTGACCCAACTTCACTTCCCTATGGCCTCATTGAAAAGGCCAGTTCATTCCGTCAGGAAATCAGTGAGATGAATCGTAATGAAAAACCGTGAAATTCTGCCAGAACTTAGCAAAGGCCATGAATAGCCCAGCTTAAAAGTTGAATTTCTTGTTTTCCTTCCTGTGTGGCTCTCTTTGAAAAGGCAAGAAAAAAAATGGTACATTTTGGTCTTTGGAAAACCCATCACAGAGTATGAGACACTGCCAACTAGTTAAGTTCATACTAGGTAAAAGGAGCGATGGGGATTAGGAAGGAAGCAATCAGAGGACAATTCATGAAAGGAGACAAGGTAACACAAGTAGATTCTCTTGTTACCAAGTGGAGGCAATAAAGACATCCTAGTATACTGGAGACAGCATCTCTGGGCTCAGAGCCTTTGCAGGTTAGAATTTAGTGCCATGCATACACAATAGACATGTGCACTCAGTGCTCGGAGTACAATGAATGCCCCCCACTAGCTCTGCTGTAACACGTCATTTGTGCTCTTAGAACGAAGTAGTCACCAGATTACTCGTGGTTCACAACAAAAAGTCCAGAGATTGGGAAGATGGCTCAAGGAGAGCGCTTGCTGAGCTAACATGCAGACACGAGTTTGAATTCCCAGAACCCAGGTAGGCAAAACAGCAGCTGTAATCCCACCACTCAAGGGCAGAGACAGGCAGGTCCTGGCCCTCACTGGCAAGCTCCTTAGCCAAAAGGCAAACTCTAGGTTCAAGTGAGAGAATCCGAGTCATGGAACTAAGGCAGAAAGCAATAAAGGTGGGTACTGGGTGGGCTTTCCAGTGTCCATGAACACATATGGATGCACTCACTTAGACACACATGCACACATACAGAGAGAGAGAAAGAGAGAGAGAGACAGAGAGACAGAGAGAGACAAAGAGACAGAGAGATTAAAAATACACAGCTAAGATCAGAGCACTGAAAAGTATCATCAGTGTTCATTATCAGTATTAATGACATTAAAAATGGCACCAAACAGATAGGGCAACACTTTTACACATGTCCAGTGTTAATGAATGAATAAATACAAGGTGAACTGGGGACAACTAGCAGAAATGGGCACTGGAAGAAACCTTTGCAGCTTGTAAACTATTGGAACCAGTAGAAGGAAGAGCACTTGCAGTCCAATTAAACATTGCTACAGCAGGTGTGGGAAAGCTCCTGGCACACATAATGAAGTGGGATACATGTAGACAGTTAATGTCTCCCCACGTGTGCTTTCCGTATAAACATATGGCTCATTGGTGCCTTTTTTCATTTTCCTAGTGTTTCTAACATATAGAATTGCACACAGCATCTACCAATTTACTCAGACTCCCTTGCAAGTTCATGTAGGTGTAAGTGATGCTCACATGTATTTTCCATGCACTGGAAGTCATTTCTAACGTAAATGTGTGCTATGAAATAACTGACTGCATGTATCAGATGATCCTTAATATTGAAAAATCAAATTTTTTCCACGTTTGATAGAAAGTTTCAGATAGCTCTTAAGTTGTTGTGTAGACCTACGTAATTTTATTGTGATATTTTTCACCCATCCTCAATAATACTGTTTATCTCCTCTAAGTACAGAATTGTATATTCGTTAGTCAAAGTTACCAAAGAACAACATTTTTTTTCTCATGTGATGGAGTGCTTTACTGACTCTGTGATCCTCCCAATTCATCTACATCATCTACCCAGGATTTTAATTATCCTATTTGCTTCAGATCTCAATTACAACATTCTATAGCATATCAGATTATCCTTACTATGAAAATTTACCCAAGCAACTCTCTACACTTGAAATGTCCTCTCCTTCTTCAATTAAAGTTGTAGTAGGCTGCTATTTAGAGCTTGATTTAGATCATGCATACAAAATTCCTCAAGTAAAAGATTTCAATATTCTCATTTAAAAAAAAAACACACACACAAAAAAAAAAACATACAGACTCAGAATCTTCTCTGTCTAGGAATCTTGCTGATCCTTTGGAAAAGATTGTGCAAGGATCAAGAGTACATGAAAAACAACAGGAACACCCACACCATGCTTGACCTCTCTTTCAGCTGTAACCCAGAAAAACAACCTACATGGCATGCACACAGCCATGGACACTGCCAGAACATCTTGTAAACATCCCTTCTGAGATTAAATTGATTCCTGAGGAACTGGTGGTGGCAACCAGGACCAAAGGTCATTTTCAAAACTTCCTGTGCCCCTAAAAAGGTTTTGTGTTGATAATATGCCTTGGTTTTATAGCTACTTAAGAAATCTTTTATGTCAAATTAGAAACAGAACTAAGATGAAACAAAGGGGTTAATCCCACCATTTTTACAGAATCAAATGAAGTAAGAGAAAGTGAAGGTTGTATTAAAAGGCTCAATGCCTTGATATTATACTCTGTCCCAAAGCCTGTGTTCATAAAGCACCAGGAAGCTGTTGCACCCACAACAGAGGCTATGGTTTGATCCAGACAAGATGATAGACGAGGAACAAGAGAAGTAGCCAGGGCTACAATAAATTAAATTAAACTAAATTAAAAACTCAAAGGACAAGGGTGTTCAATGTTCATAAACTTACCAAACAGTATTGATTTACCATGAAAAATAGTATAAACACTTAAATATTTTTGTAAACTTCTTACATAATTTAAGAAAATGCTTGCTCATTTTTTTTTAGATACAGATAAGTAACTGCCAATCAACCAAGTTTAGATTTTTGATGAGGAACTTTGTACCAACACATGGGGATTCAGGATAAGAACAAGGTTAATGTTCTAGAATTAAAGTGATGCCGTCCTTTGCCTTATAGAAGCTTTTCAGTTTCACGAGGCCCCGTTTATTGATCATTGTTCTGAGTGCCAGCACTATAGGTGTTCTGTTTAGGAAGTCATCTCCTGTGTCTGTGTGTTCTCTTCACTTTCTCTTCTACTGGGTTCAGTGTATCAGGTTTTATGTTGAGGCCTTTTATTCACTTGGACTTGAATTTTGTGCAGGGTGATAGATATGAATCTATTTACATTCTTCTACATTCTGACATCCAGTTTGAGGCTAGTCAGCCCAGACACCCAGGATAGAACCAAATATGACTGAGGAAAAAAGCCAATGGAATGACTTCTAATGATATTCTGTTATACTCATACATTAGCTCCTCACCCAATTGTCATCAGGAAGGCGTCGACCAGACCAGCAGGTGATCGGAACAGATGCAGAGACATATAGCCAAATACTAGATGAAATCATGGGAATCCCACAGGAGAGAGGAAGGAAGGATTGTAGGAACCAGAGGGGTTGAGGACACAGCCCACAGAATCAACCAAGCAGGGCTCACAGGGGCTCACAGAGACTGGAACAACAATTACGGAGCCAGTATGGGCCTGAGCTAGGGCCTCTACATATACTTTATGATTGAGCTTGATGTTCTTGTGGTTCTCTTAACAGTGGGAGTGGGCAGTACTTCTGACTCTTTTGCCTATGCTTGGGACCTCTTTCCTCCTAACAGGTTGCCTCATCCAGCCTTGATATGGGGTTTGTGCCTAGTCTTATTGTAATTTGTTATGCCATGTTCAGTTAATATCCCTTGGAAGCCTGCTATTTTTTTAAACAAAATGGAGGAGGAGTGGATCTAGGGAAGAGGAGAGATGTGTGGGGTAGGGATGAGAAAAGGGGAGGCAGAGTAAACTGTGGTCAGGATGCCATGTGTGTAAAGAACAAAAATTAAAATTAAAGTAAAATAATACCATAAAAAGGAACAAAAACAAAAAGCTACATATGCAGGAGGTGGAAAGATGACTCAGTGGACCTGGGTTCAATTCCCAGCATCTATATGGTGGCTTAAACCTATCTGTAACTCCATTTGCAGGGTTTCTGACGCCCTCATCTGGCCTCTGCAGACACCAGGCATGCACTCAGTGTACAGATATGTATGCAAGCAAAACATAAATAAAAATGCACATAAAATAAAAAATAAACAAAATCTTTAAAAAGGAAAGAAAGAAGGAAGAGAGAGAAAAAGAAAGAGAAAGGAGGAGAGAGAGAAAGAGAAAGAAAGAAAGAAAGAAAGAAAGAAAGAAAGAAAGAAAGAAAGAAAGAAAGAAAGAAAGAAAGAAAGAAAGAAAGGAAAATAAATGGTATATGTTTCATACACAGAGGCATGATTTCCTTGAAGGTGTTAAGCTCTGTTTTCTAGACTTTACTAATGACACATTTCCATTCCTTTAAAAAACAATGTGCAGACACTCCTCTACTTAGGAAGTGGTTATGTCTTGACCAATCTGTCATAAGTTGAAAATATCATAAGCAAGAATTCCTAAACTAGTCATATAACCTAAATATACCATCATAGTATAGGCTGGCCTTCCTAAGGTGTGTTTGGAACCTTCATTAGCTTACAGATGCTCATTGTTACCTAACACAAAGATCATTTTGTAAAGTAGTGTTAAGTAGCTCATATGGTTTATTGAACAGGGTACCCCGAGTCTCTGAGCATCCTTTGATTTTATGATTGCCTGTATGACTGCAAGTTGCTGCCACTTAATGAGTATCATGAGGCAATATTTCCCCAAAGCTGGAATTATGTTTTCTATTGAATCTATATTATTTTAAAGTCAAATATCATAAGTCAAATCAAGACTTGTCAGAGATCATTTGTATTTGGGTTTCTTGTGATAACACATTACAGCTTTCTAACCCACAGCTTTTAAGGAATCATTAGTCTCAATTTGTGTTTCTTGGAAATCAGAGATCATCTAAGCTTAAAGCCTAATTTTTATATAACTATCCTAACTCCAGAAACAAAAGAACAGCATCAACAACAACAAATTCTTTTTTCTGAAGTCTTAAGAAGAGAAAGAAAATAAGCTTTTTAAAAATACATCATATCTCTTACAGTGTGAACTCGAATTACCAATGCCCTGACCCTATTCATGTTGTTGTCATCAAATGCTATTTGAAAGATTCCCCCCACACACACCTTGGACGCTAATCCACAAAATAATAAAGTTATTTTTGTATGGCACAATGGGTAGCCCATGATACTTTCTAAGGTAAGGATTTGTTAAAAGAAGAGCTACAGATAAAAATGCCATTGGGATTCCAGAGGCAAGGACTTTGATGTAGGGGTATATTTCATTTGGCAGCACAGTCGGTCTGTACTGTACTGGCTTGACTCGGCTCAGATATCAGAAACTGGAGATGAGCAGGGAATGGTGCAATTAGTTGACACTTCTCATTCTGAGCTTGGGAGGCGATGTGCATCCTTGAAGTAAGGCGCGGGGGAGGGGTGTGCAGTTTAAGTGAAGAATGCCCCCTATAGGCTTACGTGTTTTAACACTTGGTTCTCATCTGGTGGTGCTGTTTAGGAAGATTGTGGAAACTTTAGGAGATGGAGCCTGGCTGGAGGAACTAGGTCACTGCGGGGAGGGAGGGCTTTGAAGTATTTAAGCCTGGCATCACTTCCTGTTCACTCCCTCTGTACTCGGAATGCCCATGAAATATGATGGCCTGCCTGATACTTCTGTTGTTATGCCTTCCCAGCAATTATGGGCTGTATGCCCTCTGGAGCTGTAGGCCAGAGTAAGTGCTTCCTCCCTTAAGTTTCTTAACACAGCAACAAGAAATGAAACTAATACATGGGTCTCAACCTAAATAAGATACAGTTATAAACTGTAGGGCTATATGTCATGGTTGCTAAGACAGGGTACTAACTACCCCCTAGGGAACAGAATGTTCTACAGTAGCGATCTTAGTAAGTATGCTACCTAAAAGAGCCAGTATTCCCACATTCAACCTACTAAATCATGGAAGACAGTAACATATCCTATTATGGATCCTTTGGTCTTTATCTTTAGATGACCATTCATAATAAACTTTCCTATGATGAATTTACATTTTCTTTGTCATGAGAATTTTTTAGTGACAAGTTTATTTAATGATAAGAGAATAAAAACTAGGTTTACACTCTGTGTTCTTCATTTTTTCCTAATAGATATAAAATATTACAACCATTAAGGTAAAAGAAAACCAGGTTAGGAAGAAACCCCACAAGGAAATAACCATCTGGAAGTATTAATTCCTGCTATATTCTAGGCAGCATTTGCTAAGGGCTGGGCAGAATGCTATGTGCTTTCAATGTCTTACCATATTTAATCCTTATAACCTAGTGAGTCAACACGAAGTTATCACTCCCATGTTACAAATAAAAACAGGAGACTGGGGTTGACCTAAAGGTTGTGGAGCGAGTAGGAGTTCATGGTCTCTCCATCACTGGCCTCTCTCCCAGTCATTCACCGTCTTCTGTATATGATGCTTGTGTAGTCGAATTTCTAAACGGTCTTATTAAATAAAAAACATAAAGCCAAATACAGAGGTCAGCCAAAGAGATCAGAGAACTATGAAGAGCCGTGACTACCTTATCTTACCACCTCACCACCGTCACTTCCCCAGAGAGAGCTTCTTCCTGTGTAACCTGTGTTTTTATTGCCTTTCTGTTCTGCTTTCTCATTAGCTCTAAGCCCAGCCACATGACTTCCTCATCACTGCCTGTCTGTACAGACCTCCAGGCCTCTATGGTTGGTACAGGGATTAAAAGCTCATGTCACCACACTTGGCTGTGTCCTTGACCACACAGAGACTCCGTCTGCCATGTGATTGGATTAAGGGTGTGGGCTACCACCACTGGACTTGTGCTTATGGCTCGCTATGTGACCTCGCTATGTGACCTCTGATCTCCAGGCAAACTTTATTTATTAACATACAAATAAAATCACATTTCAGCACAATTAAAATATTACTTCATGCTTGGGGCTGAGTTATCTGAGGAGAAATTTCTTCCTGATTTAAATTGATAATTCTTCAGTTCTATGGGGAGAAAACTGCATTTGAATCCCTCTATTGAGTGAATGGTATCGTCTCAAATACTACAGTTATCTTGAAAGCAAATGAGGATCAGCATGCTTTGTGTTTCCTCTTAGGTGTCCTCTTCCCTAAAAGTGGACCAACCTGTGTCCCAGTCAGTCACTTTCTTCCTTGAGTTCTTACGTTCAGTCAAGAACTTTTCCTTCCACCTAGGTTGGAGGTGCTGTGCAAGTTATTTGCAAAGTCATTTGAGAAAATGCCAAGCTTTCTCGGGCCAGACAGGCTGACTGGAAGTCTAGAGGGCACTACATACATTTCCTGAAGTTGCCCTGAGCTCTCCAAACAGATATTCATCAGCAAGTTCCTGGATGCTCTGAAAGCCCGACCACAGTCCAATTGTGGAAAGTGAAAGTTACCAAGTGGTTCTACTGGATTATCCTAATAGGATTTTTGTTGGCACTCTAATGACCAAATGGAAATCCAAGAAGATCTCAGGAAAGAGGAAGAATTCCAAGGCTAGGGAGAGGACGACCGCCCTCAGTCCAAACCCGTCCAGCAGATGCTGCAGCCTCTTAGCTACAGTGTAATGTTTAGCATCCCTTCAGAGTGACTCCGCCAAAGCTTTGCTTTCATTCAGACCATAGCTACTGTGGATGCTAGAAATCATCGGAATGCTTAGTGTTTAATGTTCTAAGACATGCTACTTTATGCTACTATGTGAATGGGTAAGACATTTTGTGTGATTGGATTAGGATATATATATATATAAATTTTCAGATTTATGTGACCACATTCAAGTAAACCAAATTTAATTATTCTTTTAATGAATTGACATTACTGAAAAATGTGTGAGGGCATGTAGCCAAGGTGCCATAGGAATTCATAGTCATGGGGAGACTTTCCTAAGTATGGAATAAAAATAGCACTCTTTTCTGATAAACCTTAAAGTCTGTGCAACTTCTACATTCTAACAGAAAGGAAGGAAGGACGGGAAGAAGGGTGGGAGAAGGAATGAGAAATGAGGGGAGGAAGAGAGGAGAAGGGAACAAACAGTGTCACATTAAATATAAGGTACACTTTACATTTCACAATTGCAATTGCAGTACAAGCCAAAGTAATTAACTGATTTTACTAAAATGTGATATTGTTTTAATCATCATTAGTTACAGGATTTTGAAATCCATATCTCAAGTTTGTTTTAAAACTACAGATGATTCTCACAAAATGTCAGTCCCTTAACACGTATAAAAGCAAGCTTTAAACTGCTTATGAATTCTGCCTCTGTAATCTATCGCTCAGTATTATCAACATGGAAGGTCAAGAAGCCAGAGTAGAGTTTGTCCTAGCTACTATTAAGTAGGTGTAATCTGGTTTCACACCAAATGCTTTTCAATTTTCTCCTCTACTTCCTTGTAGGACTTTGGCAAATGATGTCCTGGGAAGATGGTTTCCACACATCTTAGAAGCAATAAAAATCTCAAGAGGAAGAAAGATCCTGAGGGGACCAGTGAGGTGGAAACGCCCCACAGCTCCAGCCTCACAGGAACAAATGTAACTATAGGAACTTAGAACTGCAAAGGACAGTCCCTCTGAAAAACTGATTTGAGTCATTTCCAGAGGAAATGGGGCCTTTCTGTTGCAGCCCTACAGCACTGTGTGGATCTTTACTGCTAGAGTCCAGAACTTATGAGGCTGCTGAATGTCAAAGGGTCTTGAGCTTCTCCTCCTCTTATTTGGTTTGGAATTGCCGAGGTTTGGTTGCTCCTAACCAGATTAAAACATCACTCATAAAGAGGTAGAGGGTAAAATATATTTGTGCTATGAAAATATTCAGACAAAACGAGGTTATTATATGGCTCTTACATGTAGACTCATCAATATTGACTTATTATGAGACTATAAAGCCTAGAACAACTAGATATTTCAGGTAACTCACCAGAAGTCCACACATCTCCACCCTAGGTAACTCACTAGAAGCCCACACAGCTTCAGCAAGATCCTCATTCTAGGCCAACTATTGATTTACATAAAAGTATTTCAAGGCCCTCTTAAGTCATTTAAAATTACAAAATCTGAGTACTCATATGTATGCTTTGCTTACTCCATAGTAGGGTGAATTTCTCAAGTCTCTCTCCAATCCATCCCCTTGGTCTCTTCTACCTCCTCACCCCACTCTTTCTCTTCATAAGGAAACAGAAATGAGGGAGACATTCTCTAAGGATTCTTAAGATAAAATGAAAGTGAATTAATATATGACTCTTGATCACCCTTCATAGGATTTAATGTCATGTTCATAACAAGAGATTTAATGTCATGTTCATAACAAGAGACATGGTACTTATTATTTTATAGCTGTCCTTCATCAGAAAATAATTATCCACAATATAATATTATATATTATATATAATATAATATACTTTCTCCATGACTGTGAAACAAAGCTGCAGGCTTCCCATTTGCTAAGGGAAAACATGTTTGCCTTTAACTACATTTTGGAGCCTGCTCTTCCTTCCTCAATGACCTTGTTTGCACATTCCTTGTATACTTTGTCCTGTTTACACTTAAATAAGCAATCGCAATTTTCTCATCTGTTATAGGTGACCTTCTCAGGAATAGCTCAGTGATAGGACATCTACAGGCATGTATTTGATCCCTAACACTGTAAAATCAATAAGCACAATACAATAAGTAAAAACAAGTGAATTTTTTTTCCTATATGGAAAGATGCTTGACTGTTTCGTTTTTCTTTTAAATTATGATGACTTTCGTTGCTGGTGCACCTTGGTCCTATCCAGAATCAGTGTGTTCTGAAGCCATGTCCTGAGACTCAGGAGACAGCGGAATGGAACATAGAACAATATTTATTTGGTAACTAGATACTTTCTTTTATTATTGTCATCACCTAAAACCAAATTTTCTTTAGAATCCAGGCAGGTACAATTCAAGTGGATTTCCCCAGCAACTATAATTTGTATTAGGATTTTCAAAATTAAATTACATAGTCCGAATTCTCAAACCCTCTGCCCTGCTTTTGTTGGAGTGTAAAAAGATACTGCAGAGTTGAGAGGACTTCTGGTAAGAAAGTCCATGGATCCAGTTTCAGAGACACCCCATAAATGCAATTCCCATGGACAAAAGACCTGCTCCTGGGGAAGGAGCTGACTTCCTGAGATGAGAGTCAGTTGAAAACGAAAATGAGTTCAGAAGGAAATTAATCTTTATATTGCGTAGGTTGAAGTAATAGCTGAGCCTGAAAAAGTGTCTTTAACAACAGTAGATGGAGGGACACTGTGAAGCTGAATGTTTAATGTTTTAAGATTGCAACAGAGAAAATAATGCGTGGGTTTTAAGTAAGAGATACAGTCCTGCCAAAAGGCTATGGAGGTTGTATAAAAGGAGTTCAGCCTTTGTACATCACCCAGAAAGTCACAGATTGAAAATGTGGGGCACATCAGTAAGTCTCCTAATAACGGAAGAAATCTCTGCCAGAGTGCAGGCAACCAGCTAGTATGGGAGCTACCTAATGACGCACTTAGTTAAAACAAACAAAAGATTCACACACACACAAGGCGGGTAGACACAAAGAAACAATGAATCGTGGATCTTAATACTTAGAGCTCCGAAGTCCCTTTTTAAAGTATAGAAAGCTTTTCGTGATTTCAAACAATTCTGTTCTGTTTTATAAATTTAATTCCCTTTATTTTTATTATAACTTGTATGTGTATTCACTCAGGTGCTATACCGTTTGGAGATCAGAAGACAACTTGTGGGAGTCTGTTCTCTCTTTCACCTTTACATGAGTGCCAGGGGTCATACTCTCAAAGAAAAGCTAACTCTCCCTCTCCTGACAGCTAAAGGGTTATGGTATTAAACCAGCCCCTAGTGGCTTCTTATTTTACCCAAAGACCAGTACATCTTCAAACTTCACCAGAGAACTGTCTTGTCTTTTCACAGTAGATTATGATTTACATAGAGACCCACAATTGATCAAGGTGCAGGGAATAAGAGACTGAAGAGATAACGTGGCCTCAATGGGGCCTGTAGAGCACACTCCCTGCTCCCAAGGCCCAGGAGTCATTGCAGATGAGAGGTCAGAAAGAGTCTAAGAGCCAGAGGTACTGGATGATTTAAAAAGAACAACAACAACAACAACAAAAACCAATATATTCTAGGTGAAACATTATCGCCCAAATGAACTCAGAGCAGTTGTGGGAGAGCATGCACAAAACTTGTTCAACCTCAAGCCAGACAAAACACCAGCACAAACGGGAGGAGGGCATATAAGTAAAGACAAATGAAACCCCCCCCCCCCATGGAAGGATGCTTGACGGTTTCCTTTTTCTTTTAAACTCTGATGACTTTCATTGTCCCTTTAGGGATTTTAAATGATCTGTTTTTCATAGCTGTGCAAAGAGACTTGGACCCCTTGTAAAACATTATTAACTTATGTATTGAACAGTAGTTAAAAGATTTTAGAATCAAGGACTAAGATCCAAAGTCTAGGAATGTTAGAATAATCTTACATATAAATAATAACCTGATAATTCTAGAAAGATATGTCTCTGATTTTAGAAGACAAAGAAAAACTTACTATAGAAAACTCAGGTTAGTTTGAGCATGTAAGAAGTCATGACCAAAGCTGAGCAAAGAGAAAAAGAAATCAGGGACACTTCAATCCATTAGAGAAGTAAGGTCAGGGAGAAACCACTGTCCCCTACCAACACTTGGAGAGACCTACTGGTGAAGACAGAGAACCAAAGTCCACTAGGGCAGGAATCTTAGAAGGACGCAGCTCTAAGGAGGGAAATATGAACTATGGCTAATGAGTTGATGGAGACTGAACGTGAAAACTTTCAAGGAAATCCATGTGGTAGGTAGGGCATGGGGTGAGCTTGGCTTCTAGGATGCTCCTGGCTCCATTGTGACTAATGAAAAAAACAAAACAAACATAATGATGTTTCTGGGGAGAGTTACTTGAGCACTGATTTATGATGACTCTACTTCAAATTTCCAACTTCATGATGATTCAAATATGTACATTTCTATTTATTCTGCCTTTTACTTACATATAATAGTCCATAAACTATATGAGATAACCAGTAATTATCAAAAACAGTCTTTATGTTAAAACATTTTCCCCAGTGATAAGCTAATAACATCATATCAGATCATATCTAAGATAGAAGGCTTAGGTGCATTCCATGCATTTTACTTCAATGAAAATTTCAACTTCTTATGGGTTTGTATATAGTGTATAGCTCCAATATAAATTGAAAACTAATGTAAACTAGAGAACTCTACTCTTAATTGGGTTTGCCTTGTGGGGAAACTAGAAATGATAGAGGGTAACATCCTGGCCAACCCATTCTAAGTTGACAATGTCATTAAGTTAAAATTGCTTTTAGTGCACTTACGCTGTCTGCCCTTCCCTGCCACACTTTCATCATAGCCTAACAAACATGGAGAAAGGGCAACACTGGATTCCAGCCCCTGCTAGCCATCCTGTCACACCTAAGGGAAGGAGAGACTGGGGAGAGCTTGTGAATTATAGTCCAAAAGCAAAAGTATACTGAAATATTGAAATCTTACCATTATAGAATGCTTCAGTTCCCCCAGCACCTGACCACCACATTTCTAAAGACTAATTTGAAACATTTCCCTTTATGATTCTCAAATAGCAAGCCAAGGCTACAGACTACATGTAAATTCAAACACATTGTATATAAAAAAAAAAGCAGGTATCAGAACCTGACTTCAATGCTTCAATGTTGCAGGGAGGTTGGAGATTATCAGATCTCAAACTTAAAACAGCCATGTTTCATATGGTATAGTCTCCAAAGGATAAAGTGAACAGCATGTAAAAACAGATTGCAATTTGTTCAGAGATGGAAATTCTAGGATAGTACTAAAAATACATTGTGCAAATCAAAGCCAGTATAATGGAGATAAAGAACGCCTTTGATAGACTAACTAGTGAATTCAACATGGCCGAGGGAATAATCTCTGAAGTTGGTGGGTGATATATCACTAGAAATTCCAAAACTGAAAATAAAAATAGAAATGTGGGGGGGAAAAGCCAAACACCATATAACAACTAGAAAAAGTATAACATATGCTAGATGGGAATAAGAGGTGTGGGGAGTAAAAAGAAATGAGCACAGGAAACATTTGAAACAATGAAGACAGAATTCTCCACAAATTAACACCAGCCACTAATTCACAGATGTGGTCATCTTAAAAGAAGACCCCATGTGTTGTAGCACAAATCTTCAAAGGTCTTATTAATAAAAACAAACCTGGAGCAGGTATTGGGGTGAACTCTGAAAGATCAGAGAGACAGAACAGGGCACAGCTAACCTCACCTCACCAACTTCTATGTATTGAAGGTGAAAACCCATATTCCAGGCAAGAGAGATACCTCAGGGAGTAGCAGTGCTTACTCTACAAGCATAAGAACCTGAGTTTGAATCCTTAGCACCCATGTCAAAAGTCAAGCTATGTCTTTGCATGCCTATAACAGCAGCATTCATGGTGGGGGTACAGATACAGATCCCAGGGGTTAGTTGGCCAGCTAACCTAGTTAAAATGGGAGCTTCAGGTTCAGTGAGAGACTGTCTCAAAGCAATAAGGTGGTGTGGGATACAGGGTGACGCCCAGCATCCTGCTCTGGACTCTATCTACATGCACACACATAGGCACACAAATATTCAAGAAGGGAGGGAGAGTGAGAGAGAGAAAGAGACAGAGACACAGAGACAGAGACAGAGCATATTATTTTCCCTGGGAAAAAAATCAAACTTTGAACCTCATTCCCAGTTCAAAGGTGTTCTGGAAGGAGTGAAGGGAGGCATTGAACTGTGGTTCATATTCATCTCAAACCACTCAAAATTCTTTTGTTACTCAAACAAATCATTCACTGTTCCAAGTCTCCATGTGCTCACGTACAGAAGAACTAAGATCCCAAATCATCTTTAGAAACATCTGCCTAAGCTTTAAATAAGTTATTATATAAATCTAATGACCAGAAACAATCCTAATTTATATTCATTTAAGATACTATTAGCTGGGCAGTGGTAGTGCACACCTTTAATCCCAGTACTCGGGAGGCAGAGTCAGGCAGATCTCTGTGAGTTTGAGACTAGCCTAGTGTACAGAGCGAGATCCAGGACAGGCACCAAAAACTACACAGAGAAACCCTGGCTTGAAAAAACAAACAAACAAAAAGATACTATTACAGATAGTATAATTCCAATAGGAATTGCTAGATTAAAGCCGATACCTTTGGGGGGATAATGTTTTTGTACGCTATGAAGAAGTGTCTCTGTTTTATCTCATCTGCCTAAGGCACTTTCTGATTGGTTTAATAAAGAGCTACATGGCCAATAGCTAGGCAGGGCTTCTGGGGAGAGAGAGGAACTGAGAGGCAGGAGATTCATCAGTGAGATAAGGAGGAAGTAGGACATACAGTATGAGATGAGGTAATGAGTCACATGAAAGAATGTAGATTAATATAAATGGGTCGATTTGAGTTTTAAGAGCTAGTTGGGAACAAGCCTAAGCTAAGGCCAACCTTTCATAACTAAGAAAAAGGCTCTGTGTCATTTTTCAGGAGCTGGTGGTCCAAAGAAAGACCAGTTACATAGACCACTAATTTAATACAATGGCTACAGAAAGAAGTCTCCTTTAATTTGACCACAACTTGTTTCTAGAGTTTTCACTTATTGACATGCTTGCATCTTCTTACTTGAACTCCTCTTCTGCATTTCCTTGTCTCTGGGGTTGATCAAATTGTTCTTACCCTGGATTATCTTCTTTATCTCCTTTGATCAGAATGTCAGCCTGATGTTCCACTCACTAGGACTGTTAGGATGCTGTCAATCTCAGAAATCAATACGATAATGACACACTTTTAAAGATGTGCCTTTTCCTCTTGTCAAACCATGTGGTCAAACCTCACTTCTTGTAATATTTACATCATTTCATAGTCCTAGAAAACTCTTATTCATCTTTCTATGAGCCTCTTTTGGAAGGTTTATCATGATATCATACCTGCCAATAATTTGCAAACCACTGGTACTTATATTTAAGATCTGATATACTGTAATGTAATTACTCGATTTTCAAGGTTTGGCTCTCCTATAGACCAGAAGAAAATCTATGATAAGGCCCATGTATTAGCCTTTCTCTACATCCCTTAGAGAACCTACGTAAGTTGTTGGCACATAGGTGGTCCAGATGAAGCAGTGTGTGTGTGTGTGTGTGTGTGTGTGTGTGTGTGTGTGTGTATGTGTGAGTGTATTTAGAAACAGGGTCTTTCTCAGGATCAGTGGATAACCTGGAACTCACTGTGACAGAAAGTTGTACTTGAACATGGAGTGATCCTCCTGCCTCAGCCTGCTTGGTGCTGAGAATACAGACACGAGCACTTGGAATTATTGAACTCATCAAAGCGTTGATTGGAAGAGGTCCAAAGTCTTTAGAGATCACTTGTCCTTCACTCTCAGCTAACCAGTTAACACATCTCTGAAGCATTGCTACATGTCTTACAGCCTTATAGACCTCAAAGACATGCAAAAGCAGACAGCATGACTTGTTCTTTAGCAGTCACAGTGTCCTTTTTGGATAGAAACAAGCATAATAAGAAAAATAGAGTGGAGTGGAAGGTGATAAAAGAAAAAGAAGCAGAAAGGAATTGGTCAGTTCGGAGGGGAAGGAAGGCTCTGGAGATCTAACAGTTGTGAGCACTAGCAGAAAAAACGAGATGAATGAGACAGCGGAAGCAGCAAAACCGGTATCAGGGACCACTTCTCTGGCCCGCTTGTCATTGACAGCGCACTGCCTGGTTTACGCCATCTTGACACACCCAGAGTCACCTCCAAAGAAGAAATCTCAACTGAGAAAATGCCCCACCAGATCGGCCTGTTGGGGGGCAAGCCTGTGGTGCATTTTCTTGATACATGATTGGCAAGGGAATGCCCAGGTCATTCCTGGTCATGTGGTGGTGCTACTCCTCAACTGGGGGTCCTGAGTGTTGTAAGAAGTTAAGCTGAGCAAGCCATGCGAACACACCAGTAAGCTTCAGTCCTGCATGGCCTCTATATCAGTTCCTTGCTTCCAGGTTCCTATCATGAGTCCCTACCCTGCCATCTCTGGATGGTGGTTTACAAGACAAAAGATAAAGTAAACACTTTCCTTCCTAAGTTGCTTTGGGGCATAGCGACATATCACAGTGATAGAAAATCCAGACAGGGAGCGATCTCACATAAATTAGAGCAATGCAGGTGATCAATATTGTTATTAACATATCACAAAGTCCAAATAATTCAGCCAAGCATGAAAAAGCCGGAATTCATCAACATTTAAGACCCCAGGGTTCCAACACACACACCTTAAAAAGCAAAGAAGTAAATTAGTTGATAAAACTGAACCATGAACTAAGGAGGATATGCACTATTCACCTAGTTTGCTCAGAAAATAACTCAATTTAGAGACATCTTCATGCCATATACCAAAAATAATACCCAGAGATGATTTTTTAATTAAATTCCAATAAAGTTAAAAATAAATGGAAAAGAACTACATTTGATCACAAGAAAAATAACAGCTATTTAAGCAATGATTCTTTTCACCAGCATTCTCATGGGTAGTACTTATTGAACTAGGAATTTGTATGTAAAATACTTAACCCGCCTTCCACATTGGGTTCTTAAAGCACAAATAAGACATGGAGACATTTGCTGATTCCCTTTTGCAAATGAATAATTTGTAGCATGCGGAGCTAAACAGTGGTGGTTAGCTTTAATTGTCAGTTTGCTGCAATCTGAAGTCACCTGGGAAGAGTTCCAATGAATGATGATCTATGCAGGGGTAACCTGTAGGCATATCTGCAGGAGACTGTCTTCATTACACTAATTGATACAGGAAGAACTGCTCAGTCTGGGCAGCATCATTTCCATGGCAGAGGTTCCTAGACTGTGTAAGTGTAGAGAAAGTGCTGAAGACAAATGAGCAGGAACGCCTTCAGTGCCTTGTGCTCTTGACTATGGTGTGACACAACTTCACCTTCCTGCTGCCTTGACCTCCCCACAGTGACGGACTATAATGTGGACTTTAAGTTACATAAACCCTTTCTTCAGAAAGTTGTTTGTGCAAAGCACTCAGGAGGCAGAGCCAGGCAGATCTCTGTGAGTTCGAGACCAGCCTAGACTACCAAGTGAATTCCAAGAAAGGCACAAAGCTACACAGAGAAACCCTGTCTCGAAAAACCAAAAAAAAAAAAAAAAAAAAAAAAAAAAAAAATAGAAAGAAAAAGAAAAGGAAAACAGAGTTGTTATGAATTGTCTCTCATAAACTTGTGTTTGGAAAGTTTAACTCAAAATCTCTGGTAGTGGTAATGAGAAAGTAGCTAATTAATGCTACTATGGTTTTTAGATGCAAGGCCTTTGTGGTGGTTTGAAAGAAAATGACTGTGGTGATATATTAATAAGACCTTTTAACAATTCGTCTTACAAATGACCCCCAAAGGGAGTGGCACTATTAGGAGGTGTGACCTTGTTGGAATAGGTGTGGTCTTTTAGGAGGAAGTATTTCACTGTGGAAGTGGGCTTTAAGGTCTTATATTGTTCAAGATAATGCCCAGTTGTAGCTAGAGTTTTCCTGCCTGGCCCACGGTCAGGGCAAATCTCTCTCACCTGCCAGTCCCACAGCCGCTCAGACCCGACCAAGTAAACACAGAGACTTATATTGATTACAAACTGTATGGCCGTGGCAGGCTTCTTGCTAACTGTTCCTACAGCATAAATTAATTCATTTCTATAAATCTATACCTTGCCACATGGCTTGTGGCTTACTGGCATCTTCACATGCTGTTTGTCATCATGGCGGCTGGCAGTGTCTCTGACTCATCCTTCCACTTCCCAGCTTTATTCTCCTCCTTGTCCCGCCTACATTTCCTGCCTAGCCAATGGCCAATCAGTGTTTTATTTATGGACTAATCAGCAACACATTTGCCATACAGAACATCCCACAGCACCCAGTGTTGCAGACCACTTGTTGCCTGGCAAGATGTGGGACTCTCACCTACTTCTCTAGCACCACATCTGCCTGCACGCCACCATGTCCCACTCTGATGATAATGGACTGAACCTCTGAACTGTAATCCACCCCAATTAAATGTTTTTCTTTATAAGAGTTGCTGCAATCATGGTGTCTCTTCACAGCAATACAACCCTAAGACATTCTCAATTAATAGATTAGATTATATTGCATTAAGTTATTTGGGTCTTCCAGTTATGATTGGCCCACAATGACAGAGCAGCCATACTGAAAGGGATACAGTGAATGCTTGCCAAAACCTGCACTATGCTACTTAAACTCTCCAGTCTCCAAAAGTCTGAACACAAAAATGAGCCTCCTGTCTTTGTAGTATAGCTTGCTTGAGTTACGTTATCATAGTAACAGAAAAGGACTAGTTCGGTAGTTTCAGTAGCTTGCCAAAGATCATAAAACCAGGAATGCTATGAATCTTATCAGAATATGAACCTAGCCAGTCTATTGCTAAAACCTGTGCTCTTAAACTTTTACAGTTTAACATTATATGCTTTATTAAATATATATTTAAATACAACTGGAGAAAGGAAAGGAAAAAGGTTAAAAAATGACAAGTGGGCAAAGATAAAATCAAAAGTTTGAAAATAGATGATGGACAAGTGTTTCACATATACACATGCACATGTACACACACACACACACACACACACACACACACACTATACATACGCATGCTTTGGGATACTTTGATACATTTTGTTTGTCTGTTTAGTTTTTTTTTTTTCTTTCTAAATGACCAAATTTGGAACTAGTTAGATCTTGAAAAATGATCTTATAGATATGGTCAAATTGCTTTCTAGAATAATACAGTTTACCTTTACTCTCATGTCAAAGAGTCCTTTAAAATGTTTATAGCTTTTGACTTAGAAATTCTGTTTCTAGGAACAAGGGCAACTTGGAGGTGTAAAATCTCAATCAGATAAGTTTTTATAATGTCACATTAGAATAGAAAAATTACTTGAGTAATTGGATAGCCCATCAATAAGAAAAGGGATGAGTTAAGGAAATTCACATGGCGCTGTAGCCCCCAGGTCTGTACATTGGATTGCAGACAAAAGATCAGCATTCTACATGCTTTTAATTTTTCTGCCCTCAGTAAATAGAGGCTTACCAGAATTCAGCTCTTTTCTCTTATTTACACATATTCCTGGTGACTTTCATGAAGCAAAGGCAAAGCAAAGGAGCTGCTGCAGGCATTGTGTGGACTATAAGCTCAAGTATTTATTAATTGCCACTGTATAGGCAAAGTTTGTTTGGTCCTACTGCCACCTGTCAATCAAAATGTCTTTATAATGAATGTTGAATAACAAGGTTAAGTGTGAAATTTGTAGTCTTAAATGAAGGAAGAGTAGATACTTACTCAGATCTAGTCTACCGGCACATTTACTTACTAATAGTGGTACTTACAATAACAATACTGAAAAAAAATGGTGACATTATTTCATAATAATTAAGTTTAAAAATGGAGTGATTCTACAATATTATTTTGTAGTCATTTAAACCAAACTATCTTTTTTTTTACTAAATTCTTTCCTAGCACTAGTAATTCCTGCAATGTGCATCATATCTTTTTTCCTTTATACAAACAGTTCTGCACAAACATTCATCAGTGATAATTTGTGGAGCAAGAGTCTCCAAACATCCCAGAGGCCACTGTGAGTGATGATGTCATCCATCTTAACCTTAAAGGGCACTTCCACCCCCTCCCTTGCTGACTTTCTGAGCCAATGGCCATACTTTTCACAGTGTATCACAGTCTGAAATTGGCTGTCTGACCTATTGGGTAACTGGTGCCTGGAAAATTAGGTCACTATACTACTATGTCTGCTTTTAGGGTCTGAAGAAATCACAGAGATGGGTAGAGATCGCTGCCAGCTTTGAAAACAAGCAGCGCCTCCCAATCCACCAGGAAGGAGCTGATAGCCCCGAACCCCGAACCCCCATACTATCTTCTCTGTTGTTTTGTTGCTTCAAAAATCATTAACACCTGATAGTGATTTCAATGCTCACCCAATGGGAAGCGTAGTTCCCAAGCCAGGTTTCAGTGAGATAGGGGAATAATCATGCTTGACTGTACCTCAGAGGCTTGCAAAGTATCGGAGAGTAGCCCAGAGCCTTAAGATATAGAATTGTCAATATAGACTTCGCCATGGAAATTATAAGAAACAGACTTTTCCAAATAAATATTTCTTGAAAATAATTAGATGAGTTAAATTCAACAGTTCTCATCAAGGAAACATCAGCTTTAACAAGCACTTATAGGCAGACTTATATATATATATATATATATATATATATATATATATATATATATATATGTTATATACTTAAATATAGCTTATTGTTATATGGTAACAATAGAGAAGAGGAGGTACCTACTTTCATTTCTACACTAGGGAAGCTGGGATAGGGGGATCATGAGTTTGAGATCAGCTGGGCTACATAGGGAAATTCCATCTGAAAAAATAAATAAGCCAATATTTAAAAAAAGTGTTTATATAATTTACAGCTAGTTCTATTAATTGACTTGGAAACAGAAAATTCAAAATTCAGTGGAAATTCAAATTCTATTTCTTATGTAGTATGAAGTGATCATATTTGGAAACACAGTACATACATTTGTCTAGGTGATTAGTGTGTCTCAGTATGTTTTTTAAAAGACAATGCAGGCAAAATAAATATTTACATTGTGAGTTTGTTTCACTTGTATGTGTTTAAAAATGTACAATCTAACCCTTCTTTAAATGACACTTTTAATGTGCCACAAATATGTTGTGAATACATATGGTGAATATAGACAGTAATAAATGATATCCCAATTTCTGGAAAATCCAAAGCTCAGAGAGAGAAAACACAAGTGATAGGCACAATGAAACCAGGCAACCTAAAGAGGATGCTGGGAATAAAAGAGGAATGCTTGGGATAGACTGGATAAGAGGTCAGTTCAGGTAGAGGAAATCCATGCCCTGGAGCTTAGAAGCGTAAAGTGGCTTTGAGTAGCCAAACCCTATTAGGGATGAAACAGAAAGTACAAAGATAGCCTTGAGCCCCATGAACTTCTGATCGCAAAGAGCTCTGAGTGTAGAGAGGAGACAGGATTTATCCTGAGGGTAGTAGAGAGCTAATTAAAAGCTTTCCCTAAAATTTTAGAAGTGACCAGGCAAGAGGAGATTGAAACTTCAGAGGGGAATGAGGGACAGAGGTCAATAGGATACCATGGCAACAATAGAAAAAGAGAAATGGCAATATTTGAGCATAAAAGAAATAAGAGGCATGTTTAGAATCACCATCCAATAAAATTCATGGTCAAACTCAGGCTGGAGATACAGCTCAGGGGTAGAGTGCTTGCATGGCACACACATTGCCCTGCTTTCCATGATCATCCCCAGAAAAAAAATTGTTTTTTAAAAAGGAACTATAATCAGATTCACATAGGTAATTCTGAGTCCCCTAGCTGTTAGCCTTCAAAAGCAACACGAAACATGTACATTTTACTTTAAAAGTAAAATTTATTTAGCCTAATATATAAAAATATTTCAATATGAAATTGATTAAAGATGATTAGAATTGCTATATTCTTTTTTGATAAGCCTGTGTTTTTTTAAATTCCCACACATCTGCATTTTGACTAGCCATATTTTTAGTGCTCAACTGTCACACATATTAATGTCTTCCAGTGTGAAGACTTAAAAATAGAAGTGCAAAACACAGAAGTCAGTTGGATAAGTAATAAAAGAGCAATAGCTAACATGTATGGAGCATACTCAAAAACGTTAAATGAGCCGGGCGGTGGTGGCGCACGCCTTTAATCCCAGCACTCGGGAGGCAGAGCCAGGCGGGTCTCTGTGAGTTCGAGGCCAGCCTGGGCTACCAAGTGAGTTCCAGGAAAAGGCACAAAGCTACACAGAGAAACCCTGTCTTGAAAAACCAAAAAAAAAAAAAAAAAAAAAAAAAACGTTAAATGAATAAGTGATTAGATGGATGGATGAGTAGGTGGGTATATGGGTGTGTGGGTGGATGGATTTATGAATGCATAGGTAGATAAGTAGATGGATGGATGGATGGATGGATGGATGAATAGATAGACGGTTAGATCAGTAAGTGGAGGAATGTGTGGATAGATTGGTGGGTAAGTGAATGGATAGATGGGTGACAGGGTACATGAATAGGTAGATGTGTGGATGGTTAAGTTGATAGGTAGATGGATGGATACTTGTAGCACGTATAATGAAACAATTAAATAAAAAAATTTAGACAGGAAATAAAAGTTTAAGGGTAACCATGGTGATAAAGATGTGATACTGATTGAGAACACATGTAAAAAACAGGATACTCAGAAGAAAAGAAAATTAATATGAAAGATAATTCAGAGGAGTCTCAGACTAGGTAGTCAGAGAGAAATAGAGAAAGAAAAAACAAAAAAATTCAAATGCATGAGAGATGTGTTTGTCATCTTCCCATCATTGTGGCAAACATGTAGGGTAACTTTCAGGAGCTAAGTTTATGCACTTATCAAGGAAGCATGGATTGTTCCTGTAAGCGGCTACTCATTATATAAAGTGATCACTTATTTTCTGAACTCAATGTTTTCCCTTGTCATGTAGAAAGCAAATCATTTAAGACATTCTCCTCCCTCACTCTGTAGTAAATTTTCAGTCATAGAATTGTTTACTAGAATGGGGTGAAGGGAAGAAAGGGCTGAAGGCAAGCCAGCCAGTCAAGTGGATACTGTACCTACACATTATCTGACCTTACTCTCTGATGTCTGCCCCTTTATCCAGTATCTATTGAAGTTCCTACATACCTATCTTGTCCTGGCTAGAGTGCCTCACGGAGAACCCTCAAGTAGCAGTCTCTTGGCTCATGTTCCACTCAGTTTAGCCAACATTTTCTTGCACTTTCAAAACCCACATCATTTATAAGAGCACAGCTAAGGTCAATCCTTCCTATAGGCCAGTGGGACCATGGGAGGTTTGTCTGGACACACCACACTCCTGGTTCACTTTTGTTTTCATTGACTTCTTACTGATCATACTAGCAATGGCAATTAAATGGGTGCAAAAGTCAGCTTCTTGCTGTTCTCATGGCAACTCATTTAGGGGTTTTCTAACTCTTCAATTCCTAAGTTTACTTTAAAACACAGCAAGCTTGATCGTTTTCAACTTTCATTCCTTGGGTCCAGAGGAATCCTAGATACAATGGTCATTGACATGCCTACAGTCATGGCATAAAACGTTCAAATGCAGATCTTTGAAAGTCATGAACTCAGAAGTTCCCTCCTGTACTCTTCAGTGCCTTTTTCTTGGGTTTGGAAGTGTCTTCACTTCCATGGCAAGAGATCTATGCTAAGAATACTAAGCTTGGGATCAATAGAATCCTTCCAGAAGAGAGAAGGAGGCTATGAACGCAACTACAAGGGTATCAGATAGCATCATGATGAGTGTGCAGAGGAAAAACACACTATTTAACAGCACAGTGAATTATCCATCTATAGAGCAAGCACCAAAGATGGCATTGTAATTTAAATTCAATGAAATTGAATACTCTTTAATACCTATGATATTGAAAGCATGAAGTACACAATGTACAATAACATGAACAGAAATTGATGCTCATACTTCTAAAGTATATGTCTATATGCTATAACCATACAAAATTTATTAACAGTGATTAACTCCAGTTGTTGAATTCATGATTCTTCCTTTTCTTTCCCATACTATATACCATCATCTCTCTTCCATGACTACTCTGTGTTTATTTTTCACATATGAGAATATGTATCATTTTTTGATAAGAATACCCTTGGTATTTTTCATGGCTATGGAGAGTTAGAATGTAATAGTCCATAGTTAGGAGGCTCAAGGAGAAAGAAGGATTAGTTTGTAATGATAGAAATATCTTCACATTCATAAGGAAAAGGACAGAACTGGTGAAGAATGAAAGCCTGAAGCTGTGGTAAGAAGGAGGCAAAGGTTAGGCAAGGTCTTTAAGAGGTAAGATCTAGAAACAATATTGCCATGGTCTTCAAAAGACACATCTCTTTCTTTGGGGAGAAAGATGTATAGGAGGTACAAGTATTTACAGAAGAATTGAAACAAGGCCTTGGAGAGGATGGGAAAGCTATGTGAACCTGCATCCTCCTGGATACAGAGACTGGTCTCTGCAGAAGACTTGAGACAGAGGGACCACCATAGCTGCTGCAAGACTAGAGATGCTACAGGAGACAGCAAAAGTGCTGCTACAAGTGCTACAGCACTGTAGTAGGCAGTGTGCCTTTCCAAGGCAGTCTTCTTTGGCTGTGCACAGGAATCTGGGAAGGGCAGAGACGAATTCAAACTGCAAATTTTCAGGGTCCAAATAGGTAATAAATACATACATACATACATATGTATATACATACATACATACATACATACACACATAAATAAATAGATAGATAGATAGATAGATAGATAGATAAATAAATAAATAAATAAATAAATAAATAAATAAATAAGATGAGAACAAAAGCATTGCATTTACCTCAGTGCCTTATTGACTCACTTAACTACTAAATAGTGTTCAGAGAAGTGCCAGGAGACACAAGAAATTAAAAGCATTTGTGGCTCCCTTTTCAATCACTGAGGTCACCTCTCTCTAGAATCACCAAAGTGACCCATAAATAACTAGGCCCTTTTTTGTACACGATTGTCTCTGGACAGCATATGCTATTCAAAGAAAACAGCCATCCTTTCTAGGAATTTCAGACCTTGGAGGGGTCTATAAAATTGTTATTACAGTGCTTTGGCTTCCCATTGTTCACAGTATTCTTTCCCTCAGCAGCAGAGGAAATCCTTCAAGTCTGGGTCTGACCTTCCTAATCACAATGAGCAATGCCTTCCTCTGCAGGGGATGCTCTGGAGGCTTCCCCCATGCCTTCCTGAAGCCTGTTGTTATGACCTGTACCCCATCATTATCCCCCAGAGATCCTGCTTTTCTGATCGGGATTCCACTTAATTCTTTGTAGATAGGACAATGAAATCCAGGAGCTGCCTAATTCTTTAGTTTTTCTACTTCTCTTTTCTTAAATCTTGGATCCATTTGAAGAACAGCTCTAGTCAAGAGGAATATTTACATCCAACATTTTGCATCATTACCAAGGAAAAGCAGTGGCAGGCAGATGGCATAGTGCTTTAACGTGTATTGAGGTCTTGAGACAGAAAGTTTTATAGATGGAAATGGATGAGTCAGACTCAGATTCACAGGCAGTTGCCTTTACTTTGTCTCACCCATGCTAGACCCTTTGAGACACTGCTTCTGAAACAGTCTATGACATTTTATATCACTCATGACATGGACCATTCTTCTTCTAGTCAATGACTTTTCTATTGGAAAACACTGTCAATCAAACTCCATGAGCTGCACAGAGATATGACAATTCTATCACAGAGGATGCAGCCAGTCTGTATAAACACTGCTGCTCTCTGGCAACCCCTGAGGGCCGGAGGATCAACTGCATTTGTTGCTCCTCTTGAATGGCAGAGAATGCAGCACCTGTGAGTGTTTGCTTATACAGGGCTTCTCTGAGCAACTTCCCTCCATCTACTCTCCAGTCCCAACACAAGCCCACTGTTTGCCTGTTTCCTATGATCACTGCTTTCTCTAGACAATTCTTTTATTTTTTCCATTTACGTTTGTGTGTGACATGTACTTGCATGCATGTGTATGCATGTCTGCATCTATGTAGAGGCCTGAATTTGATGTCAGGAATCATGCTTGATAGCTCTTCTGCCTTATTCATTGAGGCAGGGTTTCCCAATCAAATCCAGAGCTTGCTGATGCGGTGATACTCACTATCCAGTATGCTCCAGTGATCCCCTGTCTCTGCCTGTGGATATTTGTATTATAGAGAGGGCACCTTGACCCCCTCCAGAGTTCATGTGGGTTCTGGGGATTTGAACTCTGGTCCTCATGCTTGTGTGGCAAGTGCTTTAGATACTGAGCCATCTCACAAGCCCCTTCAATGAACAGTTTGATCTCAGAATTCTCTGCAGCTCTGGTGAAACTACACCCTGTTGACAAGAGTCTGGGGAAACAGAAATTGAGAGGACTTTTGGCAAGGACACAAAATTTCTCAGTAACTATAGTTAAGACACTACTTTCTTCAATACTGTTAGAAGAGGGCATTAAATGTTCTTACCCTCTAAAATGACAAGAATATGAGATCATGAAAACATTTTTTCTTAATTTTTAAATTTTATGTATCTGGGTGTTTTATTTTGGCTGATGGTCCCATATATGTCTCTGGTATGAGCAAAGTTAAGAAGAATGTCTTATAATGGGACACCTTGAACAATCTTGATGCAGGGGGAGAGGCTTGGACCTGCCTCAACTGAATGTACCTGTACTGGGCTTTGCTGACTCCCCATGGGAGGCCTTAACTTTTCAGACGAGGGGATGGTGGGGGCTGTTGGGGGGGAGGCTGTGAGGGAGCGGGAGAAGGGATGAGAGGTGGATCTGTGGTTAGTATGTAAAATGAACCAAAAAAAATCTTAATAAAAAATAAAATTTTATATACATTCTAAAAACAAAAAAAAAGAAGAAGAAATGTTTTAGATGCCTTGGAACTAGAATAACAGCGGGATGTGGATATTGGGAATCAAATTTGGATCCTCTGCAACTGCAGCCATTGCTCTGAACCACAAAGAGACATCTCTCCAATACCAGGTCATACATATGTTAATAAGCTCAATTTTGCATTTTCAAAATAACATACACAATAAGTACATGAAATTTTATCTGTCAATTAAAATAAATGAATAAAAAAACAGAAAAAAATGCCAAGAGCTATTAGCCAGCCCATTAAGGAAAAACGTATCTCTGTAGAACATCACATCTGAGGCATCCAATTCTACAGAGATTCAACTTTGATGTGCATTTGAGTTACACAGAAAAAAAATACTAAATATTCAGATTCTGCTTCAGATGATTTGGAATGGATCAGGTGGTCCTAAGCTTCTAACAAAGTCCAGCATTACACTAAGCAGAACTGGAGTAGCTCAATTGGGAAGCTGTATTGTCATTTATTTTTAGGAATAATTTTGATATAACTGGTCCACCACAATAACTCTATATACATTTCTGAAATATCCATTCTACTGTCTGATATCATGTGCTTTCTCTGTCTCTCTCTCTCTCTCTCTCTCTCTCTCTCTCTATATATATATATATATATATATATATATATATATATATATATACATATATATATATACATATGTATATATGTGTGTGTGTGTGTATGTGTCTGTGTGTCTGTGTGAGTGCTGTATGTACATTTTTATGTGTGCTTGCATGTGTGTGTAGGTAAGGGGGGAATGTGGGGTTCAAAGCATATCAGGGATCTTTCTTCTTCACTGTCCAGCTTATTTTGGGAGACAGGTTCTCACTGGCCTTGAGCTCACTGGGTGAATAGACTGACTCCCCAGTGAGTTCTAGAGACCAGTTCTTATCTCTGTCTCCCTAGTGCTGGAATTAAAAATGCACCCCACTACACAGGGCAACTTTGCTCATCTGGCCTTGGTATTGTTTATTCCCTGGGGTCTCGTTTCCCTCTGCCCACACCTGATTACAGAAAGCTGAAGTCAAATCTTTTCAAGTTCCCTTCATCCTTCTGCACCCTGTTTTGAACACCTGACGTGTATAAAACATGAAGTTAACATGGATTTTCTTGTTGTCCTTTGGGAAAGAAAAGAAAACAAAACCCACACTTCAGGAATGGCATATTACTTGCTTTTATTGGTAATAAAGCTTTCATAGTGAGAGCAGGTGGCATCCATATAGGCCCAGAACCAATGAGCACTTTCCATGTGTCTTTCCTAGGCAAAGGTGTTCCATGATGAAACCCTACCAGAGAATCTGCATGCAGCACCCTCTGCAGTATTCAGGTGAACTTTGTATGTAATTCAGCGAGTTTTTAATGTCCAGCTGTACGTCTGCTGTCATTACACAGCTATAGAATTTTGATAATGGTAATTAGACCTCTCACAGTCTTCGGTTGTTTTCTCTCTCCAGAGGTTTGCATGTTTGGGGAATTACACAGAAGCCAGATCATACTACACACAATCTTTGGCAACTGGCTTATTAATTTAGCAGAGCATTTAAGTTACAGTGGGTGCAACTAACTGCATAATGTTTTATGTTATTAATGTTTAACTAGCTTTGTTTATTATTTACTTGATGAGATATTTTACTCTTTGGCTTTTATAAGTGATGCAGCTATGAACACACTTAAAGCTTTTGTGTGGGCATCTGTTTTATTTATCTTGGATGAAAGACTATAACTGAGAATTCTAAGTCCTATGCTACACCTACCTTTACCTACCAATCATTTCCTACCATGGCTTTACCATGTGACATTCTCACCAGCAAAGTAATGGAGCTATGATTTCTCTACCCTTTGCCATGATATTCTGCTTTGGCTTTGTCACTTTCCTGATAAGATCAGATCTCACCATAGCTTAAACTTCCATTCCCTAATGAGTAATGATACCCAGGGTCTTTGATGGCTACTTATAGAACCTCTTTGATGAGATGTTTCAATTTAGTTTGCTTCTTTTTTTATGTAAAATGATCATAGTGGGTCTTTCTCCAAACTGATCTCATTTGTACATTAGACAGCAATTTGAAAAGTTACAAATCAACTCTACAAATAGAAAGGGACTTAATATGTCTATTGTGAGTATAATGCAAATAAATTTTAGGTAATTTGTGTTGTATTTTGTAGAGTATGTATAAATGCTTTTACTAACATGAAGATTTTCCCTTAATTAACTTGAATTTCAATTGGTATAGTTAACTTTGTCATTTTTTTAAAGTTTTTGCTAAGCCATCATCCCCACACTTACCCCACCCTAGTACTCCTGAACACCATGGAAGGCTATTATAGTGTTGAGAACAGATGGGAAAGGTTTCCACAAATGAGAAAAGCAAACAGACTTGCCTGAGGTGAGGTGAGTAAACAGGGCTGTCATGAATGGTGATGAGTGAGATGAAGTGCTAGGTACAAATTAAAAATAAAGTGTGACAGATACTCTTGGTTTTTTTTGGGGGGGCGGGGGAGACTTCATTAGAGTATGGCTAACAAAATGAGCATGTAAGCCAACCTTGTTTTTATTTACTTTGGTAATACAACCATACCAAATTGCTGAGGATAAAAAGCATAACATTCACAACTAGTAACAGAGTACATATGATTATACAGTTAATTTATTAACAATCTGGGATTTTATAAGGGGATGATTCCTGTGTTGTTTTCTCTTAACAATTATAAAAATCAACCATTTTCATCAGTAAACAAGGAGGTAATTATTCTCTCTGTCTCTACTTTCTTTTTGTGGATAGTCACCATTAGGAGGAAGCCTTCTATTCCTTCTCTGTTCCCTTTATTTATAAGAAGAGTCTCCATGGATAATCACATTATCTACAACATAAATTATTTCTCTGAATCATGCAGAAGATTCCTCATTTCATTTTACTGTACAATGCAGACTGGGAACAAAACAGAAAGCAACAGTTTGCATTTTTGCTGTGTGTTCCAAGAACCATACCCTGTCTCCACAGATCTACCCCTGCCAGTATCACTTATTACTATATATATTAATAGATAGTTGTAAAAAATGTATAGATTATTCTTTTCATTGTCAAATGGTAGGTAGTAATTACTACCATTTGCTTCTCTTTCAAATAAACACACACACACACACACACACACACACACACACACACACACACAATTATTGCCCAGAACTCTGTTGAACTTAATTTCTAGAAACTCAAATTATTGAACCAGTCATTAATATTAATCTAATATCCATTTATATAATTCAGAATTTAGTTACATTGACTATAGAAGAAGTGGTGAATAACTCTTAAAGCAAATAAATTTTAATGTTAATTTGGTATTTAATTCAATTCAATATCTTCCTTTAAGCCTGGGACTGCTTTCTAATTATATAATTAGGCTAATGTTAAGGAGTCCATAATTGATGTCAGAAAGAAAAGAAGAAAAAATATGATAGACTGATCAAAACTTTCTTGAGGTTTTAAAATTGTTCTTTTAATCATCAACTTGGATAATGACAGACTGTAAGAAATCACTATACATACATGACATGTGTCGATGGCATAAATGACGGTTTGTAGATGTAATCTGAACGGGCTTATTAAATAAGTAAAATAGGGCCAAATGCAGAGTTAAAAGCCCAAGAGGTCAGAGCACTAGCGAATAGCCCTTAGCTTACCAGCCACTGCCGTCCTTCCCCTGAGAAAAGAGACCTACTTCCTGTGTGTCTGTATTTTTTATTGACTTTCTGTTCTGCCTTCTCATTGGTTCTAAACCCAACCACATGACTTCCTCGTCATTGCCTGACTATACAGACCTCCAGGTCTCTGTGGTTGGTATTGAGATTAAAGGCATGTGTCTCCATGCTGGCTGTGTCCATGAACACACAGAGATTCTGCCTGTCATGTGATCGGGATTAAGGGCATGTACTATCACTGCCAGACTTCTGCTAAATGGCCTGCTATTAGCTCTGATCCCCAGGCAACTTTATTTATTAACATACAAATAAAATCACATTTCAGCACAAATAAAATATCACCATAATGGTTATTGTTAATAATATTCTACTTCTGCAGGCTTTCCTATGTATAATACTCTAAGAACATTACTTCACATAATAATATATACCTTTCAATATAATGGTGGGAGCTATTATACCCATTTACAGATTAGAAAATTGAGACTCACTGAACTTAATTAGTTGAAGAATCACTTGTTGAAAGCTGAGGTTTAAACTTTGATCAGATTCTAAATGCTAGATTCTTTTGAGATGTATCTTTTAGTTTTCAGTCACCAGAACTGCTAAATGTCTCTAGAATGATTAATCATTATAAAGCCTGGCGTGGGGTGCACAGCTGTAATCCTGGCACTCAGAAATCTTGGGCAGAAAGAACATTGCAAATATGAGGACAGACAGGACTAAATTGTGAGGTGGAGGGCAATGTAGAGAGACCTTGTCTTAACAAACAAACAAACAAACAAACAAACAAAATAATCATTAACTACCCATTATATAACTTGTATTTACAAAAATAATACGACTCTCAAGAAATAAAAATGGGGAAATGAGTCTTATGGCACCTTCATTATAATTCCCCTCGTTCTTAACAGGAAAAAATGTGAAACTATAGATCTAAAAAAGAGTGACTCTTTCCTCCTACTGGGTTCTTTTATCCAGCCTTGATATGAGGGTTTGTGCCTACTCTATGGTAATTTGTTATGCCATGCTTGGCTGATAACCCTGGGAAGCCTGATCTTTTTTAAGGGAAACAGAGGAGGAGTGGATCTAGGGGAGAAAAGAGGTAGTGGGGAAACTGCAGCAGAAATGTAAGAGAAAAGAATAAATAAAAAATAGATTTAAAAACAGAGAGTGAGACTTGATATTGCTGTGTCCTAAGGCCAACATGCCTTACCCTAGTTACCCTATTTATATCAGACTAGTATTTCCCTCCAGAAATACATAAACAAAAATTGACAAGCAAGTACTCAGAAAACTGGCATGACTAGGTGCACCTTCAGACATGGAATCAAAGACCTTGAAGCCCCAGTTGGCCTTATTTCTATTTTGTGGATGAAAGACTCCTCAATTCTACTCTTGACTATACCACTTTCATCCCTGAGTTTAGACCACATGAATCAAGAAACTCAGGATAAGTCGGATTTCTTGAACAGATGTTGTCTTTCTATATTTCAGGACTTGTTCTAATTACTTAAGGTATTGCCCTGCCACTGTCAACAAAGAAAGCAAGGATCCCACAACAAAGGCTGGAAACAACTGGAACTTGGTCAGACTAGTGTATAACAAGAGACTGAACCCAGCCTGTAGCTTCAGATATAAGAAAAAGTATTCCTACCCAATTTCCAGGTATAATGATGGAGTGTCTACTTCATCATATGAACCATGGGCCATACCAATGGCAATGTGACAAAGGAGGAAAAGAAGCACGTCGTGTAGTTAAGACATGCACATGACACTGATTATAAACCTTTGGAATGAAATACAGAAGTCTCATCAAGGTCAGCTAAAACACATGACCTGGTCTCTCATGATGTTTTTCCTTCATCTACCATTCCCTCTCTGCATCTGAACAACTGGCCTTCCCTTGAAAGATGACCTGCTTTAAAAGTGTGGGATGTTTGTTTTTCATTTTTCTTTTATTCTGTATGTTTGCAGCATGTGCACATAAAGGTAGGTTCCATGAGAGAACAGAGGAAGATGTTGGATCTCCTGGAGCAGGAGTTTACAGGCAGTTGTGAACACTCAGAATGGGTGCTGAGAACCAAACTCTTGTGTCCTCTTCAAGAGCAGTATATGCTTTCAACTTGTGAGTAATGTCTCTAGCCAGAAAGAAGATATTGTTAGGATGGAAACCTCTATCTAGAAAAGTTGACTCTTATTTACTCATCCTTAGAACAATATCTCTGAATATTAATTTAAAATAAAATTGCAGGCTGGGAAGTAGTTACTGAGAAAGTGCTTGCCACATAAGCATGAGGACCTGATTTCAGTTCCCAGGACTTCTATATAAAAAAAAGTTGGGTGTGGTGGCAGGTACTTGTAATTTTAGTACTAAGGAGGCATGGGCAGGAGGATCCCTGAGGCTGTCCAACCTAGACTACTTGTCAAGGTTCAGGTCAGTCGGAGTCCTAATCTAAAAAAAAAAAAAAATCAAGGTTTGTGGTTTCTGAGGAGCAATACTTGAGACTGCCCTCTGGATTTCACATTTCACATGCATGTCACATGCATGTCACACACACACACACACACACACACACACACACACACACACACACACACACACACAGACAGAGAGACAGAAAGAGAATTCCTAAGTGATGACTCATGAATGTAATCCCAGTGTTCAAGAGGTTGTGGCAGCATGACCCTGAGTTCAAGGCTGACCCTTATTACCTACTGAGATTGGACTGAAAAAAAATACATTAAATATCAAGTGCTAGAGCAACGGCTCAGTGGTTAGGAGCACTGCCTGCTCTGGCAGAGGACTTGGGTTTGATTCCCAGCACCCACATGGCAGCTCACAACTGTCTGTAACTCCAGCTCCAGGAGTTCTGATGCCTTCTTCTGGTCTCCACAGATAATGCATGCATATGGCACATAGACATCCACGAAGACAAAACACCTAAACACACAAAATAATAGAATAATAAAAAATTAAGCAAAATAAAATAAAAGTTCTCACCATCATTGTCAGTCCCTTGTGCCTCTTGATTAATGTTTTCTAATTGATTTATAATGATCTGATTTACATATTTAGGTTATTTAGGTGCTTACTTTTTGATTTGCTTATAGTTATCTGTATTCATCCCCTTAATAGCCCACAGCATAAAAAACATTATATGTTCATATCTTTTCCTGTAGATCAAGGCCTTCCACATAGTAGACAGGGTAAAAAGTTGTTGAGTGAATGAATAATTACCCATCAAATTATTTCAGGTTCAAAGTTAAAAAATTGTGTTCATCTCAAGATCATTAAGCCACATGCTCTAAAGAACATAAATCCATCCCATACATGCAATGTGTGGTGCAAGCCTTCCTTGAAAGCAGTTTCTTGCAGGCAGGTAAATAGAAGGGGGGATGATAATTTAGCATTGGCCTTAGAGCCCTGGCATAAAACTAACATTGTGTCTCTGTGTCGAAGGCTTTCCTGTGTGGTCACCGCCTTCTATGTTATCAGCACATAGAAGTCGACACCTTTTTCCTTTGAGTCACTTCCTATGGGCCGCACACTTGATTACAGTAATTAAAGAACACGTCTCCTTCCCTCTCTGAAGTAAGGTGTGAAATAATCTTTTTTAAAGTAAAATGGTGGGAACATTTCTCCAAGCAAAACCAGCTTCCCCTTTAGATGTGTCACCCATTATGATCTCGTGGAGGCATCTATTTGCAGTTTGTTACTTCTTTGTGATGAGGAACAAAGTCATGAAACTAAAATACCCAAAGTAGTCACAACTACCCTCTTCTGTCCTCACCAGAGTGCAGAAGGTACAATGCCATTAAAACAAACTCTGAGCGGCAACCTCCAGGGTCCATTAAGTTCCTTTGTGAAGACCTTTCTGTATCCACTGTTCATTATGTGTTATTGAGAGCAAACCACATAAATAGAACTCCTGAGGAACATAATCTATTTCTTTGTGAAATTATAGTGATCTCAGTAATCTGTTTCCAGTATTATCATACATTTATGTAAGGTTAAAATGTCTCTTTGTGTACAGATTTTTTTTTCCCAGTCATCATCCAATGTAGTTTGGGTTTTTGTTCTGTGTATGGCTTTGTGTGCTCTTAAATTTTAATCACAATGCCATGCATTTTTGAGAACCTGTGAATACAAATCACTCTTTCATGTCTGACTGGACTGTCATAGTTTCCTACTTCAAAGAGGACCCAACACAATAAGTTGAGGTAATGAAAGTATATAATTTAGATAGAGAGAAAGGATAAATATGATGGAGGTTAAGATTCAGTGAATGACCTAGACAGTATGGAGTGTAAAAGTAGGGAGAAGAAGCTTCTGTGGCTAACTTATCTTGGTCACTATCTTAACTGTGGGTGGAGGGGAAAAGTTCCTTTGACCCTTTGACCCCTTATATCACAGTGGCATAAGCCACAAACCCCTCTAGCTACTCTCTACAGAGTATCTTGATTTTATTACATCTTGCTTTGAGCATATGAATGGTGCTAATTAACAGTAGACACATGTGTAGTGCATTTATTTTATAAGGTTTGGTATGGGAGGATTTAGTTGTTCTCATCCTTTGTGGCCCATCAATAAAGTGTCTGTAAATGGGATACTTCACTGGTTTGTGAAGGGAGTTGATCTTTGGGCTTATTAACAGTGACCTTTGCTTTGCTCAAATGATTAAAGTTCAAAGTAACTTCAAGAGATAGTCATTACAAAAGCATGTTTCTACCCTTATTTTGTGGGGGTAGGAAAATGGTAGGGAATGTACTTTGTATATTAATAAGAGACCAAGAGTATAAAATATTATTTCCTATCATCAAATGTCCTTTAAGTGTGAGGAAAAAATCCTATAAGATTCAGGGTAGACATCACTTATTAATCAAGCCTCAATAGACTATAGAACAATGGGAGTACTGTCAGTTAATACATATAAACATCAGTGTTAAGGCCTGGCTATGCTAGCAAAGCAGGGCTTATGCTCAGGAACATGATGGGTAGAGGCAGAACACTACCTTCTCCTAGAGAGCTAAAGGAAATTCCAGCTGTGTCCTGCCTATCCTCTTTAGAAGCTAGACTCCAGACATATTACCTGGATCGTTTAATCAGATGTCCAAGTTTAACCATGAGGGGGAAAAAAGAATGAAGCATAGACACAGAGTCAGCAATTTCTCGCTGTAATATGGGGATTCTGGTGCCATAACAGGGAATGTTCAAAGACTGTTGGACCTGTCGGAAAGCAGCTACTATGCAGGGAGGAAGACACCAAGGCTAGCAGTCATAAAGATCTACTTGTGAACATTTATAACCTCAAGTACATGAGAGACACAACAGCTCTGTCTTTTCTTACATTATTAGCTTGTTCTCCAGTTTAGAGCTGAGAGCCAGTGTAGACTTCCAAACTCACACTTCCAAACTCACACTTCCCTTCAGTCAGTTTGCTGGTAGTAGCTTTGGCTACAAACTCTAACTAGAACTAAGTTCAATGTTAAATTCCTTAATTAATGATGGGGACAATGACTTTTTCTTAGTCATACCCTTCTTACCAACTGGGATTTCACTGATGAAGTAAAAGCATTATTGTAAAAATGATCTCATGACTTTTCTAAAAGTAGACAGGAATTTAATAACCCAAACTCTTTTTCCAACCTCTCTCTCTCTCTCTGTCTCTCTCTGTCTCTCTCTGTCTCTCTGTCTCTCTCTCTCTGTCTCTCTCTCTGTCTCTCTGTCTCTCTCTCTCTGTCTCTCTCTCTCTGTCTCTCTCTCTCTCTCTGTCAGACACACACACACATATACACACACCAATAAAAGCATTCATATACATTTTATAAAGAGGCTCAGATATTTTGAGAATTCACACACTGCTCACTTGAGAGAAAAATATTCATTGCTTTTGAAACTCTTGTCAAATTATTTAGATGTAGCAGCTGAAGTATTGAAATAAACAAATATTCATTTGGAAGGTTGCAGATGGTGAATATTAATTGCTGCATATATTAACTTGCAATGGAGCTTTGTAATTACAGTTAATGGATTTCCTAATTGCTTTAGGCCTTAGGGAAGGGGAGAAATGTAAAGGATGCTAGAAAGCCAAGCACGGTAAATATTTGTTGGATGGAGTTGTACAAAGCACTCATTAAACTTTTCTAATTTAGGAGAGTGTGAGAGGAAAGCACATGGCCCCTGACTATGGAATGCAGGTGCTATAACCACAAAGCAAGAGATGCAGTCATCTAACATAAGTCAATTGCCATAATAGCTCAGTTGGACTAATAAGAATTAGAACTTACGTCTATAAATCTTGTTTAAGAGACAACTAGTTATTGGTAACGACCAGCAAAAGACATGAGGGAACAATATGTGTTGCTTTTTACTTTTGTGTGTATATGTGTGTAGTAACATATTGTATGCCCTAATAAATTTGCCTGGGGATCAGAGGACAGAGCCCGACACTAGATTAGACATAGAGGCCAGACAGCTGTGGCACATACCCTTAAGCCTATCACTTGGGAGGTAGAGGTCCACCTGGATCTCTGTGAGTTCAAGGCCACACTGGAAACAGAGTCAGACAGTGGTGGCACACAACTTTAATCCCAGTACTGGGAAGCATTCACATGTTTAATCCCAGGAAGTGACGTGACTGGGAAGGGAAAGATATATAACGTGGAGGAAACAGAAACTAAAGCAGTTCAGCTGATATCCTTTTGGGTGAGGCTTTCAGACTGAGGAAACAGGATCAACTGAGGAGTTGGGGAGGTGAGTTTGGCTCTGGCTTGCTCTGCTTCTCTGATCTTTCAGCTTTCACCCCAACATCTGGCTCTGGGTTTTTTTTTTTATTAAAAGACCATCTTAGATCCAAAGTCTCTCTCTCTCTCTCTCTCTCTCTCTCTCTCTCTCTGTGTGTGTGTGTGTGTGTGTGTGTGTGTGTGTGTGTGTGTGTGTGTGTTCAAGTATATGCACATGAGTGTGGCAGCTAGAAGACAATCTCAGGTGTCGTTCCTCAGGCATTATCCACTTTTATTTTTCTTTTGAGTCACAGTCTTTCACTGGCCTGGAGTTCACACGTAGGGTACTGACTAACCAGCAAGGCCCATGGATCTGCCTGTCTCTGCCCCCCTGGTACTGTCATTACCAACAAAGTCCCCAGGCCCAGATAAGAACATGGATTCCAGGTATGAAGTAAGATTCTCAAGCTTATAAGACAAATATTTTTAACAACCATCACCTTACACTCAGTCTCCTCTTTTTTTTTTAAGTGAAAAGCAAGAATGTTACAGAACTCCATACTTGGCCTTGAACCAATTTAAGATACATCCTGCTTATTCAAATAACAACTTGAGACTCAGCTCAGTCTCTGACTGCCTGCTAAGGATGAGGGATGCAGCAGCTGCCAACCCATGATCCAAGGTTAGTGACTGGAATTCTTTCCATTATGTATCATGTCCAGCGTTGGGGGACAGGGTGGGGCTGAACTATAAGACAATGTTGCCTTGGCACTAAGGGTGGGAAAGTAGGATGTGATGACCATTTGGTACCACTTGTTCCTTCCCAATCCATTGAAGTTACATAAATAGGCATTTTCTTTTAAGAGACTGATGTTAAAAGTGACTAGCCCATGAGGGTGGGTTAAGAGGTGGAAAGAATGATTCCCTCCCAGATGTTAACCCTAGTTAAATTAAACTCTATTTGAAACGAGAACTTGATAATCACTACCTCACAATATACACTTCTGGGACATGGTTAATAGTGATGAAATTTAAGTATCTTGACCTGTTTTCAGTCTTTCCAATGAGTCAGAGGCTAGTGTGGCGTCCAAGAATGATGCCTTCTGTCCAGCTTCTAAGCTCTTGGGCGGCTGAGGCAGGAAGATCATTATGAAGTCAAGACAAATCCAGGATACACAATAAGTTCTAGGTCAACCTGGCTATGGAGTGAGACCCTTAAACATATATACACAAAAACCCATCAACAATAACCATAAAAACAGGGCGTATGGTGCAGTGAGTAGAGGACTAGAGACTGAAATAGAAACCTGTGAAGCCTGCTGGGCTCCACACAGTTGCTTGGGGACCCTGTTTCTTCTTCTTATCCTCAGCATTCACGTTGGTGATATGAGGTTCTTCTGTTTCAATGTGAGTCCTGATGGCCTGCTCCCTTGTGTGTTCTTATGTAAATAGCAAATGATCCATGTACGATTATTGTCTTTGTCTATGGCCACTGGCTATGACCTCCAGGAGTAAGACGTGTGTGTATTCTCATCCCAGACTTATTAATGGCCAACTGGAATACAGAGGGCATTCCAACTTGTTCCCTTGGATGGAACAAGGACTGAAGCAAGGTGCATATGTGAAACTTCTAATGTATGCATATACGCCTTTCTTTATCGTTAAAGATTCATTTTCAGTAATTCTGTCACATGTGGGTTTCTCTAGCCACTGACTTAGAAACAATGTGATTAAAAGTAGTTTAGCTGGAATGTGATACCAGGAACCATGAGAAAAACCAAAGTGAGAAGGGAAAAAAGAAGTAGGATAGTGTTATAATGACCATTGCACCAGGATAGCTGCAGGTTTATTAGGCTGGGAAGGTATAGAGATGGTATGAAGAATAAGCAGCCTGTGTTATCTGTTTGGTCAGGAAGCTGGGGGAGGGTGTGCACTGTGTCTCTCATTGCTTGAGAGATGAAGAGCCTGAGTGACCAGGGAAATAAATTCCCCATCAGGTAAGGAGATGTATATGACAGCAGCTGGATGGTAGGCCATTATGCACTAATACTAGAACTCCATAATATGACTAGTCTTCTTTCATATGCATTGCTCTGAAACCTGGCTGGATCAGGTATTTTCCTAAAATACAGTTTCTCAGTTTGCTGATGTTTATCCCTCATAGGCCTATAATTTCCCCGAAGGCAGACAATAGGACTTCCTCACTATTATACACTCAAGACATAACATAGCATCTCATACTTACGTTTATAGAATGCCCAATAGAGCGACAATAAGTGCATAAACTACTCAGCGACAATAAGTGCATAAACTACTCACATTAAGAAGTTATATAACTACTCAGATAGTATACATACAACCTCATTGGATAATATAAAATGTTTTATTTGTCTGTTTTGTGTGATTGCAACACAACTTCTGGGAAAGCTTACATTATCAAGAAAAGAGACTTAGTGGGCTCACAGTTTTAGGAGGCAAAAGTCCAACATCTGTTTCGCCTCTTGTGAGGCTTAATGACAGATGATATCCTGGTAGGAACATGAATGGAAACAAACAAACAAACAACCTCAGTGCAAGACACAAAGCTGGAGAACAAGTTTGGAAATTCAGCTGTGCACCCGAAACATGCAGCCATATTCATACAGATTTACTGCGGTAAATATTGTAATTATCACTATTTGGGAGAAGTTTTGGATGGGATCAGCAAGACAGCTACATTAGCTTCTTAAAAAGACATCTAATATCCTGAGTATATCACCTACAGGTGGCAAAGGTAGAATTCTAATTAGTATACTAATGATCAAAGACTACACTTTTAAGACTCAAGAAAACAGGTCACCACGTTCTTATTCATCAGAATATTTCAAACATGGAAGGTCTTGATATATTTAGGAGAGTTCAAATACGTATGTATATATCAGATATGTATGTATATCCCTCACAATGAGAAGCTAGATCAAATAAACTTGTTCATTCCCTTTCTACCAGGTATTTATTATTCAAATGAAGAGGCTTTACTGACTATGAAAGGCCAACAGACCTATGGATATAAAACTTCTACTTCTGGATGGCCCAAGAGTGGTGGTGTTTACAACTAATTGATCACAACTAGTTAC
The DNA here is from genome assembly GCF_007827085.1 of Peromyscus californicus insignis. Taxonomy (NCBI): domain Eukaryota; kingdom Metazoa; phylum Chordata; class Mammalia; order Rodentia; family Cricetidae; genus Peromyscus; species Peromyscus californicus. The sequence goes on from NW_026294551.1 coordinate 11,731,241, forward strand.
AGATTTCTTTAAGACCAGGTGGTGGGGGCACACACCTTTAATCCCAGCACTCTGGAGGCAGAGGTAGTCGAATCTCTGTGAGTTCGAGGTCAGCCTGGTCTACAGAGTTAGTTCCAGGACAGGTCGAATCTCTGTGAGTTCGAGGCCAGCCTGGTCTACAGAGTTAGTTCCAGGACAGCCAAGGCTACACAGAGAAACTCTGTGTTGAAAAAAAAATTATGTCTAAGAATGGCAGGGTATAAGTGAAGCAAATGATTCTGGGAGCGGAGAGAGTAGCAACACACAATGAGAACAATTCCCATTCTCCTTTCCATTACGCTTGTCTACCTGAAAGTGGAAGTTTGTTTTGGATGGTTTGTTTAATTCTGAGTAGTAGAGGTTTTGTTTTATTGTTTTGTTTTGCTCTGACACAAGAAATATAACTTGATTTATCCTCTCTACCACCTTATTACTCTTTCCAGCTACGGCAAACAAAGCATCTATTACAGAAAAGACAATTGAAGTCAATACCGTGCTGTAGATAAAAGATGTTTGCATCTTCTGTAGATGCTACAGAGAACAATGCAAGACGAAAAAATGCAATCCATCAACACACCAGTTAGACCCGACCTGAAGAGGATACTTGTCTTACTGTGAAACAAGTTCTATTTGGGGCTCGTTTTTTTGAAGTGAATCTAAATCAAATGCTGCTATGTTTAACATGTAACTCTATCCTGGGAGATCTCCTATCTAACCAGGCTAACGGAACTTTAAGAGGCAAATTGCATTTGGAGAAACAGCTTGCTATACACTGATAGTCAGCAGTCTGGGGAAAAAACAGATACTTATTTCAGAAAATACAGTAGCTTGGATTATGCTGAGCAGGGCAAGGCCCATTCCTTTACCCAGCACTACAGAGTATACCAGAAGCTTGTGCAAACACAGAAAACGGTGGAGTTGTTTGAATGTTGAATATTTCTTTCTCATTCTTTGCTCATCCCACAAACTTTTCTTCAGTCCATCTGAGCGTGAGTCCTTCCCTAATGTGAGGTGACTCAACCACTTGGACCAAAGTAAAAAAACCAGTTCAGACTGCTATCACATTACATTCACCTCCATAGCGCCTATCAAGATTCAAGTGTGATGTGAGACAGGGACAACCAGGAAAGTCACAAACTGGGGCTGCACAGACATGCCCGTCTCCTCACACTGGTTGTTCTGTTCACATTCACAGAATAAAATCAACTGCTATGAGCTTCTCACTTATTTCCTCACTTGCCTTCAGCAGACAGAAGACCCCTCAAGCACAAAGTTGCTTGACTCAGCTTTGGAAGCAGATATGAAGTAATTAGAACAAAGGGTACAAAATAAGAGCTCATCATGAATTGTCGCAGTAGGGAGGACCTTTAAATGCTTTTTGAAGAGTCCCAGAAAGAATCTGAGATGAGAGAAAAGTATTTTATAGAAAATTATTCTACTGGGATTTGTTTTTAGGATGACAAGTTTTCAAAAAACTGAGCTAGGAATCATCATATTTCAGTAATGGAGATTCAAATTCATGTTCAAAGGGGGATGACTGCTGTCTTCCATAACTGCAGGGTCAGCATGCAGTGATTTCAATCAGCCCACGGCGATGACTTTCTACTCAAATCATAATTAAATTGTTAAGCATTTAATTTTAAAACTTGATGGGTAAAATTGATGAGGGGAAAGTAATCCAAAACGTGGCTACAGTCGAGATGGATCATGCACATCTTATGTCCTTCGGCAACCATGTCTGTCAGTCAGTCACAGGGGATTAGAATCACATGGATCCAGAATTTAGAGCTGGTAGAGACTCTGAGATTAGGCAGAATGTTCAGAACTCATTCAGTATTCAGAGTCAAGGAAAAGGTCCTATCTGTCAATGGAGCCACTGCCGGGCCTGGCTACGGAGTTACTACTGCATCAAGTAAGAGACCAGGCAGCTTTATAAAAGAGAATTAATTATGCTGTGATTCATAGTCCCTGGCTGTACTATAAATACTTTTATGGAAGTGTTTTTCTTTTCCTTTCCCCCTTTTTTTTCCTTTCCACAAAGGCTGAGTGGAACAGCATTGCTTCCAGGAATCGTAATTTCATTAAAAAAATCAGAGTGGTAGAGTAGAAGGAATCTCCAGCATGTCACAGAGCCTTCACCAGAATTTCACAGGTGAGGTGACTGCAGGCTCCCTAGAGTAAGGAAGGCTCCTGGGGTCATGGAGTTAGAGTGCCTGGCAAGCCAAAAGCCCAATCACTGAACCCAAAGCAGAGTACATTCCAACACACCTTGTCATTTTCCGATGTGGGCAAGGGGAGTGCCCTGGACAGAACTCTGTTTCCTACAATTACATCTCAGCCCTGAAGCCCTATGGAGCTGGAGAACCTGAAGAATTTTGCTTCCCAAAGTTCACTGGCGTTTCTGACCATTACTTTAATGAGAAGGTATTTTTAGCTCTTCTCGCCCCATGAACATTCTTTCAGCTTACTCTCAGCACTGCCAGGCTCAAGCTTAAGGCCAGAATAACTTTTGAGTACTTTGTTATAACTTAAGAAAGTCATTTTGATAATCCTTTAGAGAATGCCTTTGATGCATACAGCATTCCTTTCTGTGCTTTGAGGAGATAGGTATGGGTAAAATGGAATCTCTAAGTACCTCGCAGGCTAGTGTAGCACAAAGCCTGATGGGTATCAAGATATAAAAGACACTAAAAGACACGAGGGAAGCCAGAAAGAGAAAGCAGGGTCATGAGACCTTGTAAAGAATCTGACAGACAGCATACTTAAATGTGCCGTGCTTCAAAGTCAGCTGTCTTCTGTAACGTAGGCTGAACGGCACCTACTTGGTAGGATGAACTTGAAGGTTAAATGAAGAATATTTGTGTAAGCACCTGGTAAACATGCAGTGAATGATGGATATGAGAATTATTTGCATCAATTTAGAATACAAAATCAACAAGCTGAGATTATAGAGCAGAGTCCATCTGGGAGTTCAGAGAGCACGGGGGAGGGTTAGGAAGAGGAGGTGACCTTGAAAGATGCCTAAGGCATCAATAGAGATGTGGAAGATATCCAGAACAGGATCAGCATCATACATCCAGCACTGAGTCAAGACTAGTCAGGATTTCTGGGTCTCCAGATGTGAAAAGAAGAACAGAAAGTAATGGAGCTGAGAAGAAAGGCTGGGCTAGAATCTACAACTCTAGAGTGTTTTGTATACGTAAGATCCTCCCACATGTAGATTTGTGATGGAATGCTTTCCCGAACTTGTGAAAGCTCTGGGTTCAGTCTTCAAAACAAATGTATGTGTATGTATATTTATTTATTATTGTTTCAACATTAGAGATATCTAGTCACATGTCAATTATGTAACACTCCCATCATATAAACTAAGATAGTGACAACTTGACCCTTTCTTTCTCATCTATATCCATTAGGGCTCTAATCTGAGATATCTTAAGGTTTTTACCCAATGCTCACTGAGTTATGATGCCAGCATCATAAAGGATGCTACAAGGCTAGGGATGTAGATCAATGATAAGAGTGCTTACCTGGACTGTGGGAAGACCAAGACTGTGCTCCAGCACTGCAAAAGACAAAAAAAAAAATGCTAAAATCAGCCAAAAATGCCTAAAGAGATAACAATGTGGTTAGGAGCATTTGCTGTTCTTACAGGAGGACCAGGTTCAGTTCCAAAAAGCCTACATAGGATAGCTTACAGTTCCTTGTAACTCCAGTTCCAAGAGATATGACACACTCTTCTGAACTCTGTGGGTACCAGGCATGCATGTTGTATATATACATATATGTAGGTACTCACACACCCACAAAAATAGAAACAAATCTTAAAAAAGAATTACTTTAAGTAAACATGGTAACTTAATGTAATGTCAGCTCCTGACAGAAAAGGAGGGCATAGGGGTGAAACCAAGGACACCTGAGCAAAATACGGACAATAATATATAAACCATCTACACTGGTTCATTCATTATAGAGAATGTAACATATTAATAAAAGATGTTAAGAATAAGGACAACTGAATTCAAGGTATATGGAAACTCTAAACTACAATCGTCCTGTAAATCTGGAATTATTTTCAATTAATACATTCTAGGTATTTAAAGATATAACATTTGAAAGAGAAAAAAATTACTTTTGTTAATTTGCTGGCCTGCTATATATACTTAGTAAAGGAAATATCCTGGCATATTCTTTAAACAGTTCCATTTTAAAGAAGGGGTGCTTTAATATGAAGAAAAACACATAAAATATTTTAAAATTTTATTTTATTTAAATAAACTTTTTTCATTTATTTTAATACTGACCACAGTTCCTCCTCCTTCCTCTCCTCCCATTCTCCCCTCCCTCCTCCTCATAAAGCTACCCCTCTCACCACTCCTGCTCTGGCTGTATTCCAAAAGGGGCATAAAATATTTTTTCAGCACACCTCACTGTAGACAACTGCTTGAGTATTCTCTTTATAGCTTTATTCAGCAGATTCTCTCTTTTTTTTAACTGCTCTTAATTACCACCAGTTGCATTGTCCTTGTCAAGTTGCTTTTAATAGCTCTTCTACTGAACGGAACTGTAGAAACAGAGGTTGGCTGGTACAGATGCCTAGGATGGAGATAACACACAGCAGCTACTTATGTCCATGGGGTCATTGTAACAGCTTAGGTCAGTAGCTGAGAGTTGGGGGGCAACACTATTAAATCATGCTTCTTAAGTTGAGGCAATTTAATTGTTCATACCCTGGGGGTGTTGCAATGCCTGGAGATGTTTTTTGCCCGTCACAACTTAGGTAGTAAGAAGAAATGAAAATTGTTTCTGGCATCTAATAGAGAACAGATAGACACTGTACTCACCATTCTGAGATGGACACGTCAACTCACCATCCAGATGAAGAGTTCATCCTGGATCAAACAATAGCATATCTAAGCTGAGCATCATTTGTAGAGGAGGGGGTAAATGATGTGTGCTTCCACGTTCTGAGAGAAACCAATGATCTTGTAGTTATGAGCAATTTTTATTGCCTTCAGTCTTATTAAACAATGTTCACTCATTGTTTGTTCTTACTAACCCATGTTAGAAAAAAAATGCTCTAGAAGATTCATTTTTAGCTAAGTCTTAAGGCTGCTTAAAATTCAACCCCAAGAACCCACATAAAACTATTAATCACAAGTGGATTGTCTGTAATTATATGGGGCATGAAAGTGGGTCTAAGAGAAAACTGTGTACACTCACAAAACTAAATGCTAAATTTTAATGACATTTTAGCTCATTGTTCTGTATTTTCAGAATTCCAATTCTTCATTTGTGTGGACACTCAAATGCTTCTTTGAAAAACCCCATGAGATGTTACAGCCACGGCATTGCCTCCTTTCATAAGATATAGTGGCACACAATTAACGGTGCTGTTTGAATTTTGTTTTCTTTTGTTTTTACATAATCACAGGGATGGCTTGGGCTGCCAGAGCACCAACTTATGAATCAGAAAATGAAAGTCTAAGTTCCTCTGCTGCTTAATGAAGCACACGCTGTGAAACTCCTAGCAGCACTAGCAGAGATACTAGTTACAATTCAGGTGTCCATTGACCTCATAGTATGTGCCCATCAATCTCTCTAATGCACATTAACTCACTTAGCATGCCTCAGCACCCCTATATAGGCAATACTACTACTATACCATTTACCTGATGAATTATTAACTAAGAGTAGAAATGTTGATGCATCCATGGTGGCTTGGTCAACATGGAGGATACAGAGGGCCCATATCAGATGTCTCCACTGCCCCAACTCTTTGCATTCTATATCCAGACCAGGCTCTCTGTACCCCACACTCCAATTTACACACTCATAATAATAATAATAATAATAATAATAATAATAATAATAATAATAATAAATGCTGTGGTTGTTTTGAATAGGAATGGCCCCCATAGGATCATATAATTGAATGACTGGTCAATAGGGAGTGGTGCTACTTGAGAGGGATTAGAAGGTATGGCCTTGTTGGAGTAGGTGTGGCATTATTGGAGGAAATATGTCACTGGAGGTGGGCTTCAAAAGTTCAAGTTAGACCCAGTGTCTCTCTCTTTCTGCTGCCTTCAGATCTCAATAAAGAAGTGTCAGCGACCATGTTTGCCTGCGTGCTGCCATGCTCCCTGCCATGATATAATGGACTAAACCTCTGAAACTGTAAACAAGCCCAATTAAATGCTTTCTTTTTATAAATGTTGCTACAGTCCAAGTGTCTCTTCACAGCAATAGAACACTAAGACAAATGTTCTCTCAGAGAGGAGATCACAGGAGTATTTCTTTTAATTATTTTTTAAATTTATGTTTACATTTATATGCTTACTTGCCCATATGCTCAATATGTTGGTGCTGGTGACCACGGAGGCTAAAAGAGGGCATCAGATCCCTTGGAACTGCAGTTACAGGCACATGTAAGCCACTCAATGTGGCTGTTAAAAACTGATTGTGGATCCTCTACAAGAACAGCAAGTATGCTCTTAACCACTTAACCATCTCTCCAGCCTGGTAGTATTTCTTTAATAGAAGATACAGAGCAGAGAATCAACATCAAACCCTTCACTTGGAACTATCCTTTGGAACTCACAAGCCAGACTTGAAATGTTAATTTTTACATCTAAAAATGCCACTATAACACATATATATAGGATAGAAGATGGTGCTCAAAACAGCAACTTCTATTAATGTGGGAAAACTTAACACTCCCAAAGATGTAATGTTCCTATGTGTTTTTGTCTCTGTTCCTTACTCAATCCTTTCTCCAACCAGCATTGTCCTCCTTCACTCCATCCAGGTGGACTGCTTAGGGAATATTTTCTTAACTATTTCAACCTCAATTACAATAGCTTTATGTTCAGATATGCTGTGTGATTTCCTTAAAAGGAAGAGAGAAGATAGCATGTAACAAGATTACACTGGTTGAAATAATGACATGGTGTTTGATCTGATACTCCTTTCATGTGATCATGCCCAGACAAGTTAGACACAACACTTATTCCCCACCTCCATCCCCCAAAAGACTCATTAACCTGCTTTATTATTACATTAATTCTAGGGAACAGGAACTCATCCCTACCCATAGCTTTATAGAGAGCCTCTATGCCATTCCTTCAGTTTCACTCTGTACAGGCCTCTTCTTCAATTCCATTCTTCATATGATGAGAGTGTACACCATTAGTGATGCATCTCTAGCTCCAACAGGTGGCCAGAGTGTGGCTCAGAGTTGGATGTGGACAGTGCTTAGATGCATGGACTTGAGACAGAACAGGAAGCTCTCTTTGTTTACCATCCAAATTCTATGGCACAAACTGCTTTCAAAAGATCTTTCTATGGGTGACCACACAGGAGCTGCTGACCTTTGCAAACATTTGCCAGGGAGATTCCCACTGGAATGACTGGATTTGACTTCTATGCAACCTTCCTGGAGTGGCAGTCGGTACTTTCACCATCTTTTGCAAGTCAAATGAAAACAGGAGACTTTAGGTCAAGGAGCAGAAAACAGATTCAATGTGTGCAGAAAGTCTGGTGTGTGCATATCAAAGCACTGGTTCAGGAATAGCAAGAAGACTTCAAAGATTGTACCCACCACTTCTTCAGATCTAGTCTGAGAGCACTTTCCTGTGGGCAATCTGCCCTATGCTCAAATATCACCCCCAGTAAAGCCTTACTTAGTATTTCTTGTCTTTCCATCATGTCTATAATAATTGAGCAAAAGAACCATGGGTTGGGGTCCACACAAGCATGAGCTCTAGGGACTAGCCACACTGCGGGATGGATGGATCCAGGAATGAGAAGACAAGTGCAGTGGGACCAGACCATGTGTCTCCCATGCCTCTTGGTGTCACAAAGAATTTTAAGAATTCTATGAATTCCAAATTCAAGATAAGCCTTCCAGGTTGTTATAAAGGTTTATTTGTTGAGGTGGATGGGTAGAAACTTCTGTAGTAACCCTAGGTTGGCTTGATTTATAACTTGTAAGTACTGTGATCCTGTAACTCAGACACATTAGGAAAGAGCCTGATATTATGTACTTATTAATAAGACTTATTAATGCTGCTTCTCAGTCTTCAAACAGAGTCTCTCCTTTGCCCTTCAAATACTTCTATGTATTATCTTCTAGGAATGGCCACTCTAGCCACTCTGTCTTGAACAGGTCTACCAATATGAGCTCAGCACGCTATTTTCATTATTTCATCCACAGAGCTCGCATAAATTGTTTTCTTACTCATTGAGTGTCCGTGTCAAACCCTATGCTCACCGGAAACAAAGATCCCATTTTCCTGCTCCAAATTGCCTTCCCAGTGTCTAGTGTTCAGTAAGTACTTGTTTAATAAACGATTAATGGAATGTAGAATATAATAGAGATACTGTTAAGTAGAATTTTACACTTTTATGTATTTTTCTTTTTCTTCTTTTCATGTGTATTGATGTGTTCATATTCACAAGCACGTGTATGTCAATGTGTATGTGCACATAAAAATGTATGCTCATGCATGTGGTTGACCAAGATTGATGTTGGGAATTTTCCCCTATCACTCTTCCACTTTATCCTTTGAGGCAAGATCTCTCAGTCAAACTCAGAGCTCACTGACAGGTTAGTCTAGGCAACCAGCTTCCTCTGGGGATCCCTTGAATCAGCCTTCTGAAGCTGGAATTAAAGAAGACTGCCAGACCCATCCAGTATTTATTTGAGTTCTGGTGATCCAAACTCTAGTCTTTCCCCTTGAGCAGCAAATACTTTAACTGCTGAGCCATCTTAACACACCCATTTTTACATTTTAAATAAGAATAAAAATAGTAATATTGACTATAATGTTTGTTCAAGGACAGTGAGCAATCCTCTCCAACTTCTTCTGCATCTGCCTTGTAGCCAATTAATTACAATTACATTACCAGACAGTTACTTTAAAAACAGAGCAAGAAAGAAAGATGGTCAGACAGGACGCATTCATTCATCTGCATTGTGTTAGGCAAAATAGCAACCGCAATATTTCACACATTTCCTTCTTCCTCATTCTCCCTTCTGAATAACATTGTGGAAAGATTATAAGAGCCAGAACTCCAAGATGTCTGCTGCTAGATAATGTCTTCTATATATGACAGGGCACCCATGAAAGTGAATCTCACGCCCAAAAGATTAGCTTTGAAATGAATGTTGTAGACTTCATGGCCACTAGAAGCTGCAATCTTAATTCATACACAAGGACAGGAGAGATCAGAAAGAACCAGCAATGGAATGTTAAAAGTAATACCTGTCTATTGGAATGGTTTGTGCTTAGCTTTGACCAAAATGTGGGCTGGATAACCCAATTGCATAGCCTGTGAACATTTCAATGAGAATGCACATCTCTGCCAAATCATCTCTTCTAGGAAGTGGTAATAGTGTGTGTGTGTGTGTGTGTGTGTGTGTGTGTGTGTGTGTGTGTGTGATTTAATTGAAGTTACAGTTATACCACCTGGGGTGATGATGCTCTCCCCAAAAGCCATAGACAATCTAACAAAAATCTGAATTCTAAGATTGGGGTTCTTGGTTAGGGGAGACCAAGAGACTTATGGAATGGTATAAGTCATTGCCATTGTCCTTGATTGCCTACCCAGATTTGAAGGTAAGACCCCATTACAAAAAAAAAAAAAAAAAAAAAAAAAAAAAAGCCACACATTTTAGACAGAGGACTTGGGAAAATTAAGCTATAATTGAACTGGAAGCCTTCTCCCTCAGGATAAGCTTCAATAGCATCCAAAGGTGCCATGCAAGCTGCCAAGGGAGAAAAGAAATTAAATACCCTACATAGCTCTAAAGCCCGGGAACCACAGCAATGACCTGTAAGGCAAGAAATCCCCAGAGGTGCAATGGTGGCACTTAAAAGTCAGCCTTAACCAACAGCCACATAACTGGATTTGAGGTCCACTCAATGGAGGATAACTCATGCCTGCTACTGTGATCCTAGCCAACTCCCTGTGGTTAGTGAGGGCATGTAACCTAGAGAAGAACCTACTACTACCTTGTTTCTAAACCAGTGTACTTCCGAACTGATGTCTAAATACTTACCCTTGTGCCCACAGCAAATGTAGCTCTCACCCCTCACCAAAGAAGCCTCTTCTTTTAGAAAACAGAGAGCGTCACAGAAATCTACAACTGGTCAACCTACATAGAACAACTGACTGTGGGGTCAACCAATACCTCTATAAGAAAAACCCTACACTCAAGTCTCAGATTTGGTCAAATGTGAACAAAGTAGGTAGAACCAATCATGTATAGGTTTTTAGTGTGAACCTCCCTTTCTTTAACTTTCTATATAGAAGGCACTATGTTAAATAATTTATCTCCATCATTGTTTCCTAAGATTTATTTTAATTTTTATTTAAGGGTATATATTTGTAGCCTCAGTGTGTGTGTGTCACACACAACCTTGAGCGAAGCCCAGTGAGTAAACTATTGGTTCATACAGCAAGTGTATGGTGGCCTTGGCTAAGAAAGTACCAAAGTTTATTTCCCAAAATGACTGCCTTCCCAGTTTATGAGCAGTATCTGATAATTCTATGGCATGCTTTCCTCACTACTTAGTAGTATTATTGGAGTTTATCATCTCATTTGCATTATTTGTTCTAATAAGTTGCTTATGGTGTTTTTACAGGACCTGTCCAAATAAATGATCTTCATTGTCTTGTAGGGTCACCCAAGCCTCAGATTCCAAGAGAAATCCCATTTCATAAACAAGACTCCAATAACTAGGTTCTGCCTTATAATAATGGTTATGGCCTTGCCCTTAACTATTTTCTCTGATGTGGACCATTGAAAGAACTTTTAAAAATTTAAGTGACAAGTTCAAATAGCCCTTAACTGGAGACCAGAGTTAAGAATCTCGTTCCTCGGTGTTACAGCACCCTCTCCTTAATCTTTGGCAAAGCTCTAAACTCAGTTCCTTTTGGGTATCTGGGGCAGCTGTCTGTCAGTGGTTCATGAGAAAATTCAATCTGTTATTTGGAAAAATTAAACTCAAATGTTTCCTTTCTAATCATCAGGGATACTTTTTGATATATGAAGAGAAGCGGCATTCAAAACAGGAATGTTAAGATTTCATAGAAGGGGAAATTTTGAAATAGCAAATATGAACACAGAGCACGGAGGGCATTTCAGTCCTATCCAACACAATTCACTTGATGCTACCCAGTCACTACCACATAAATTACCCTTCAGTTCTTTTTCTCATAAGGCTTATCTCAATTAAGCTGTTTTCCCCTAGCTTTGAACTTTTTAGGCAAAGAAAGAAAGATAAAGTCTGTGGGTTACTTTTATAATAAGTTATGTTCTTTCTCAATGAATTTTCCATGACATCTGTTTAGGAAAATCTCAGAATATACCAAAATGAGATAATGACAGGGTTTTATATTTATCAAAGGCTGCCTTACCCTTGTGCACAATTAAACCTAGTCGCCATTGCATGGAAGGATACTCATGGATGCCCAGAGGCATAGTCAGTGAAAGGAAACTGCTTCTAACAACAACAACAACAACAACAACAACAACAACAACAACAATAAAAGTTCCTGAATTCTTACTAGAACCCAGAGCCATATGGGCATAGACATCCTGATGTACCTATCAGTTTCATTCCCATTCTGTGATTATATTGTCTGGACTTAGCTAGGTCTAGTTGGATTTGAAAATACATTTAAAGAAGATTTGTCATGACAAGATATTTTTGAAGAGGCTCCTTTTCCCTTCTGAAGATGAGGCTTTACTTTGAAATTTTTTGTAGTAGGTCTCAATGTCCTGAGTCAGAACTTGATTGGAAAAGAACTGAGAACCACCAGTAAGAATGCCACAGGAAGTTCTTCAGCCAAGTGTGCCCTGGCTGATACTAAAGGCATCAAACCATTTTGAGAGGTACATGTTTTGCTCTCTAGATGTTTTCAAATGATACTTAATTTGTTTTTATATGGGAACTCTATATTAACAGACATAACCTGAGGAATGACTCTGAGGTGACATACTCTTGTCCACCCTCATGGTCACATTAACAGAGTAATTTTAACTGAAAGTTCACTGAACATTCCAATAGTGCTGATGTTAGGTGATATCTTGAAGTATCAATATGTATAGTGTAGCATCCCACCATCATCTGAAGTTTCATTTCCTACAGTTTCAAGTAGTCTGGTCAATCACTGTTCAAAAATATTAAATGGAAGAGCAGGGTGTTTAGCTAGTTGATATAGTGCATGCCTAGTGCATGTGAAATCCAGAGCTCAGTCCCCTGCACCACCTAAACTGGATATGGTCATGCAGACCTTTAGCTTAGCACTTAACAAATGGAGACAGGAAGTTGAAAAGTTTAGGTCAGCCTGAGCTACATAAGGCCCTTTTTCAAACAATTAAATAGAAAAATGCCATAAATATGAAATTTACAACTTATGTCTTTTTTTTTTTTTTTTTTTTTTTTTTGGTTTTTCGAGACAGGGTTTCTCTGTGTAGCTTTGCGCCTTTCCTGGAACTCGCTTTGGAGACCAGGCTGGCCTCGAACTCACAGAGATCCGCCTGCCTCTGCCTCCTGAGTGCTGGGATTAAAGGCGTGCGCCACCACCGCCCGGCAACTTATGTCATTTTAAATGGGATAATAGTAAGCAGCTAATAACATTTTTAGACCTATGAGAAACTGTTGGGCAACAGTGTACCACAGAGAAAATACTAAATAGTGGATATTAATATATTCCTCTTCTTAATTTTACTATTTATTGTGTAGGGGATGTATATGCCATGACACATGTCAGAGGAGAGAGGACAACTTCTTGGAGCCAGTTCTTGCCTTATACTATGTGGGTCCAAGGGACTGAACTCAGGTCATCTGGCTTGGCAGAAATCTACTATATCAGCAAGTTCACCTCACTGGCTCTATCCCATTACTGTGTTTCTTACAATGCAATATGATAGGCCTTAAACATAAGTTCTAAGGTTTGTATTTGAAAACCAGATTCCATTTTCAACTTATTTCAAGTGAATTGTGTACTTATAAAATCAGCTCTTCTTCCTATGAAATTATATATTCTTTAAAGCAGCAATTGGGTTTGTGGGATAATCATTTATAGTAAAAGTTTTATTAATGTGTTTTTTTCTATTTTCTCATGTTACAACATCTAACTGTCTAAATAAAACAAATGCTTAACAACTAGTTTTAAAGGATTTATACTACTGTTTTGATAAAATGAGTTATGGGGCTTCATTAAATATATTGCAGACCGGGCTGTCTCTCGACCATTGCCAGCAGTCTGTTGTGTGGGTATCTTTGTGGATTTCTGTGGGCCTCTCTAGCACTTTGCTTCTTCCTATTATCATGTGGTCTTCATTTACCATGGTCTCCTATTCCTTGTTCTCCCTCTCTGTTGTTGATCCAGCAGGGATCTCCCGCTCCCCCAAGCTCTCTTTCCCTCGACCCTCGCCTTTCACTACCCCCACTCATGTCCAGGCTGTTCATGTAGATCTCATTCCATTTCTCTGTCATTGGGCGCTCCCCATGTCTTTCTTGGGGTCCTGTTTTCCAGGTAGCCTCCCTGGTGATGTGAGTAGCAGACAAGTCATTCTTGTTCCACATCTAGTGTCCTGCTATGAGTGAGTACATACCATGTACTCACTGGGTTACCTCACTCAGGATGATTTTTTCTAGATCCATCCATTTGTCTGCAAACCTCATGATGTCCTACTCTGGTGATGGGATGGCCAAACACCCTAATTGTCGTGCTAGAAACCTCATCCAACTACTGAGGGATCTGGATGCAGAGATCCATGACTAGGCCCTGGGTGGATCTCTGGGAGTCCAATTAGCGAGAATGAGGAGGGTTTATATGAGCGAGAATTGTTGAAACCAAGGTTGGATAAAGCACAGGGACAAATAGCCAAATGAATGGAAACACATGAACTATGAACCAATGGCTGAGGGGTCCCCACTGGATCAGGCCCTCTGAATGGGTGAGACAGTTGATTGGCTTGATCTGTTTGGGAGGCATCCAGGCAGTGGGACCGGGTCCTGTGCTCATTGCATGAGTTGGCTGTTTGAAACCTGGGGCCTATGCAGGATTGCTTGGCTCGGCCTGGGAGGAGGGGACTGGACCTACCTGGACTGAGTCTACCAGGTTGATCTCAGTCTGTGGGGAAGGCTTTGCCCTGGAGGAGATGGGAATGGGGGGGGGGGGCTGGGGGAAAGGTGAGGGGGACGGGAGGGGGGAGAACAAGGGAATCCGTAGCTGATATGTAGAACTGAATTGTATTGCAAAATAAAATATATATATATATATATATATATATATATATATATATATATATATTGCAGACATGTTCAAATCTAAATATGAATTGGAGAACCTTCAAACTATACAGGTGATAGTGATTTTAGATGAAAACTCTTCATGTTTCTCATGATAAAACTCAGAGAAGTGACTACTTGTCTAGAGTCGGTTTGTGGCAGAACTGTGCCTAGAACCCAGGTCTGTGGGGTACAGGCTAGGCACAACATCCATTACATCTCTGTCACACCACCACCACAATGTGTGTCTTATATCCAGGACTCAAAAGTAAGAAAAGATGGACCAGATAGCTCAGTGGTCAAGAGCCCTTGCAGAGGACTGGAGTTTGGTTCTTAGTACCCATATCTGGCACTGTACAATAGCTTGTAACTCTAGCTCCAGAAGATCCAATGCCTTCTTCTGACTTCTTTGAGTACTACATTCACATGTGCATATACACCCAAGCACACAGAGCAGCATGTAACACTGCTCTGAGTGGCTGAGCTCTGGTATAGGTAGGTAGACACATGAATGCCCTATAAAAATACATGAATGTCTGTCTTCCTCCAACTAAATACCTAAAATAATCATCTGAGCAAGAGAAATCATTTATCCATCACACAGTTTTTAGATTTTCAGCCCATGGCTGCTTGGCAATGATGTTTCAGGTCTGTGGGTCTGCAGTGCATTATACTGTGAGGAAGTTGCAGAAGCGGCCTTTAGCTCATGGTGCCTGGGAAGCAAAGAGAAGGAGGATAAGGTCCTAAGATTCACTTCAAAGACACACCCCTAATGACCTAACTTCCTTCCACTAAGCCCCACCTCCTAAAGACCCTACTCCTTCCCAGTAGAATGCTCATTAAACCTTTAACACATGAGTCTTTGGGGAAAACCATCCAAACCAATACCCTTCATAGAAAAGTACAGAAATGCAAGTGTGCAGAAGTAGTTAGCTACAATTAATAACTAATGAGGAGCTTTATGTTTAAACTGAAGACTCCTTTGCTTAAAGAAGAATAGGTTTTTAATGTGGAAATAAGTTGTGTGACAAAAATTTTCCTGAAAGGTGCAACACACTCATCTACTCACCCCAGATAGGGAACCCAAAACTGACCAAAAGTATAGACAGCAGTCCAGCTTCATGAATCAATGAGCTTTTTGGGAGTTATTTCCAGAAATATGGGTGAGAGGTTACTTACAGGAGCAGAAATGACTAAAAGACAACTGCATCACTAAAGCCTACCCCAGCATGGGTGACAGCTCACAAAGCTAGGAACTTGGAGCAGGTGACTCAACAGATTGGGGAATACTGTTTCCAGGTGCCTCAGTTGGACTTAACCTCTCCCAGGCAGCTCAGCTGGTTTCTGCTTCTTCCAGGCCCATGGTCTGGTCTCACTCTTCTGTGTGGCTTTTCTCCTCTGAAAGTCTTATCTGCAGCTTGGCTCTCCTCTTCTGAGAAGGACTCTTAACCTTTATTGCTTACTCTGGCAGGGAGGGAGAGGCCTAGTGAATTCTGTCAGTTTCAGGGACTTCCTGAAGCTCTTTTGAGTTGTTCACCTTCCTTTTGAAGGAGCTCTCTGCAAATTAGAATGCTTCAATCTCAGAGGAATCTGGTATACAATAACATACTGTGTCCCACTTCTACAGTAGTGTAGGAAGATGAAGAAGGCATGGGAAACCATTTTGCCCATGCATTGGCAAGGAAACAAAGATTACTCTATGTTGAGAAACAGGTTTGCATACTCCAATGTCCTCAGTCCATCCAGGATATTTTTGTGTCTATAATGTCAAAATCACTAAGGGAGACAGATAGAGTCCAGAAGTCTGGCAGCTGCTTACGTCTTATTTAAGATTATGATAATTGATATCTGTGGGATGCAATGTTTGAGAGATCACAATGATATTTTATTAATTAGACAGCAGTGTATAAATATTGATACTAGAAACCCAAAACAGCAGTCATATAAAACATCCATTCAGAGATTTCATAATCACAAACTTAATCCCACAAAATTTCCCAGTTTTCATTCACATGTAACACTGGATAGCCAACCAGTGTTCTTTTTATTATCTTTGAAAGTCAAGCCTTTTATGTTCCCTTGAATGTTTATTCCTAATCTCATACACTTCTGGTTTTTCTTTATAGAATACCTTGTTTTTTTAATTTAAGCTTGTATGCTACTGGCCTTCATTGACAGAGGCTAGGGCAGGGGCTCAAGCAAGAACTAGGAGGTTGGAATTTCAATAAACCCTCTCATCCCTGAGCTGGTTTTGGTCATTATATTTACCACAGCAACAGGAACTCAAACTAGGACAAGGCAGAAATTTAATTTTCTGCATATTGTGTTATTTATTAACTTTATAAAACTCACACAGTTCTAATCATTGGGTCCTTCTGTTCAGCTGTGAAGAACACTGGCTAATCTTTCAAAGAATCGAGGTTGATTCCCAGCACCCAAATGGCAGCTCACACCCATCTGTAACTCAAATTCCGTGGGATCCAATGCCATCTTCTTGCTCCACAGGGGCTAGAAATGTATGTGATAAATACACATGTGAGTGAAAGTCCCATACACATATTTTAATTTAAAAAAAAATTGAAAGGGTAACCAACTACTAAATGGTACTTTTCAGTGTTGGTTCCTTGACCTCTGATCAAAAATCCCAGATGACTCCATGGTACCATATTGCCTTCCTTACCTTAGATAATTAAAAAACAACATACTAGAGCTGCCCTACTTTTTGTCCTTGTATGATCCAGTTACATACACTCTTTGTCCCATGATGGCCAACGACCTTCCTCATCTATCCTTATCTGAAATCAGGGGTTTAAGTTGCAGACAGCAGTGTTAGTATCATCAGAAGCAATGGCATAAACAACATACCTTTTTACAATATTTACCCAGAATTTGTTGGGTTTTTTTAAATTTTTTTGTTTTGTTTTCATTCCTTAAAATACCTGAAAGCAGAAGAACCTTGGAAAAATAAGTTATGATTGAGCTCCAAAAATTCTAACCCTTATTAGTAACCAGATCAGATGGCAATATTAACTAATAGAATTTTTAAACTGCTTTCTTTTGAAACAAATCTTTGGAAGTGATGGGAAAAGCTTAAAATCTACCTCTTTTGAAAGGACCAGTGGTAGAAATCTGTCTGTGATGTTTGTTGCTAGTTCAACCCAATATAGGGAAATGGTGCACAGGGCAGACTCTTGAAATGGAGCAGAACAGTTTTCTGCTATGGAGATCAAAA
The DNA here is from genome assembly GCF_007827085.1 of Peromyscus californicus insignis. Classification (NCBI taxonomy): domain Eukaryota; kingdom Metazoa; phylum Chordata; class Mammalia; order Rodentia; family Cricetidae; genus Peromyscus; species Peromyscus californicus. The sequence goes on from NW_026294551.1 coordinate 11,748,800, forward strand.
GCAATTTCACAAGTGGGCACCTGAAACAATATAAAGGGAGTGATTAATGCATACCCACCCTTGTGTTTCCCATTTACCCCTCAATCTCCACAGTGCCTCTTAAACTTGTGTATATCTTTGAAATGGCAGGAGCTTAAAAATAAATTTATAACAAATAAAGGGTTGTAAGTTTGCCAAATATTGAATAAGCTCCTAGAAAACATTCTGGTTTAGTTCAGCTCAAAATTTGGCCCAAGATGAGAGAATTTGTTTGATTGTTGGTTGCTTGCGCTGATGAACCTGCAGCAGGTTTAGAAATAGAGTTTGATCCCATGATACAACCTTGGATTGCTCTTTCTGTGTGTCTGCATGTTTTTTATTGGGGCTCTTGGTTAGGAAGAAAAGAGTTCAACACCCACTCTGGTCCATCTTTCCTACTGTTATTTTCCCTTTGTCCACTTTTCTTTACATCAGTTATCACATACCCTAATATAGCCAGAGTTCCAAAGGACTACTGCCGTCTACCATTTATTTTTCAGACTTACTTATTTTATTTCGTGTACATGATAATTTTGCCTGCACATGCATGATGTGAATGCCTGGTGCTCATGGATGTCAGAAGAGGGCATTAGATGCTCTTTCAAAGGACTCAAGTTCAATTCTCAGGATCCATGTGAGGTACCTCACCACTGCATGCAGCTTTAGTTCCAGGGAATCTGGTATTGTATTTTGAGCATGTTCACTCCACCTTCAACTGCTGTGGGATGGTCTGTATGTCAAATGTGTTGCTCTGATTGGTCAATAAATAAAAGACTGATTGGCCAGTGGCCAGGCAGGAAGTATAGGTGGGACTAATAGAGAGGAGAATTGAGAGAACAGGAAGGCGAAGGGAGACACTGCCAGCCGCGCCATGACAAGCAGCATGTGAAGATGCCAGTAAGTCACGAGCCACGTGGCAAGGTATAGATTTATAGAAATGGGTTAATTTAAGATATAAGGACAGTTATCAAGAAGCTTGCCATGGCCATACAGTTTGTAAATAGTATAAACGTCTGTGTGTTTATTTTATAAGTGGGCTGTCGGACTACCGGGGTTTGGCAAAACCCAGAGAGGAAACTCCAGCTACATTCAACTCATCCCAGATCCACTCTCTCTTCCCTTCCCACTTAACTCTGTGCCCCCTCACACTTTTTAAAATTAATCCCTTAAGTCAAATGTTTGCAGCTTTTAGACTCTTGGCCACATGACCTTCCAGTGGACAGTTGTTAATCTACCAGGAACCATAATTTAAAAAAAATCTTACTCTCCCAATTGCTAACAGTGCCTTAGCTTTGGTGGAACTTAGTGCCCATCTCTCCTCTTTAGGCTGTGGTTTTATCTAGCTTCAGCTTTCACTGGTGTATGCAGTCTCAACTGCTGTGAGTTTGTGAGAGCAATTGCCCTACTGTGTTCAGAAAACCCCATGTCCTTGTAGTCACTCACCAACTCTAGATCTTAATCTTTCCACTTCCTCTTCTGTAATAGTCCCTAAACCTTGGGAGGAGAGTGTGTGCTATAGATATTCTGTTTAGGATTGAGCGTTCCATAGTCTCTTATTTGTTCCAGTTCTGGTCTATGTATTAATCACTATCTCCTGAGAAAACAAACTTCTGATGAGGTTTTGGAGATACACTAGTACATGGATGTAACAATAAATTATTAAGATTCAGTTCAATACTATGTCCAATTAGCAGAACAATAGTAGCAAGTTCTCCCCTAGGGCTATAACCTATGTCTCCATAGGGTCTTAGCCCTGATAATGGTGTCAATTATAGGTTTCATCTTGTGGAGCTGGCTTTAAATCCAATCAAAAAGTTGGTTACTCCCATAACATCCATGCCACTATTGCCAGGTTGGCAATTACTGTAGTTTGTAGGGTTCAAATCTGAGTGAGATTAATGATTAATTTTTCTCCTCTGAGTAGCTTTCATTGCACTTTCCAATACTGTAAAAGATAGCCAATAAGGATGAGGCTTCCAGGTCAGAATCCACTTGACTTCATTTCATGATTCAAATATCGTATCTGATGTTTTCAGCAACATCAAGTTCTGGAGAGTAAATAAGAACCCGCCAATATCCTGCAACATTTAGAAATCTATGGGACTTTGCTATGGGATGGTCTGTATGTCAAGTGTGTTGCTGATTGGTCAATAAATAAATCACTGATTGGTCAGTGGCCAGGCAGGAAGTATAGGCAGGACAAGGAGGAGAAAAAAGCTGGGAAGTGGAAGGCTGAGTCAGAGACACTGCCAGCCTCCACCATGACAGTATGTGAAGATGCCGGTAAGCCACAAGCCACGTGGCAAGGGATAGATTAATAGAAATGGGTTAATTTAAGCTATAAGAACAGTTAGCAAGAAGCCTGCCATGGCCATACAGTTTGTAAGCAATATAAGTCTCTGTTTCACTTGGTCAGGTCTGGGTGACTCTGGGACTGGCGGGAGACAAAGATTTGTCCTGACTGTGGGCAAGGCAGGAAAACTCTAGCTACAGGACTTCACTGGCCAACAACTCAAAAAGAGGTAACCCTACTTGATGCTTAGCTTTTTATTTGGTAGTTTGTAGTGTCTAATAGGCCATTGTTGTCCCAATATATGGAGTACTTTATATTATTTTTAAGGCCAGTTTTAAGTTAGATAATGTGATTTTCATATTCTTCAATTTTCAGATTTTAACTTTAGTTTGCACCTTCTTGATACACTCTTTCACCAAAAAAATAAAATTATAAATTTTGGTGAAATTCAACATAGTGGTTATTTTCTTTCATGGATTTTTATGCTGATTCCATGTCTAAAAAAACTTTCATCCCAACCTAGATTCTAAAATTTATGTCCTTTGCAATATTCTAAGAGTTGTGGAATTTTACATTGTCAATTTGAATCTGTTATACAGACTAATTTGTGGTTTTGATAGTGTATTGCTTTTAAATGTATTTATTTGCCTGTGGATACCTAATTTTTTGTTTGTCTGTTTTTTGAGACAGTTTCTCTGTGCAGCCCTGGCTGACCTAGAACTTGCCCTGTAGACCAGGCTGGCCTCAAACTCACAACAATCCACCTATTCTGCCTCCCAAGTGCTGGGATTAAAGGTGTGCAACACCAACCCCTGTCTAATCTTTAAAACAATATTTTTCTTCTTTGAGAAAGAATGTATTTTGATCATTTCCATTTCACACTCTCTCCCTCCAACTCCTGTCTGAACTCCAAGCACAATGTCCCCCTCCATACTTCATGTCTTTTTTGAAAAAAAAAATATAATCCATCAAATGCAATAATTGTTGCCAACAGATGAATGGGGTATAAGGCCATCTAGTAAAAGGTCAATCTACCAGGGACCACACCCTTAAAGTAAACTGACTCTCCCTCCCCTAGCAGATAATATCTGTCAATATCTCCTCAGCCAGGGGTAAAGTTCTTGTGACCAACCTTTCTCCATGCTGAAATGTTGATTGGCTTGGTCTTGTATAGGCAATTACAGCTTCTGCTAGTTAATTAAGAAATCTAATTTTTAAAAATATTGTTAAAAGGACTGTTACTGAGTTTTGCACAAGTATTTTTGTTGTTTACTTATATACTGTGTGTTATATTCCATAGACATATACATCTCTCTAACCATATTCCATTGGCATTGATATCTCTCCAATGATATCACTCTTTCCTGATGATTGCATTTATATAATATCAGATGGAATGATCTCGATCTTCTTCTTTTTCAAAATTGTTTTAGCTGGTACTAAATTTTAGAATAAGTTCCAAATCACTTTCAAATTTGTGAAAACACTAGTCAAAATAATCTCACAGCTGATAATTATGGAGAAGACAAGTAGGCCTTTGATTTTATGTGGCTGAGTTTAGAACAAAAACGATAGCAGAAGTGAACATTTTATGCTTCTATATTTTCCAGATAAGAAATGAGAACAAACAGATGCCTAAGCCCATGGATGCTCTTCTCTATGTATACAGTCTAAGTAGTTTTGTAACAAATAAAAGGAGAATGATGCATACCTGGACCATATTATTTCAAAACAAGGAATGTATTTCTTAAGGATACACACTGTCTTCCACTATAAAACCTGTAGTTAATTATCCCAGGCAATTATCGATTACTATTCCTTTATATTTTAGTTCTCCCTTATATGTTGTATCTCTTTTTAGCCAAGATCCTAATGGTTAGAATTCATTCCACATTAAATAATGGGGCTTCAATTTTGGATAAAGTATGGACTCATGGGGGATTTATCTTTGCATATTTCAGTTATTGAATATCCTGTAAAAATGTCACAGAAATCAATCTTACCTGAATTTTGTAAAGTTGTATTACTCTCCTCAATAGATCCAAATACATGTGTCTTTATCTACATGAGAAGCTATGTTTAAAATTTCAATACTTAATTGAAAATAATGTGATTTGAAACACAGAGGAAATATCAGTGACCTCATGGCATGCTTTTTTCAAGTGATCAGACTTCTGAATCCTGCATTTTAATAGGAATTTCAATTTATGGAATCCTCAGCAAAGAAAAAACATTTTAAAACATTTATATCAACAATAAAGCTTCCAAAATGAGAAGAACACAAATAATCTATGAGCTGAATTATATGTTCACATCATTTGGATTTAAATGTAAATTCAATGTCACACTTGGAACATTTCACAGAAGTGAATTTGGTCCAGATTTGGTCCACTGCATTAAGTCTACATTCTTGCTTTGGAAATTTTTTTCCCTATTCTTGAGTAAACACCCAGAACAACAAGGTCGGTGTGAGACTTCCTGAAATCCATGGAACTAGTGCATAGTGCAATCTCCCATGATGAATAATCATTGGCTTCCAGATGTAAATTTGTAGAGAATGAATTTTTTGTTTTTCTCACACTACGTAAAAGCAAATCTCCCTTCTCGATTTTACCTTTAGTGGCTTTCTTGTCAGGCCCAGTACTTTGTTTTCAATCTACCATTTCCTGACTAGGTGTCTGAATGAGGACTCTCACATGAAGGTCAATATACCTAATCAGGAAGGAAGTTTAGGTGGTGTGGCAGGAAGATGGAAAATTTGCCCTGGTGTGACACTTGTTGGCTACCTCTTTATTTAAGTTGCATGTAAGGTTGTACCCACTACAGTTTATATTTAAAGGCAGTGACAGGATTAACATGATTGTACATGAGGCTAGCTCAATACCATGCTTTTTTTTCTTTTTTTTATTATTATTAAGAGATTTTACATACCAAGCACAGATTCCCGACTTCTCTCTCCTCCCGCCCCCCAGCTTTCCCTCACAACCCACCCCCATTCCCACCTCCTCCAAGGCAAGGTCTCCCATGGGGAGTCATCAGAGCCTGCTACATTAAGTTGAGGCAGGTCCAAGGCCCTCCTCCCTGCACCAAGGCTGCGTAAAGTGTCCCACCATAGGCACTGGGTTCCAAAAAGCCAGCTCATGTACCAGGGATGGGTCCCGATCCCATTGCCTGCCTAGGGGTCCCCTAAACAATTCAAGATAAACAACTGTCTCGCCTATCCAGAGGGCCTAGTCCAGTACCATGGGGGCTCCTCAGCTATTGGTCCACAGTTCATGTGTTTCCACTAGTGTGGCTGGCCATCTCAGTACATTTTCCCATCATGATCTCAATGTCCCTTGCTCATAGAATCCCTGCTCTCTCTCATCGATTGGGCGCCTAGCGTTCAACCTGGCACCCAGCCATGCATCTCTGCATCTGCTTCCATCAGTCACTGGATGAGGGCTCTATGATGTGAGTTAGGGTATTCAGCCATCTGATCACCCAAGTAGGCCAGTTCAGGCATCCTCTCAACTATTGCCAGTAGTCTAAGGTGGGGTCATCCTTGTGGATTCCTAGGAACTTCCCTAGTACTCTATTTCTCAATATTCTCATGATGTCTTCATTTAACATGGTATCTCTTTCCTTGCTCTCCCACTCTGTCCCTGTTCCAGCTTGACCTCCCATTCCCCTGTGTTCTTATCCCCCATCCCTTGCCCTCCATTACCCCCATCATCCCCAATTTGCTCATGTAGATCTCATCTATTTCTCCTTTGATGGGTGATCCATGCATCCTTCCTAGGGACCTCCCTGCTAGTTAGTCTCCCTGGAGCTGTGGGTTGCATTCTGGTTGTCCTTTGCTTTACACCTAGTATCCATTTATGAGTGAGTACATACCATGTTTGTCCTTCTGAGTCTGGGTTACCTCACTCAGGATGATATTTTCTAGTTCCATCCATTTGCCTGCAAATTTCATGATGTCTTTGTTTTTCTTTGCTGAGTAGTACTCCATTGCAACACCATGCTTCTATCAACATTCAGATATGAGATTTTCCAGATGGTACATACAAGGATAGAAACTGAAGCTCACACATTAAAATACATTGTCAAAATACACAAACATACAGGACATATTACAAGAGTTACAGAGTAGAGGAGATAACTAATGTCTTAGGCTCTGGAATTATTATTTTGCAAGATTTATGGCAATAGTTCTCTACTAAGGGCAATTTGCTTCCCAGGAACCGTTTGTCAAAGATTACAGCTATTTGGGGTTGCCATAGTTGAGAAAGAGTCAGTGTGGTGGGGCAATTTACTCGCATCTAGTGTGAAGAGGTCAGGGATGTTACTAAACACCACACAATACAGAGGACCCCTGCCCTCCACAAACAATTTCTTTTTACTTTGAATGTCAATAGAGGCAACAGTTGGGGGAAAATTGCTTTAAGATTTAAATTGTGGGGACATACAAGTGAACTTCAAGAAGGTCTATGTCAACTACTGAGTTCATTCTGGGGAAAATATCAGATATCTCTAGCTAAGGAAGGGACATTCTTGACACCTCACTTTTCCAGCATATCAGTGAATACATTCCAAGATTACTATTGCCACATCGTAAAAAATATACTTTCTATTTCATTTCCTGGATGAACAAGAATGAGAAAGTTGTGAGTTGCCTCAATAATTTACAGAAGACGTCAATAAACAGATCATAATACTCTTCATTTAAGAAAAATCGACAAACAAGTCAAGAAATTTCCCTTTTTGGCAAAATTCAAAGACTGCAAACAAGTTCTCTTTCAAGCTGATAAGTATTTTATGAAACTTTGGCATGTCCCCTCCAAGTCTTGAAGGAGTTACTATGTTGGAGAGCAATAAACGTAATGCAATAAAATCAACATTATTTTTAATTGCTCTCTCTCAGCATTATCACATGCATTGGGGGGGGGGGGGGGAAGCATGCCCAAAACAGCATTCACAGTTCCAAATGGCTTTCTGCTGTCACTAGTTCTCATTCATTCTAAGGTATTTCTACATGAAAAGAAGATAAATTGAGATATAAATATGAGAGAAGATCTACTATCTAACTCTTGAAGTAGATAATAGATATCTTATCTATTATCTATTCTCTTGAAACCTTATGACAAACCATCTTCATCCTTGGTGATGTCACTGTGTCCAGGTGTGCCTGTTGATATGAAAGACCAGACCTGCAGAGCTAGTCTCTAACTGTGAAAGTCAAGTTTGTCTTCACCATAGCCAGGATGTCTGAACACCGAGGCTGCATCAAGAATAATTCTAGGAACTCATCCAATCCAATCTTCTTTCCAAGAGTGAAATTCAGATTATTAAAGACATAAACCTAAAAATGTCCCGCTCTATAAATTAGAATAAAAACACTTAAAATCATGATTCTAATCAGCACTAAATATTTGAAAGTGCTAAACACATTCGTCAGTGAATTTGGTTTAAGATATGTTCATGGACGGTTCCCTGTGAGTGGATAATTCTTGTCTGGCATGATGTGTGTGTGTGTGTGTGTGTGTGTGTGTGTGTGTGTGTGTGTGTGTGTGTGTGGTGTGTTATACAAGTGTTATGGTATATATGTGTGTGCACATGTGTGTACAAATATGTATGGTGTGTTTGGGGTATGTGTATGGGTAGAAAAATCTCAGGGAAGTGTGTATATGGGAGGTGTGTTCTGTAGGGTAAGGGTTTATAATCTCTGTGGTGCGAGTGTAATGTACCTATATGTATGTATGTAGAGGGGTGCAAGTCTGTGCAGGCATTTATGGAAACCAAAAATTGTCCTAAAAAAAATGAGGTTATTTTTTCCACATTATTTTCTGGGTCTTTCAGTAACTCTGATCTCATTTTTTCAGCCATAATGGCTAATCAGTGATCCCTGAAGATCCATGTCTCTCCATTATTCCAGGGCTGGAGTTACAGGCATGAACTATATTGGGAGTGTAGATCTGAACTCAGATCTGTACTTTCACCCTTGTATCTGGGGTACCTTATTTTTACCTTTGTTTCCTGATTTCATCTAGGAATACAACTAAATGTACATTATCTAAAAGAATTCACCCAGTTACTGCGTTTCACTTTTCATTTTATTGGCTCTAGACCAAGAATTTATATTTGGGTGTTCCATTTTCAGAAACTGTAGTCACAGTTGGCTTTAGAATTTAACTCTGAGAACAAGATAACAAATTTATTGCTGGAAGGATTGTGAATTGAAAGAGTACAGTGACCTAGAACTGCTAGATGTGTGTCATGACTTCTTTACCTTGGTAATCATGACAATTCAAAAAAAATTAAGCCAATAAAACTTAGAAGAAAACAAAACAATATAAGCAAATTTATTAAGTAAAGGATTTATTTGGCATTGTGTCTTCACTTTTCAAATATATTATCCAAAATGGTTCTGTGCCCCCTTCTTCCTCCCAAGATTTAAAATCAACCACACTGTGGGTGATGCATGTGGTAGAGAGAATGCTATATTTTACAGTTTACAGAGACATTTGATAATCATTGGTATTGTTTCATTATGACTTCAGACCAGGGCTCCAAACAGGATCCCTTCAAGACTTGGAACAAAGTTAAGTTGAGGATGATTTCTTATTTCTAAAACCATTGAGGGACATGAAAACAAATGTTCAAGTTTAAAAGTTTGAGTTGTAGGCAATATATTCATTTATACACCAATCAAGTGTATTTTTTGGTAAAATGCTTCCCTAAATATATGTACGACTCTAGGTTTGATCCCATGTGTGTTTGTGTATGTGTGTATGTGTATGATAGAGAGAGAATATTTACAGAAGATATATTTTACTATTTGTTATTATTAGTTTATTTATATGAAATATTTACTGTACAATTATACTCTTGAGAGCTAACTTTAAACTATACAACGACTGAAGTAAAAGTTTTAAATTACTCATTAATGAACCTTTTCAGGGTTCAAAATCCTTGCAAAATCTTTGAAACACAAACTCCATTGGACAATATACTTTCTTGGCCTGTGATCCCTCATGATCTACAGAGTCTCCCTTATAAAACGTGTCTTTGATCTCAAAGCACAGTCACCATAAGCACCAGGTAAATGAATAGCAACTGTTCACCCAAGTACATTTTCTGTCCTGAAACAAACAATAAAAACTACATACCACAACTGTTTAAAGACCTGATGTCCTCTCTCTATCTATACATTGAACTGCGATTTCAACATTCAATAGTCAATCAGTTATAGAAACTTTAGAAGCCATTAAAGCTACTCTTTGCAGCAATGTGCTAAACAGTGGAGAATGGATTGGACCTTAAGCGCAGTGCAATGAAAAGAGACATAAAATTTTCCAGGATTCACGTCATGGTTGCAAAGGGATTTAGAAAAAGGAATTCACTCATTTTTTTGGCTGTAGTGGGATAATAGGTAAAGATTCTTTAGCAATGGTTATGTAGATAAAAACATGTGCATGACAATCTTCTATCAATCTACCATCTATTATCTGTCTGTCTGTTTGTCTGTCTGTCTGTCTTCTATGTCTTATCTACCTATCTCTTTTTCAGGGAACTGAGAGAGCAGCAGAAAGCATACACAAACCACCATCCCCAACTGTCTTTAGTCACATGATGTTAAATATATATCGGGCAAGCTGGGGTCCTTTTTCACAGTGGACTGTATTTTAGGCACTTTTGAAGAATTCCCCCTCTTGCAACTGTCATGTAGAAATTGGCATCATTGAATAAATGAGGAAACTGAGGCCCTGATGGGTGAAGATGGTGGGCTAAGCCTTGGGTTAGAATAGAAAGAATAACGGTTTGAACTGTTGTTCTTTCTAATATCCTACAACTTCTAAAACAGGTTAAATTTTACCTTTTTAACTTCTTTGCTGTTTCACAGAGAGTGAAATCTTCAGCTTAATTATTGTGTGTTAATGGATAGAGAAAGATTTAACCTCCTCATCAAGTACATTAATTAAACATAAACCTAACTCATACAAAAGCAAATAAAACATGGAGTCCCACAGAAGTGGGTGAGCTTTGATAGCTGCTTTGCAACCATCCCTTAATTCCTGACCCCATATCTGAAACAGGAGAGGGGATTCTGGGAGACACCTGTCAAAACTGAAGATGTCAGTTTGCCCCAGGTTTGCCTTATCCTACAGTATTTCCTCTTGAGAATTTTCACCTTGCAAACTATATGAGGACATCATTCTCTCATAGACACGTTGTCCTGGTGGACAGTAACTCACATTCACAGAGCTGCCTGTCCTTTGGCTGTCTCCTTGAACTTTATACATCTGTTATTTCCTCGTCTGGTCTATGGCAGCTGTCTTCACCATGAAAATCTTACAAAGTGTTTACTGATTTGGGGAGGAATTTTGATGATTTCAACATTTAGACAGTACCTAATTGTTGTTATAATATGAGATTATGTGACATAAGAGAAGCAGCCTGGAGAGATGGCTCAGCAGTTAAAGAGTGCATATTGCACTGCACAGAACCTGAGTTTATTCAGTTCTCAAACCAACATCCTACAGTCCACAACCTTCTGCAACTCCAGCTCCAGGGGAGCCAGTGCCTCTGTCCGCCTCAGGTACCTGTACTCACAGGCAAATACTGGCATACATATGCACATACATACACATATCTTTAAAAGAAAGCAAAATAATTTGTGTTTATTCACGATTTTCTCATATAGTTTCTCACAATCCCTCCAAAATACAGTAAATGAAGTGTCTTTCTTTAGAAAAGTCCATCATGTATTTGATACTTTTCTAAGGATAGCCTTTAAAAATAACATATACGGGGCCGGAGAGATGGCTCAGGGGTTAAGAGCACTGGCTGTTCTTCCAGAGGTCCTGAGTTCAATTCCCAGCAACCACATGGTGGCTCACAACCATCTGTAATGAGATCTGATGCTTCTTCTGGCCTGCAGGCAAACACGCAGCCAGAAAACTGTATACATAATAAATAAATAAATACATAAATAAAAAAATAACATATACATATATGTATATAAGGACAATTAATGGGGAAAAAGAGGACATGAATTTGAAAGACAGCAAGGAGAGATTTCCGAGGAAGTTTGGAGGGAGGAAAGTGAAGGGAACAATTATGGCATTATTTTATAATTTCAAAAAATAAAAGAAATAATTTTAACAGATAGCAGAATGGGACTTGATGGCTGCTCTAGAAAAAGATCCTGGAGACAATGCTAGCATTTCTTCAGTATAATGCATTTTAAAGACCACTTGATCCAAACTGTAGTCAAACTCTTGCATTTTGTTGTCATGATAGAAGACAAGAGAGGAGCAGGCTACCTTGAAAAACAATCATGCTCATCTATTTTGAAGTAATGGCTTCAAAATCTAATGAAAACAACTTTCATTATATTGGAGAAGTTAATATCAATATTATTAATGTTCTTTTTCTAAATAAAAATAGCATCCATCTAGAAAATAATCCACCCAGCATTAAGAGCTCTTATGAATCATTTTCTTAATTTTTTCCATCTGGTCATTTCTAAGAAAAAGCTATTCAGGATTTCCAAGTAACAAATATATCAAGCTAGGTAAAATTTTACTCACACAATTTCACACACACACACACACACACACACACACACACACACACACACACACACAAATAAACCTACCAAAGGGAATAAAATGTACTCTTCAGTTTCAAAGAAGCAGGTTTTTCTCCACCAATTCTATGACAATTTATGAGCTCATTTATAACTGAGGTCATGCAACTAAATGATCCACCAGAAGAGATGGGCCATGACCACAATGGCTATGCAATATCTGTAGTATCTGAGACAGTCTTGGCCAAAGCCAGCACTAGTGGCTTTGAAAGACTATCTGTTCTTGTATGAGCAATTGTTAGTCATTGATTACCTCTATTACCTTGATGATTATATAAACAACCAGGTGTCATTGTTTTCTCTTTTATTTATATTGTTCAAAGCACTAAAGACATTTGTTGCTAGAGAATTTCTCTAGCTCCCACCACCAAGTCCCGCCAGTCCCAGAGCCCACTTATAAAATAAACACACAGACTCTTACATTATTTAAACTGCTTGGCCATTAGCTCAGGCCTATCATTGTCTAGCTCTTACTCTTATATTTAGACCATTTCTATTAATCTTTACTTTGCCACGTGGCTCGTGGCTTACCAGTACTTTACATCTTCCTTGTCCTGGCACGGCTCCAGGCTACCATCTAAGCATTTATAATTAACGTAAGCCTCCATGTGGTAATTTGGGAAGCAGCTGCTGGGTATTTGAGAATTGCTGGTGGCACAGAAACTTCCATTTGCAGCCTTCAATCTACCTAATGCTGAGACTCTTTAATACAGTTCCTCCTATTGTGGTTACTCCCAAATTATAAATTATTTTTGTTGCTACTTCATAACTATAATTTTACTACTGTTATGAATCATAATTTAAATACCTGTGTTTTCCAATCATCTTAGGTGACCCTGTGAAAGGGTCTTTTGACCCCCAAAGGGGTCATGACTCACTGGCTGAATAACAAAATGTCAGATAAAATGAAGCCAAGCCAAAAGATTCTTTCCTTCACTGTCTTCTTATCACAGAGGATCCTCAGAACTACTTCCAGTTCATCTGAACTTAACCATGGTGAGGTTTATACCTGGGTGTTCATTGAGCAGTAGGCAATAGCCAGATTCAGTGGGACTCTCTTAGATGTTGCTGAGCCTCTTTTTGATTCCTTTTCTAATAAATATCATCAGTTCATATCCACCTGGGTTAGACAATGTATAGATGCTACTTTCACCTCCCAGGAAGCCAGGATCATCCAAAACAAAGCTAAAGGGTTACATTGAATTTCATAATATATATTCTTAAAATATTAACCTTTTGTTTTTCAATGCAAATTGCATACTACAGTCTATGTGTGGTGATATATTGTGTAACCTAATAAACTTAACTGGGAATCAGAGTACAGAGCCAGCCACTAGATTAGACATAAAGGCCAGACAGTGGTGGCACACACCCTTAATCCTATCACTCGGGAGGAAGGCAGAGATCTGTCTGGATCTCTGTGAGTTCAAGGCCACATTGGGAACAGAGCGAGGTGTGGTAGCACACTCCTTTAATCCCAGTACTTGGGATCTTATGTTTTTGTTTGGGAAGCACACAAGCCTTTAATTCCAGGAAGTGATGCCTGGGCATAGAAAGGTATAGAAGGTGTGAGGAAACAGGAACTCATTCTCTTGAGGCTGAGGATTTTGTAGAGGTAAGAACGTGACTGACTTGTTCTGTTTTTCTGATCTATCAGCTTTCACCCCAATATCTGGCTCTGGATTTTTTTTTATTAATAAGATAATTTAGCAAATTGTGTTACAAATCTACTACAGGAGAATTAAGTTTTCATCCTCTATCAAATGTCCATATTTGAACATTAGCCTACTTTTATTCCTGAAATATTTCAAGTTAATTTTATTCCCATAGATGGACTACAAAGAAAACAAAATAATACTACTGCATCATTTCTGTAAATATTAAGAGAGGGTCACTCAAGTGAGGCAGAAGTTACTAGAATACATCATCTGAATGGGATTCTCAGTCTTTTGTAGACTGGTTAACATAATACATTGTTGTTTTGGTTACTCTCTCATTGCTTTGATAAAATCCCAACAAAAACAACTTTTAAACAAAGAGCTTATTTTGCCTTATAATTTCAGAAGGAAAAGTCCCGTTGTGGTAGACAAGATATGGCAGTAAGGAAGGCACAGTGGCAGAAGACTGTGGGGGTACGGTGTGGGGGCATGTCCTAATAAATCCCCTTTATATGTATTATAGAAACATATTATATAACATATATATAAATTATTAATAATGTATTAAATATTATATATATATATAAATATATAAAGGGGATTTATTAGAATGGCTTACGGACTGTGGTCCAGCTAGTCCAGAAATGGCTGTCTACCAATGAAATGTCTAAGGATCCAGTAGTTTCTCAGTCTATGAGGCTGGATGTCTCAGCTGTTTGTAAGTATATTCTGGAATCCCAAAGATGTAGGCTCTAATATCAGTAAAGGAATGGACTTGCTAGTCAGAGCAAGAGCAGGCAGAGTGAGAAAGCTTCCTTCTTGCATGTCACTTTCATAGGCTGCTAGTAGAAGGTGAGGCCCAGATTAAAGGTGGATCTTCCCACCTCAAATAATTTAATTAAGAAAAAAATCCTCACAGGTGTGGCCAGCCATTTGGGTTTTGGTTAATTCCAGAGTCAAGCTGACAACCAAGCATATCTATCACACATTGCATCCACACTCAGAAAGCAGAAAGTGCTGAATGTAAGTCCGGTCTGGAAGCAGAGAGAAACCAGGAAGTAGCACTGGTGTGGAGACCCACAGAGGCTTCCTAGTGAGACCTTACTCAGGGTCAGAGAATCAGCTTGCTTTACCCAGCAGGGCTGCATAATGGGATGATTTGACCATGGGTGGGGTTACCAGGCGTTTTGAAGGGTCTACACCTGGCTGTATGATATGCTTTGATCTTGCAAGGGAGAGGTCTTTTGCCTCACCCATTGGCATGCTATAAAAAGCCCTTTTCAATAAAGGATGGGACTTTTGGGTATCGACCCAGGCCCTCCCAAAGCTATCCGGTGTTTCTGTCTTCTCATCGGCTAGGTCTCTCTTTCTATCTATCATTTCTTAACTCCTCTCTCCTCTACCTAAGAACCCTTCAAAAGGCAGGAGAAGGTGGGAGCTGGACTCCCACAGACCACACATGCTGGTCTATAAAACCTCACTGCCCTCACCCAAGTGGCTCACTTCCTTCAACAAAGTTCTACTTCTTACAGGTTTCACAGTGCTGCTAACATGATCTTCTAGGGGACATTTTATGTTTAAACTACAATAGGTGAGCAAACAAGTTTATCCACTGAAGTAAATAGGTCTACCATGGGAGGGAGCTTCCATGCCATACAACTTCCTAGTGAGCAGTTTAAGCACCTGTGGGCTAGTCTCTCACTAACTATTGGATCCCTGATGCTCAGTTTCTTTCAGTTCCTTTTTAATTTGAGATGTAGTTTGACACCTCACAGGAATGTTCAAAATAAGGAAAGAGAGGCCACGCATCTTGAACACTGACTCTATCTTCATTTTGTGTTGTTCCCTGTTGTTTAGTAGAGCTGCATAAGCAATGGCCAAAACACAGGAGATGCTGTGAGTGTAAGCCATACGACGAGACAAAGGATTGTCTTTTTTCTTTATACTTTGAATGACTTCCTCAGGGTTAGAACATACCAAGCCATAGAACAGTGGCAGAAAATGGAGTGTTTGAGTTCTGAGCTCTATACACACAATAGTCCGTTACTATTATTTTGGTAGAATGATTTTCATTGAAAAATGCCTTGAATCATTCTACTATCATGTTATACTATATTACTTTGAATTATCATTGTGAAATTTTGTATTCTTCCGATTAAGTATTATGAGTGCTGTAGTGGTTTGAATGAGAAATGTCCCCCAACAGTCCATATATTTGAGCACTTGGTACCCAGCCAGTGGCACTGTTTAGGAAGCTTATAGAAAAATCTGCTGCAGAAAAGTCTGTTACTGGGAGCCGGCTTGGAGGGTTTAGAGCCTCACCCATTTCCGGTTTTCTCCCTCTGCTTCCTGCATATTCATGGTGACATAATTGCTTTGCTTCCTGCATATTCATAATAACGTGATCTCTTAGCTTTCTGCTCTGGAGCCTCACCTGCTGCCATCCCTCCCCTGACATTATTGACTCTCCCACTTGAAAGCTGAAGTAAACTCTTCCACAGGTCACTTTCATTCATGATGTTTTATCATGGCAACAGAAAAATGCCTAACACAATCACCATCTTAATGTATATGACTTTCTGATTGTTTTTGTGTTTTCTTCCCACAGAGTAAGAAGAATAGATATTATGAAGATAGTTTTTAATGTGTGTAATGTCTAACCAGGATATTTTTTTGTTGTCTCAGTTCAACTTGGGTTTCAAAGATGAAGAGTGCACACAGTTCTCTGCCTTCCAAAGGTATCTGGTCACTTATATACAGTCTTCAGAATTGCTTGCCCACAACAGATTCTTCCTGTCTTGGTCTCTCACTTGTATTATAGACTATTATTTTAAGGTATGTTGCTTTTATTTATGCTGTGGAACATTTGCTTTAATGATACAAGAATGCGTTGCTTTTTTTTTTATGTTGCATCTGTTTAACTCTGTGAAGCTGTGATTGTTTGCCTGTCTAAAACACCTTCTTGCCAAATAAAGAGCTGAAGACCAATAGCAAAGCAGGAGAAAGGATAGGCAGGGCTGACAGGCAGAGAGAATAAGCAGAAGAAGAAATCTAGGAGGAAAGAGAAGAACAAGCAAGAGAAGGAGAAAAATGCAAGGGGCTAGACACCCAGCTACACAACCAGGAATGAAGTAAGAGAGAAAGATCTACAGAAGTAATAAAAAGGTAAAAGCCCAGAGGCAAAAGGTAGATGGGATAACTTAGGTTAAGAAACGCTGACGAGAAGCAAGCCGAGCTAAGGCTGGGCATTTATAATTAAGAATAAGCCTCCATGTGTGATTTATTTGGTAGCTGGGTGGCAGAGCCCCAAGAGCAAACAGTAATACAACCAATGATATATCTGCCTTCCATTTTATAAGACAAAAACAACAGGTAACTGTTCATTATAGAGACAGATAGATCATTTGGGGAACAATAGTCAGCATTGTTCAGCATTTCCTTCCGTTTTCTTAACTGACCCCAGACTGGATGAGGCTTCTTAGTTCTTGATATGTGAGGAGTTAGGAAAACAAAGAGGTTGGCTCTCACCTGCAAAACTTAAAGACAAGAGGATGGCTGGAAAAAAGAATCTTTTTCTCTGAATATGGAGAGAAGTAGAATCAGTGTGTGCACCAGAGAGGGCAGCAGGGAATGAGTAGCCTGGAAAGAAGACAGTGGGAAAACTGCCTTCCCCTGGCTGAGAGAAAAGGTGAAGAGGCTGCCTAGAGACAGCTCTAGAAGAAAAAGAACAGATAGATCTCACAGTCATGACCTACGTTAGGGCATTGATTTGTCAGTAATGCATGCAAATATCTTGTTCATTCCTGACTTGGGTGTCAGAACTTAGATATGATAACGAAAAACTTTACCTTCACCTTCTATACTCAGGATGGTTTCTTGCATTCTGCTTGATGATGTAGGTTCAGGTAGGAGAAATAGGGACATAAAGACGATTTACCAGTTGGTGAAGTTATAGTTTTGTGCTCAGCGTTGTATTTTGGGGTTTCTTTAGAGAGCTGCTCACATCATGATTTACTGACAAATCAATGCCCTCTTCTTTTTTCTTTTCTGTCATTGGGTTTCTAACACTGAAATGTTTGATTGCTTCTTCCATCTGGAGTTTATTTGTCTAAGACGCAGAATCTGGTAAGCACGGATTGAGTACACAGAACCGTCTGGGGAAACTACTGTTTCTATGACTACATCACTTTTAATCAATACTTACATCCTAGTTTGAAGCACAGTTGTCCTTACTCTCCACTAAAGGCTGAAGCGACTTTCAATAATCCATTTTTCTTATTCATCTTAACTCTTTTTTCTTAGCCACAACCTGTCCCTACTACCATTTATACCCCATCTATTGTCAGGGATGCAAATGGTTCTACGATTTGTTAATGTCCAAGAAAGGCCCTCACCTCTGAATCATTTTTTCCCCAAACATAAATCCCTGGGCCAACAAAGAAAAGTGGTATTTTTCCATCTCCATAATTCCTGTTATTTTAAGTCTATCCTTTAACCAGAGTGGCTTTGTGTTTCTTTTTCCTTGATAACTCACAGGTTCAAATGTAAGAATTTATTATTATAAGGAACAATTATGAGGTTCAAAGCACGCTGTGTGCATTCCATGCTTCTAACTTCTGGTACTGATATACGGAATGAAATACTTGTGGTTTGTCCACTCGCATGAAATGGATGAGCTCCAACTGCTGGTGGTGAAAGGCTTAATGAATGTCTGCCTTCGTCAGACCCAACAGGGACCTCGTATCATGGGAGGTCGCCCAAGAGCTGTATTGCAGCATCTCAAAAACAAACTTTCACCATTTAACTTATTCATTCCAGCTATTCTTCAGCATCAACAATGGCAACCACCAAAGGGGCAGGGGGATGGCTTTGCTGGTTTTCTTGCTTTAAACACCATCCTGGGGTTTAAGATGTCAAGATATCTTTTTTTTTTCCACTGAACTAGACAAACGACTGACCTTTTTGAACAGCTCTGACATTTTGCTTCTTCAGTGCCATGTGTTCAGCATTTTGATAACTCCCCACTCATAAAATCTCTCTAATTTAATGAGATAATACATTCCCTTAGCAGAACAAAAAAATAAAATTTAAAACAAAAACAGAGCATTACTTTTTTTTCTTTAAACAATTATTTATTTTTTATTTTATGCATGAATATTTTGTCTGCATGTATGTATGTGCCCCACATGCATACACTGCCTGCAGGGGCCAGAAAAAGATCCTTTAGGAATGGAGTTACAGATGATCATGAGCTGCCACATGGGTGCTGGGAACCACATCCAGGTCCTCTGTAAGAACATCAGGTGCTCTTTATTGATGACCCATCTCTCCAGTCTCTCTTTTTCTTTTTAATATTTACTTATGTTTATTCAAAAATAGGACTACTTAATTGCTGAGTATTTTCTAATTTTCCCTGTCTTGATTCTTTAACAGTAGAACAGCTGTGTTTTCCTATATGATATTTGTAATTTTATAATGAATAAATGCATTTTTAGCTACTTGTGTACATGCATCCCACTCCTAGAATAATGAGGGGTTTATTTTGAAGTTAAATATTTAAATTGAAATTCTTTATTAGCATAGACTTAACACTATATCCATTATAAAGTGATCCAATAATGCAGTTGAATATTAACAAATGAATAACCTGTGATCTGTGTACTATACTTTAAACAATTTGATACTTTCAGATTGTTGGAACATTTATATCATGCAATATTCCGCCTTGTCAATAATGGTCCATAGATCCAAAAGGTATACTATATAACATATCAGATATAACACACCCATTTACTCAGTTATGTGCCCTTTGTCATGGCAGAGGCTGCACATAGACACAAAAACCCATTGTTATTTGATACTACTCACGTATAAAAGAAGATAATTCATGTCTTTTTTGTAATAATATACATCATATAGTTCAAAGTGGCCAAGAGAATGTTGGCCAGACATGTCCATTATGACCATTAGGCCCACTTCCTAACAGAATCTCACAAACACCTCTAGTCTCTTTTCACATCTGTCTCTAAAATGGAAAAGGCTTGAAACCCTATATAGGGTAGAACTGTGAATTAGAACCAGATTGCTTAAATAAGCACACATAATGTTATCTGTCTAGGAACATGCATTTCTATCCATGATATAATCTGAAAATAGATGTGATGATGCTGAATCTCAGAGATTACAGGATGCATTTGTTATGGTGCAATTAGAATAAATCAATGATTCTAATTAATTTAAAACTCAGTGCTTTGAAAGGGGTACTAACAGAATGGTCTAAATTTTGTGTCACTGACGTAATGCTAATGAGAAGTTAAGAAATTGTTTTGAAACATGAAGTGTGTTAAAACAGTGGCTGCCCAGTCCATGTCATTTCATTGAAGAATACATGGTAGGTAACTGAAGTACAGTGAAAGCAGGAGGAGCATACTAAAATGAATGTGCTTATTGAAGATTCAACTCTTAGATGCACAGTTGAAAGGAACATTGTCCAGGGTAGTAGTGCCCCCCTCTAACAATGTACAATAGAAAGGGAGAAACATGTATAAAAACTCACTTGTTTTTAAGTCGATGTCAGGGTAGATCCGCACATCAAGATTTCAGGTTGATAAACGCCACTCCTTCTATGTTCTGAGTAACAGAGATAAATATAAAGAGAATCTGGATAGGCATGATAATTAGTGAAAACAAACAGTTTTAAAAAACACAACTCTAAAAAAGATTAATTCAAGGATATGATCTTAAAATATTATTTTAGCTGGTTCCCAGAGAATACGATTGTACTGCCTAACAGTAGGTGAGGGGGCAAAGAAAGTGAATCAGATAAGAGAATTATTGTACTGAAAAATTCAAATGTAGCTCTTGGCACATGAAATCCACTGTAAATAAAATGATTGAGAAGTGTATTGGTAAAGACTCATTTCTAAACTTTAAAATTAGTGTTGGGTTCACCAGTTTTCAGCAGAACCAATCATATTGTCAAAAGCTTCTTCATGAAGACCAGAGAGGAGCTTGATACAATGACCAGGGGGAGTCTTGGGTTTCCTACCAGAAGGAAGGGCAAGTGTCTTCTATACGTAGCTAGGGAATAAAAACCATAGCTTGGCAACTGAAGAAACTGAACAAGAAAAGCTGATGCAGTTTATCAAATCCATTCCTCTCCTGTCCCAAGCATGTCATAAGCTACCTTTCCCAGCTTCCTTTGACTTCCATAACTGAGAAAATTGTCCATAAATTATGAATGAAAGTGACGCTTATTCTTCCAGGCCTGGCCCATCAATCCATGTACATAGACTTTAACTCTCTTTGTCCCCTTTGCATTAACTAAATAGAGAAGACTTTGAGTCTTGCGGATGGGGAGACATAGGACATTGCAGGTGTACATGCAGACAGAACACTGTATACATAATAAATAAATAAATCTTTTAAAAAAAAGAAGAAGAATCCTAGGCCCCTCAGAGGTCACGTAGATGACTGTCTATCTTGAAACACCTGAAGGGAATGAGAAATAAACTTTTATTTAGTTAGAATTGAGGTTTTTTTTTTTTTATAACCTGTATTAGGTGGAATGATGATCCCATCTAAAGACTACTTTCTAATCTCTGGAACCTATGAATGTATTATGGGATGTGTCAAAGAAGGAAAATAAAGATTGCTGATCAAGTTTTAAATGCTTTCAGCTGACCTTGCAGTAGAGAGTTTGCCCTGTACTATAAGTAGGTTTATTATAAGTAGGCTTAATGTGAGGACAGCGGACATAAAAAATGGCAAAGGGACAGAGGAGGACAGAACAGTGCATTATCAAGACATCATCCACTGTTGCCGGCTTTGAGGTGAAAGAAATGGACACAAACCAAGTATTAGAGAGGGCCCCTCAAAACAGGAGAAGAGAGGGAAATAGATTTTCCCCACCCCCATGAGGAAGAAAGTCTTCTGAATATCTTGATTTTAGCCTAGAAAGAATCACTTCAGATTTCTAACCTGTAGAACTATAAGATAATAAATATGTATTATTCAAGCCACTTATTTTATGATAATTTGCCAGAACAGCAATAGAAAACTAATGCACAGTTATTAGTGTGACATGTTAGGTTGAAGTTAAATGGCAATTTTAAAATCTCTCCTGAACCCCCTCCTTTTTATTCTATCAAAGCAACCCCTCAGTCAGCATGCTGATTGTTACAGATAAAAGCCGAAAAAACATACAATGGATACTCTCCAGAAAGATCTGAACTTTGGAGGAGAAGAAAGATTATGGTTAATGCATAAATCTTTACCAGATGGAAGTTCAGTCTAGACTAGAGTGCAGGCAAATTATCATTCTGGCCAGTGAATGACAGTATATAGTTCTCTTAGTTGACCTTCCAACATTCCAGAACCTTCCTTTATCTGATTTCAATTTTTTTTTCAAAAGTGAGAAAGTTTCTAAGACTGGGGAATCAAGCTCTAAGATATCTCAGCTATGCCCAAGATGAAAAGACATTTTCTTTAGCACTCTAGCTTGACTTTCACTGTCCAAAGTGGAAGGAGAAACATGAACCTACTCTTTCAAGTCTCTCTTTGCCCTAAGCTGCTGTGGAACCACATGAGCCCACATTTCTCTGACGTTTATCAGGAAAATCAAGCTATTAAGAACAGAAATCTTTGCATGCTTGGTATTTTCTTATAGTAATTATTATCAGGATTAATGCGTAACAAAAAAGAAATATGACAGTTGTGGGTAATGTTAAATTGATCCCAACAGTTACCATGGAATTAAGGTTTTTTTTTTTTTCATTTAATCATCAAGTATTTAGAAATAATGTAATCACCTAAACTTTTTGTGTGTGTGTGTGTGATACAGGATCATTATGTGACCCTAGCTTGTCTGGAAGTTGTTATATGGACCGTGCTGCCCTCCTACCCACAGAGATGCATCTGCCTCTGCCTCCCAAGTACTTGGATTAAAGGTAGGCATCAGCATATCCGCCTGACACCTACACTTTTGACAAAGGGACAAAAAATGACCAAAGCGCCTAAGATCTGTAAAGACTGATCATCATAGCTGACATTATTAGAATCATACTATGGTCAATAATGGAGTAAGAAAGGAATGGTTCTGATACAAGATTCCAAAGAAAGTAGGAAACTCAGAGATGGTTCAGCAGTTAAAAGAACTGTTTGCCCTTGCAGAGGACCTGAGTTTGGTTCTCAGCATCCATGTGGCACCCCCAGTTCTAAGTGATCCAATGCTCTCTTCTGGCCTCCACTGACACCAAAGGCATGTGGTGCACATACATTCATGTAGGCATTCATACACATAAATCACAATTTTAAAAAAGAAAAGAAAGTAGGGTGCAAAACCTCCATCATCAGATAGATGATAATGGTCTTTCTGTTGAGTGGAGTTCTGCCTCATAGCTGTTAAAAGACAACTGAGGAATTGCTGCGACTAAGGTGGAGAAATAACTGTTTCTGTGCTTTGTCTGGAGATAAGCATACAGGAGGAACTGGCATGGAAGTATAGCAAAGACAGGATCACCCAACAATTTCAATAAAGCATTAGGATCAGGAACACTAGTTATCTTTCACAGGGCTAAAAACGTTTAATATTCTCTCTCCCCTGCATATTTTCAGAAGACGTTAAGGAATCCTTGCGAATGTCCTACAGGCCTAAAGACCCTTATAGGGAACACCGTAGTGTAAGTACCCTTCCCTCATCTCCTCCTATATTTCTCCTTTAGATGGCTTAGACAGATAGACAGACTTCTAGTTATCGTATAACTGACAACATTTTCTTAAGACTTCACTGCACGCGGGGCAAGAGAGAGATGACTCAGTGGGTAAAAAGCACAGAACGCTCTTCCAGAGAGCTCAGGTTCAATTTCAACACCGCCGTAGGAGCTTACAACCTCTTATAACTTCAGTCCAAAGGAGTGTGATGCCTCCTTCTGGCCTCCCCAGGTACTACACACACATGTGGAACAGACATACAGGCAACCAAAAGACACTCCTATACATAAAATAGAAAGACTTCCCTTCATAGTAACTCTTCCCTACTTCGTTGCAGACAAACACAAACAAAGACCATATGTGTATCAATGTGAGGCTTTGAAAGCTCTGTCACAGAGAGGAATGCCTATGAAATACAAAGAAAGGGTTCCACACAGACAGCATTTCAAATTACAATCAAATGGCTTTCCTTTTTTTCTCTCTCAAAATCTTCATTACCTGTAGCTAGAGTTTTCCTGCCTGGCCCACAGTCAGGGCAAATCTCTCTCACCTGCCAGTCCCACAGCTGCTCAGACCCGACCAAGTAAACACAGAGACTTATATTGGTTACAAACTGTATGGCCGTGGCAGGCTTCTTGCTAACTGTTCTTACAGCTTAAATTAATCCATTTCCATAAATCTATACCTTGTCACGTGGCTCGTGGCTTACCAGCATCTTCACATGCTGTTTGTCATCATGGCAGCTGGCAGTGTCTCTCTGACTCAGCCTTCCACTTCCCAGCTTTATTCTCCTCCTTGTCCCGCCAATACTTCCTGCCTGGCCATTGGCCAATCAGTGATTTATTTATTGACCAATCAGAACAACACATTTGCCATACAGAACATCCCACAGCAATTACCTACTAAAACCCACTGAATCTACAAAGATAAGTCATAAGTCATTAGCATCTGTTGGCATTCTTCAAAATCTAGTCTCCAAGCTCTATAAAGAGCAAGGAGTTCTTCAAAAACAGCCCAAAGCCTTCTGTGAGGTTGGATGTACTATATATTATTGGTGAATTGTCACATGCTTTGTAAATTCATTAAAAAGAAACTGTTTAGAAGCTAGTGCTCCCTCCCCCTAGAACATCAGACCCAACTAAGTTTATGAAATGTCGTCAAAGACCCCTTGGGGATGGAATGGCCACCAAGTCTGTGCCAGATAACAACAATCAAAACAGTCCCCACAGTAAAATGCTGAGCTCTTAAAAATAGCTGCCAGGTAGACTGTAGACTAGGACACTCTTGTTTACCACATGATGCAAAACCAGGTATAGTGAGAAAGAGAAAATGGAGATTCTGCCATGGGAAACTCATCCGGGGAAAGTTCAATCAAGAACTCCAGTTGATGCCTCAAGAGTCTTCCCCAGTCAACTTCTGTGGGATGTTGGGAATACCTGTTTTGTGATGTTTGGGGATGGCTCATCTTGCTATCAACCTACCTATCAATCATCTATCTGTCTATCATCTATCTCTTGCTATTTGTTCCTTTACTTTGATTGATTCATACTTAATAAACTTACTCATACAAAAAAGTATAATTATGTTAAAATCATTCTCCAAATCCTATACAAGGGTGTGGCCACTATGTATGGTGAAGTAAATATGAGAAATTTATTACCAGTGATTGCCTATCACTCCTTCAGCTCTGTGATTATCCTCTTGACTGCTTGATTTCTATCAAAATAATGTATTTTGATTCTGTCCAAATTCAAATACCAACCTAAAGTTTGGAATTAATGAAAACAGGCCTGTAAAGATGAGAAAGACAACTCTAATACACTGGAAACTTGCTATTTTAAATTAAGACTAGTTTAGCAGATGCCATTTTGTCACTGACCAAATCATTAAATTGGTGCCTTGGCAAGAGCCTTTTGTACTTTTCTGAAGGTTCTCAGGGCCCAAACCTCTGTGGTGTTGAACAAGCAGAGTAAATATGTTCCTTGCCGCTTACATCCCAAGTCTGAAGGTTTCCGAAGCTCTGTCCCTGAAGACGGGCTACACTCAGAGTGGACCAGCCAGCAGCAGGGTGTCTTACAGCTGTGGAGCTTGGCTTGGCAGAGGAAACCCTCAGCAGCAGGTGCACCATCTGCTGATGTCAACAAACAAGGATGGGCATGTGCCATCCTTACCATTGCTCCCTAAGCTTGAATAGCAGCTGTCCCTGTGGTGGTATTGTGTTCCCCGAATATTGTGCACACTAATAAACTTATCTGGGGTCAGAGACAGAACATCCACAATAATAAACATAGAAGTTAGGCAGTGGTAGCACACACCTTTAATCCTAGCATTCCAGAGGCAGAAATCTCTCTGGATCTCTGCGAGTTCAAGGCCACATTGGAAACAGCCAGGCATGGTGACACACGCCTTTAATCCCAAGAAGTGAGCCTTTAATCTCAGAGAGTGATGGCAGATAGCAGAAAGGTATATAAGGCATGAAGACCAGAAACTAGAAGCATTTGGCTGGTTAAGCATTTGGCTGGTTAAGCTTTTAGGCGTGTGAGCAACAGTTCAGCTGAGATTCATTCAGGATGAGGACTCAGAGGCATCCAGTCTGAGGAAACAGGATCAGCTGAGAAATTGGTGAGGTGAGGTAGCTGTGGCTTGTTCTGCTTCTCTGATCTTCCAGCATTCACCCCAATAACTGGCTTCAGGTTTGATTTTATTAGTAAGACCTTCTAAGATTCCTGCTACACGTCCCACTTTATCTGTTTGCAGAGAAGGAAAATTAAGCTTCCCAGGAAGCCCTTCCCATCTTAGGAATCCGGTGCACAAGGCAGTCTATGGCTTCACAGGTTTTGCTTCTACTGAAGCTGCTTTTCTCTATGCAATAAGGTTTCCCTGAGGCATCCAATAGAGGCAGCGAGCTGGTGGTGTTCTCCTTGCTATTGTTCTTCTGTGTAGTTCTTGTTTTACATTCTCTTAGAAAGTGAAAATAGTATCTACAGTTGAGTATAGTTCAGCCAACAGTTGTTTAAATGATTTATCTAAAGACTTACTTCAACATAAATAATACTCTTCCCGTATTTTTGGTAGTTACTGACAATATATTTTCAAACCACTTGACAAATGTAGTAGGAACTAAGATATCATTAACATCATAATGGGCTCTAGTACTCTCTGGGCTTAATGGGGTACCCTAATGTAGAGAATTACCTCTGAAGAATTCCCTTCCCTTTTTCCTGGGGGTTAATGTGTGTGGGTACTATGCTCCATCCCATGGCTGCTGTAAAGCCACTGAGAAAGCTATCCCTATCTGTAGGTCATTATGTATTGGCACCTTCTTGTAGAATTACCTCAGTTAAAGAACACAGCCTTGCCCAAGATTAGACCCTTTCCCAGGGAATCAATGGAAGAATTGGTTTAAGGACATGTTTACCACATCCCAACAGGAGTCAATTCCAAAGGTCTTCCTAGTTCCAGAGGTGCCTGTGGAGTCCAGTATGGCTATCATTTGACCTCCAATGCAATGGGACTTCTCCCTTGATGGTTGTTGATCCTACCACAGTAACAATCTGGACTTCTAAATTTTACTTCAGAATCTGCCTTCAGGGGAAGCAAATCTTGACCACAAAGCTCTGATGTGGCACCTCTTAGTCAGCTCTGAAATCATGTCCATACAAGTACCATTATATGGACTGATTAAATTGTATTTATATATTTAGGTAACCCATTTAGGAGTGTGTGTGTGTGTGTGTGTGTGTGTGTGTGTGTGCTATAAATTTGAGTGATTGGTGTAGGGCTGAATTTAAGGGTTTGGAAGGAGTAAAAGGAAAGGGGAAAATGGTGTAATTATATTTTAATTTCAAAAACTAAAATAAAGAAGTCATGCCTACGTTTGCAGCAGGTACCCAATCAAGCACTTGACTGAATGGATGCCACAGTAAAATCAGAGAAGAATGACATCGGCACCTCTCTTAGTAGACTTTAAAACCCACTTAGAGAGGCATCATAAACACCCCGGTCCACATGCCTGCCAGCTCTCAACCCAGGCTGCTGACCAAGAAGTAATCACCTCTTACTTTTGAAGATGAGCTTCCCACACATGATAGATCTTTACCAAACACGTGTGGATATTATCTCCTCTCTAAACCTCCTGCTATTTCCTTTCTACCCAAAAGGGAAGTATTAAATCCTGAACCACAGACCACAAAAGATGTGTTTTTCCTCAAGAAAGGTACTGTCCCTTCTGGATCCTGACCCATTGTCTGGATTATTTTTCTACCTCATCTTATGCTGTAAGATGTGCCCCCCCCCCAACAACTCCAAGTGCTACCAGCCACCATCCAGTCCTTCTCTGGGTTCATAGAGATCTTTGACCTTCCGCAGTTGCATGGGTGACTCAGTGATTCCCTGCTGGAGTGGGAACCTATGCGTAGACACCTTCCAAGTCTGAGAGCCCAGATGCTGCTCCTAGTGGCCATAAGTTATCTATCATTTCCAGTCAGCTTCCTCTCCTGGGACTAGGACTTGTTTGGGGTTCTGATGCTATTCAGGAAGTCTGGTGGCTGGACTCCTGGACTCCGGCCTGGGAGACATGGAAATGTCATAAGACTGGAAGGCAGGGCATGTAAGCCAGATGTTTCTTCCTTCAGACGGTAGGGCAAAGGCAAGACCTGATTACTGGTGGCTAGCAATTCTGCAGAAGACAAGAGTCCTGACTGAAGCTTCACCCCAGTAGTCACTGGTCTCAGCCCTTCAATGAGTCATCTACACCACATTGTTCCTGTTGTCCATTGTGCTGGTCGTGAAGCCACTGGCCACTGCCATGCATGCACACTTGCCGTCATGTTCCTTTCTAATCAACACCATACTTGAGAAAGTCACCCAGCTGTTTCTTAGGCCCAGGGGCTGGTGGTTGGTTTTGGATCCATGTTAATATTTATTTAACATCAATATAATTTATCATTTGTATTGTGAAAAAAAGAAAAGTTACATTGATATGTAATAAATGTCAAGTTTAGAGGATTATGGGACCCTGGGATTTGTCAGAAGAAAACACTAGTTTTAGGGAAATCACCATTGGCTGTTTAAGTGATAGTACACTTTATGGTAACCTATTTGAAAGCTGTTCTTCTGTGAAAATCGACTTCCTACTGTATTTAAAATCTTCATCTACAAATGAGTTTGGTCCTGAATAGCCATTCTGATGCTTTGTGCTTCATAATAAAATTACAATGAAGACTGCAATGGCAGTCAATAACAATACATCAAAAAATTTTTCATGAGATCTGTCCCCTCCTTGGCCCTGTTCTGCCAGGATGCTGAGGTTCCCAGGGCCTCTAAGATGTCTCCATTCAAGCTTCAGGGCGTTAATATCTAGATAATACACCCTGCCCTTCTCGCTAGACTGGTTTGTAGGCTGTCTTGTCAGTCTGAGTCTCCAACACTAGGTCTTGCTCTTGCTTTGATATAGAGATGTTCTCTCTCTCTCTCTCTCTCTCTCTCTCTCTCTCTCTCTCTCTCTCTCTCTCTCTCTCTCTTTCCCTCTCCTGGCATACTCACAGATTCCACTCCTACCTCTCAGTTCTCACCAGCCATGGATTACCCACTTCATATCTGGAACCAATAAGATTTGCTCTGCCTTTGTACAGAACCATAGTCCCATACAAAGACACTGAACAAGTCATTTAATCTTTGTCTATCTTCATAAAGGATGCTAATTCCTACTTTCTATCAATGATAACAATGTTTAATGAATTGATTAAATAATAGGAGTCTTTTCTGAAGAAGTAAAACCAAGACAAAAACAAAACCCTACAGAAAATTGTGTGAATTAAGAACGATTTGCTACATGCCAGTTATAACCATACACACACACACACACACACACACACACACACACACACACACACACACACACACACACACAGTAGAAGTTCCAAGGGATTGAATGACAAGGTTTGACACTTGAGACTTAAAAAAATATGATTTGTATGTTAACTAGTCTTCAGGAAGAAGGCTTCTGGGTCAGATTCTGTAGTTGAAAGTTTTCTCTGGTCTCAAGTTCCTCTGGCCCCACCCAGCCCTGTGGTCCCACAGATGCATATAAAATAATCATCCAGAGGCTTACTATTATTTACAAACTATATGGCCTGTGGTAGGCCTCTTCCTATCTAACTCTTAGATCTTAAATTAACCCATTTCTATTAATCTATGTTTTGCCACATGTTCAGTGGCTTTACTGGTCTGCTGACATGTTGCTCCTTGGGCAGCAGACTGGCTTCTCTGCGGACTCTGCCTTTCTCTTTCCTGTCTCCTTGGATTTCTTGCGTGCCTCTAAGCTGCCTTCCCATAGGCCAAAGCAGTTTATTTATTAACCAATGGGGACAACATATATTCACTGAGTACAGAAAGACATCCCCCAGCAAGATTCATTTTGATTCCTCTGAATTCTGTGTCTAGAATTTATGGTGTCTTCAGCAATAGGGACTTACCTTCAAATTCTGGGAGACAGCCAACAACAACATCACTAGCTTATCTTGTTTGGGGAATTGATTGGAATCCCTGATCTACAGCTTGAAAGGAGGTTTCATATGCTTGGTGCTAATGTTGCTCTTAGATAGTCTGTGACTCCTCAGGAGGGGGTGTATCACCTGAAGTCATGCATGGGGGAAATCTCATGGACTCCCAAACCTGTAGACAAAGAGCTACAGACAACTAGTGACTGATGAGAGAGGGAAAATCAGTCTTCCCTAGGGATGAGTCCCCCAATTGGATATCTAATACCAAGTTGTCAGTATTAAAAACAAGCACATATGAGCAACACTAACTAGACTCAGCAGCATGTACATATTTATATACACATACACACAGATGTGCACACATACAGGTACTCACACATGTACAAACATCTAAAGAAAAAGAAGCCATGAATTTGAGAGATATCAGGGATTAAGGGAGGAGTTAGAAGGAGAGGATTCAGAGGGAATGATGTAAATAAAATATGTATATGAATTTTTTAAAAAATTAAAATGTGATTTCTATTTGATTTCTCTAACAGTATCACATTTGTACTCTGGAATCACTCCCTTCTCTGTCTTGCTCATCAGTCTTAGTCTTTATTTTCCTTCTTTCTTTCCCATATCTACTCCTACCATAGCCTAGGTTAAGCCTTTGCAGCTTGGGGCTCATCTCACATACTGCCTAATTTATTTTGCTGGCTCTATAAAATTTATCTACATAATTCTGCCCCATTAGCCCTGAAGCCAACTGAAGAGAAGCTTCAGATAAACATTGTCCTACATGTTCAGATGAGCTTTTATTAATCATCATAGAGATAACAAGACCTGACTGGTATCTTGGAACAAAACTCTAGTCAAAGCCATGGTACAAAATGAGGGAGGGTAGTGTGGGTAGTATGAATGCAGTCATAGTGGGTTATACACAAATATAACATTGTCAACAATTTAAAAGTAATTAAATAAAAAATTATAAAGCTATTAAAATATTTAATATGCTTGTCATCACAGAAATATAATTCAAAACAACATTGAGATTCCATCTTACTCCAGTAATTTAGGCATAGTAGAACATGTCTGTAATCCCAGAATGTAAGGGGTGGAAGCAGATAAATCAGGAGTTCAAGGCCAATGTCAGCTATGTAGCAAGTTCAAGACCCTGTTTCAAAAGTACAAGACAAACAAAACACACCCTGGTAACTAACATCAAGAAGATAAACCACAACCAATAATGGTAAAGATAAAAGGGATAAAATAACCACTGTATTCCATTGGTAATGATGAAAAATAGTGAAACCATCATGGAAATAAGTATATGGATGTCTCAAACAATTAAAACTAGAGCTGCCACAGAATCTGGCTGCACCCACTTACAGATGTTTGTCTGGAGAGACCTAGCTCAGCAGAACTGTACATCCATGTTCACTTCCACTCTGTTTACAATAACCAACTCATGGTGTCAGCCTAAGGATCCACCAACAGTTGAATAAAGAAAATACAGACACACACACACACACACACACACACACGCAGGCACACATGCACGCATGCACGCGCACACACACGCACACAAGTTTCAGAGATTCATAAAGCTATAAAGATGAATTAAATTGTATCTTATATAGAAAAACACATGGAACTGCATATTATTGTGTTGGGTGAAATCATCCATGCTCATCCTGACATATATTACTAGTTTTCTCTCAGAAAGAAATCTAAACTGAAAAAAAATATGTAAAACACAAAGGCATAGGGAACAGTTGAGGAAAAGAACGGCCACTGAGAGATCAAGGAGGGATAGACAAGGTTGTTTGAGAGAAATAGGATAAACATGTATGGTAGAACTATTCAAAGATGCCATATTGAAACTCACATTTTTGTAATGAATATATAGCAATTACAAAAAAAAGTCAAGCTTGCTGATCTGAGGAGAACACAGTCCAAAACTAAATAAAATTAGAGAATAAAAACTAAGGAGGACTAATAAATGAGGACTATCTAAGTACATATGAAAATTTAAGTTGAAATTATTTTAAAAGTGGAGGACTTTTTAAAGAATTTACTACTTTTATTTGAGGAATTATGATTCACATGTACCATAAAAACCTACCCCTTTAAAATATGTATTTCAGGGGATTTCAGTCTATTCACACCTTGTGTGGCTACCACCCCAATCTAATCCCATGACACTGTCATTACCACATAAAGAAAACTATCAACAGCCATTCTGGGAA
This sequence comes from Peromyscus californicus insignis, assembly GCF_007827085.1. NCBI lineage: Eukaryota > Metazoa > Chordata > Mammalia > Rodentia > Cricetidae > Peromyscus > Peromyscus californicus. Next base: position 11,780,845 of record NW_026294551.1, read on the forward strand.
TGGAGAAATGGGTTATTCAATTATGTGTGCGTCTTGCAAGTGCCAGGACCTGAGCCTGAGTCCGAGAACCTATGTTTTACAAAGCCAGGTGTGCTAGCATATGCTTATGACTCCAACACTAGTAGGGAGCAAAGAGCAGATCCCTAGGACTTGATGGACAGACAACCTAGCTCATTTGTTAAGTCCCTGGTGAGAGACCAGGTCTCAGATAAAGATGTACAGTGCCTAAGGAATAACAGAGAGAGAGAGAGAGAGAGAGAGAGAGAGAGAGAGAGAGAGAGAGAGAGAGAGAGAGAGACTCCATTTGCCACTCACCTAGTCCCTAGCAACCACAGGTGATTCTATGGTTTGAATATTCTGGATAATTTTCTTCAGAAGGTGTACTGGCATTGACATTTCTCTATCTGATATATCTGAAGAGTTTGAAATGCAATACATACCTTCTTCTTCACACCCACCAAACAATTCTCTCCACATGTTGCCCTGATGTTGCAGTCCTCTTTGTCAAGATTCAAATATACTTTCCTCCATCCTTTCTCTGTGCTATGGCTGCAAACAGAACATTCCCCAAAACACTCATGTAGTACATTGGGTTCCTAACTACTGCATCCAATCACCAAGTTTCCACCATCATCATGGATAACTGATTGGTGGATTGAAAGATTTGTGGCGTTATTGGGAATTGGTTGGAAGTGAGACCCAGATGGAGGAAGCAGAGGATACATGCCAATAATCCTGTTGTGGGAATCTTTCTGGAATAAGCCCTCCAACATCAATGAGAATGGAAGAGAGGAGATGTGTAGCATGAATCTTAAAAGTTATTATTAATAAAATCAAACCTGAGCCAGGTATTGGGGTGAACACTAGAAGATCAGAGAGACAGAACAAGCCACAGCTAACCTCACCTGGCCAACTTCTCAGCTGATCTTGTTTCCTCAGACTGGAAGCCTTTGTGTCCTCATATCTGAGTGGCTCTCAGCTGAACTGTGCTGCTCAAAACCTAAAAGCTTAACCAGCCAAATGCTTCTGGTTTCTGGTCTTCACCATATATCTTTCCTTTCTACCATCACTCTCTGGGATTAAAGGCTCGCTTTCTGGGATTAAAGGTGTGAGTCACCATGCTTGGCTGTATCCTTGAACAGATGGATTTCTGCCTCTGGAATGCTAGGATTAAAGGCGTGTGCTACCACTGCCTATCCTAAGTATCTAGTGACTTTTCTATTCTCTGACCCCAGATAAGTTTATTAGGGTACACAATATTTTGGAGAATACAATACCACCACAGAGATGTCACAGTGGACTGAAGCCAGGCTACCAAAAGTTTTTGATATCAGGCCCAGTTTGCATCCCCATTTCATACTCTAAAACCACAAGGTAGGGTGGGCAAGCAAGAAAGAAGTGTACCTGGGAGTCATTGGGTCATTAAAGGCAACAACCCATTGCTTCATTTATTTCTCCAGGTCATTCTGTTTCAGGTAGCAGGTGAGGTAATGGTTGGCAAAGAGGTGGTTCAAGACATGTTTTAAGTAAATAACTAAATAAATCAATATCTAATAATTGGTCTTTTCTAGAATATTCTACTTCAATACCAACATTCAGGCTGAAAAGGCAGGAAGATTGTGAGTTTGAGGCCCACCTGACAGTCTGGATGACATAACAAGACCCTATTGTCAAAAAATAAAAACTAAAAATGAAACAATGAATCTGATTATTGTTCTGTGAAATATAAGTAGAGTAACTTGATTAGAAACTTGTTACTCTGAATGTGGTATTTTGTGGTAAAGACTATTATAAACTTGGTATTGATATAGTTAGTAAGCATAATTTAGTATCATCATGGCCATTGATCTTCAGAAAATAAGGAGCTTCTTACCAATGAATTTAGATCCTATTGATATTTAGACGTTGATAGGTAGTTAGAATGAGGAATACACACTCAATAAGCTATCTATTTTTTGGTAAGCTATCAACCTCAAAATGTCTAATCCCTCACTCACAAATGAGAAGGAATCATCATTATGCCTATTTCTATGTACACAGGAGACTAACAGCCTTCATTTGTTCTCAACACAGCCATGTGGATTTGGAAAGTGGCCGATTTATTCCAACCAAGTTCTTCTGACATACATCTTAAATGATGGTTAATTAACTCACCCTGTAAACATTTGGAAGACTTGTCAAGTCTTAGAAATTGTGCTCTATAAAAATTAATACGATGATTGCTCTGCCTTTTGGATTATGTAGTTGGTGGTAGAAAAGAAAAATGTTCTGGGAAGCAGATGAGATCATCAATGTGTGATTGCCGAAAATGTTTAGGTGGCAAAAAATTTAGGCCATAATGAAATAAAGGTATGTCTAAGTGATTGATTTTATCTGGTCAACCCTATAAATTCCTATATGATAATTTGTTCCTTTTTTCTAATAGAAAATCTGGAAATAATTTGTACAATCCACTGTCTACCATACTATACATATACCTGCATGTGCATTTGGACTTAGTTCTTTATCCTCATAGGAGCAGGAGGAAGGGGGGCATAAATGCCACCCCTGGAGTTCATCCGTGGAAGGCATTGCAAAGAGAACTTCAGAGCCTCCTTATGATCAACTCTGGTCTCTAATGTCATCACTTAACAGGAAAATGCAAGGGCTGATAATAAAGGAGACACTTCCATGTGTTTATTCATAGTGTGCAGCTTCATGTACCCAACAATGATTTCATTTGGTGTGATCATCACTTATCAAAGCATGTAGAAATACTATGTGATCTCTGCTAGTTTTAATCTATCTCTCAACTACTAATCCGTGTAACATTTAATTAATCAGAATAAAGGTATGGCCAGTGAGATGGCTCTGATGACCTGAGTTTATTTCCTGAGATCCACGTGGTGAAAGAAGAAAACCAATTCCTATAAGTTGTCCTCTGATCACCATATGTACACATGCCCCAACAGAAAAAGTAAATAAATAAATAGAATTCAAAATGTTTACCGAAATAAAGGTAAAAGCAATCTACATAAAAAGAAATTAGTTCTATGTACTTGTTATGCGTATTGGTGTCTGTTAGTTAGAATGCATCTGTGAGTGAACGACGTGTGAGCCTACATCACCCTTACCATTTGCACTAACTATTCACTCTGCACGTATCCTTCAGTTTGACTTCACACAATATTAAAGGCATGTATATATTATTCTCTTCACCTTATGCAGAGAGAGTATACTGAGTCACACATAAGAAGATTAAGTAATACCATGAGCTGTAGGAATTAACTGGCTAATTCTATGCTTTGTGAGGATTAACTGGTTAATGTGGTAGGATCTATTTATTTTCATCTTTGTTTACATAAAAAGAACTAAGGAGGAGAGATGCTCCATGTGTTTCCAAAGCACAACAGTTGTTGACAGAGATGAAATTCCAACCCCAGAAGTCTGGCTGCAGAGCCTGTATCTTTAAGACTTAAATCAAGTAATCTGCCCAAAATCATTTTGCAAAACAAATGGGAATCACAAATGTCCTACACTGCAGTTAATTTATACCATACTGCTTTAGGGCTCAGTTCAAACCACATTTTCTATGTGCATCATCTTTGTTGATTTCAGAATTATTTATTATTTCTTCTGAATTTTTCTACCAGTAGGTAAATGATAGGTAGATAGATAGATAGATAGTAGGTAAATGATAGATGGATAGATAGATAGATAGATAGATAGATAGATAGATAGATAGGCAGATAGGTAGATAGATAGGTAGATACATACATACATATATACATATATACACACACATATATACATGATAGAAATATAGACTATAGATAATGATAGGTAATAGGCATATATATACATATATATACACACATTACAAGAGTTAGTGAGTAAATTAATGAATTCTCCAGGACATACACTTCTTCTCCTTAACATTTCATTGACACCTAAAACTTTCTCATTGTTACTTCTATTTTGATCTTTCTGTCCCATTATCCCTTAAAAGAAAAGACCCAAAAAGGTTGACTGCTTTTATTTGAATCTGAATTGTACCCTAAATGCTCATGTGTTAAAGACTTGATTGCCAGCCAACCATTGGTCTTGGAAGAGTGATGGGGTCTTGAGGGCACTGCCTTAACCAATGCTGAATCCACCAATGGGTTTGTAAGCTGATATTGGCATTGTTGGGGAGGTGGCAGGAAGTAGGACTTGAGCACAGATTGGAGAGAGTAGGTCTCTAGGGGACTGCCTTAGAAGGCTATCTCTTCCCCTTTCTGGCATTTCTACTCCCTTCCATGGCTGCCATGAGGTGAGACTCTCTACTCTATCATGTGGAGTATCACCACATGTTGCCTAGGCTTGGTTCGGTAGAAGTGAGACCAGCTGGCCATGAGCTGAAACTGTGAGCAAAATTCAGTCTTTCCCCTTTAAGTTGCTTTCCTTGGGTGTTCTGTCCCAGCAATGAAAACCTAGCACAGCTACTATGACAATTCATATCCATCTTTTATTTATCTTATATGTGCATGAACACATTCATAGACTTTTCCTCTCTTGATAGAGTCACACATGAGCAGAATAAGACACTGTCTTTGATAAATGTCCCTTGAAGTGACCACTGAAGGAAGCTAAGACAAATGAGGGACACACCAGAAAACTAATTTTATAATTCTTAGAAATTTGAAGAGAGTGTGACATCATTAGCATTCTTAAATCTCATCTACAATATGCCATCTATAAATAAAATCCTTTGTTGAGTGAAAAGAGCAGGGATGGAAGTGGGAAGTGAAGGAAACTATAATATACAGTCCTGGCCTGGAAACAAAATTGCCTGAAGACATTTGAAAACTGTGTCTAACCCAAGTCTTATGCCTGACAAATGTCCTTTGATCTGCTATAAGTTTTCTAAAAAGGAAAATCAACTCCCCATGCCATGTGACTCTTGCATTAGAAGCTGATAGTAGAATCGGATCTATTTTTACAAGCCAGTGTTTGAGGCCAATATCACCACCCTTATTGGAAGTCTTTTGGATATGGTCTTGGAATTGGCTAGAACTTAAAATTCCTCTCCACCTGTCAGTATCAATTTCAGCAATAAGCCAGGTGATGGTGGTACTGTTGGAAGTGTGAGGACCACCAAGGCCGGATTCATTGTACTGTAACTGTGCAACCACCCAGGGGCCATCAGTGCTTTAGTTTAATGTTCTACTGTACATTCTTGAAGTCCTTTCCTAAGTTTTGTTTTTTTTTTTAATCTATATATTTTATTCCATGTGTATGTGTGTGTGTTTGAGTATATGTCTGAGTACCACTTACATGCTGGAGCCAGCAGAATTCAGAAAAGGCTTTGGACCCCTGTAATTGTAGTTACAGATGGTTGTGTACACCAAGTGGGTGCTGGAAACTGAACCACGGTCCTCTGCAAGAATGAGTAGTAAGTTCTAAACAAGTTACTTTTAATTTTTATAATGTAATAAAATTATGTAGCCAATCTAGAGTAGCATTTGAGGATTTGGATGGAATGTTGCTAAAAATAATTAGTAGGAGAATAATTAGTAGGAGCCAGGGGGTAGTTTAACAGGTAAAGATGCTTGTTGCTAAGTCTGAGTTTAATTACCAGGATCAACATGGTAACAGGAGAGAATTGATACCTACAAGTTATCCTCTAACCTACACACACACACACACACACACACACACACACACACACACACACACACACACACACACACATACACACAAGTGACAAAAAATAGATTTCAAAATATTAAAAGTAACTATTAGCAATTTGGGGAAATCCAGTTCACAATGTGGGAAATGAGGTAATTACGGAGAATGTCACTAAATACCCAGAAGATTCTTGGACAAGATTCTTGACTTACTAGATCTGTCTTGATGTAAAAATGAAAAGGGAGAGCTGAAGTGGACAGCCCTTTACACCCCACCCTATTCCAATGTAACCACAGAATCTGTACTCTGTACTCCTCATTCTTTCTACTCCACATACAATAAGACTACATTTCCCAGATCCCCTAGTGTTAGTTTAGGTAGCTAAAGCAAAGTACCACGGACTAGGTGTCTTAAACAACGGAAATTTATTTTCTCACAATTCTGAAAGCCAAAATCCCTACCATCAAAGCATCAGTGGAAGCTGGCTTCCTCTCAGGTCACTTTCCTTGGCTTGTCAATGGCTGTCTTCTCCCTGTATCTTCATGTCCTTTTCTTTCTGTATGCTCCTCTGTACAAATTTCCTTTTCTTAAAGACAGCCATTCTTTGAATTAGATCCCAATCTAATGGCCTCATATTAATGTAACTACTCCATCAAAGTCTCTATGTCCAAATGTAGTCACACTTCGAGATATGTCAGTTAGGGTTTCAACATGTCAATCTTGGGATGCAGATGAGCCCATAACTACACTCACTTTGATGGAGAAAAAATGGCAGTAGGTATGGATGCCACTTGCAGGTCAATTCTATAGATGACATATACACATATTCATTTGTTCTCTTTTCCATTCCCCCCTTCAGATGACTAGAACACAGACCTATTTCTGGGGAAACTAAGAAGCCATGTGTGAAAGAGCAAGGTGGACCTGTCCCCAACTAGCATTTAAAGAGGAATCATGGCCCCAGAAATATCCTCATAGGACTGCAGTATGAATACAAAGCAAGCAGCAACCATCCCAGGCTCTGTTATCCTCAAGTTCAGCTTGCATAGCTGGTAGGAGGTAACGGCTAAAATAATCCTTCCATGAGGATTTAGAAAACCCAAGACCATATTTGCTTTACTTTGGTTGTGCAACAAATAATTATAATCACAGGGTGTTCAGAGCTGTGCTTGGTGTTGCAGAGAAGTAAGAAGCATGGTGCCTGCTGTCAATACTGCTGGCAAAGTTGAGAACAGAAGGACCCCATGAGACACTGACTTTCAGAGAGACACCTCTTCCTTACAGTTGGTAAAAGGGGCGGACCCATGTTGGATTCTGGTGTCAGGAAGGACCCAGTGGATATGTGAAGCTTTGCCACTCTTCTGTCAGCACAAAGATGTTCTTAAGGGAGACACCTGTGCTCATCTCTTCTCCCATCAGACTTCTGAAGCAATGGATAGCCAAGGAATCAGGATTCCCCAGAAGTTTTGTGCTGTGAGAAGAAAAGGCTAAAGCCTAATGTCATCTGGAGGAAGGACCCATCTCCCCAGAAGAGATCTCATATCACACAGTTCTGACAACTCATATTACCACTTTGTGAGCTACACAGTGATGAATTGGACTGTACCTTGAACAAGACTTCTTGATGGCACATACTGTCGGTCCTCTATTTAAGCCTAAACTTCATAGCAGGATCCTGCATATAGACTTTATGGGTCACTGTATCTCTGTTCTTCCTTCTAGTGTGGCCATATTGGACAAATCTCCTTTCTTGACCTATTGTAATGTAAACAGACAGTTCTCTCCCATCTGTCAGTTCCCGAATAATCACTCAGAGGCTGAATATGAATTATAAATGCTCGGCCAATAGCTCAGGCTTATTATTAACTAGCTCTTACATTTTAAATTGACCCGTATTCCTATCTATGATTTGCCACATGGCTTATGGTTTGTTACCTCTACACACCCTGCCTACTCAGTGTCCAACTGGTGTCTCCTCACTCCACTCTTCTCCTTCCCATCATCCTTAGTTTGGTCATCCCACCTATACGTCCTGCCTGACTACCAGCCTATCAGTGTTTTATTAAACCAATTTGAGTGACAAATCTTTAAAGTGTAAAAGAGTATTACTCCACAGCATTGTAGAATGGCTGGACCTAGCTTGGCAAGGCTGTCAGAATCCTGGCTTTGACTCTAACAACCCTGGTAACACTATGACCTTGGTTTGACTTTAAGAGGATTCTAGACAAGAAAAGGGTATCCCAGGAAATAGGGGGGGTGCATCATGAGCATAATATCAAATATATAAAGAAGTCAAACATCAGTGATATGTGGTTAAAAGTCTTCCCAACAGACCAAGAGAGTCCTTCTCTCTAGAAGTTCAGATAAATAGCAAAAACCACTGAGCCCCAGCCAAAGTCAGAAAAGCTCCTCAAGTCATTACCTTAAGCTGGGTCATTTAAATGCCTTCTAGCCTCACATTTGAGTGGAAAAATACTTCCAAATTTCTCCTCATATCTTTGGCCTTGAGTATCTACTTTATCTACTTGGGTGCCTGCAACATGCCCATCAGCATCTCTTCTATCTCTTCTAGAGCTTGAGAACGGGAATCAGGATGGAACTACAGTGTACTCCTCGCTTAACACAGCTTTGACCTCGATTTTATTTTCCTTCTTGTATTCCTGTGTAAGTCTTATTTCTCACTTACAGTTTGTCTTTGGGCTTCTGTGAATCATTTACTAATTAGAATTATTCCTTTCCATATATATATATATATATATATATATATATATATATATATATATATATATATATATGGCCTTATCTGTGTAGTTACCAGAGGGACTAGCATTAGGACAAGCACATGTGCCTGTCAGGTAGCCTGTGATGGTGATTGACATGCATATACATATGGACTTAGCTTTGGATTGACAAGTAAAATATCATCATCAGCCCTTTGTGAGTCCATTGCTGTTTTAATTTAACTTTGTCCTTCAACAACCCCCAAACTTCCCTTGGCCATTTTTTAAAAACTTCCAGCCAGTGTTTCCTGCAGTACTCAGTAACGCTACAGTAATGGTTTTTCCATTGAAAAATACCACAAGTGCAATATTTCCGATGGAAATACCACAAGGACAGCATCTCCACCAAACATACCACAAGGGGTTGCATTTGTGGTATCTAAATTCTGAGATGAACGTGTAATGTTCATCTTGGATTCATTATAACTAGGGCCCCTACTTTCTGGAAAGCACTGAAACAGGGATGGAATTTTTATTTGTATTTTTAAAAAATTCAATAAAAATAAAAGTTATATGATGCCAAGATGATTTTGCACTTGCTTTTGTGAGTAAAATATAAATAGATTTAGCAAGGAAGAGGAAAAGGAAAAAAACTTCATAAAAAATGTACAGCGAGGCTTAACAGCTGGAAAAGCAAGTGTGTGTGTGTGTGTGTGTGTGTGTGTGTGTGTGTGTGTGTGTGTGTGTGTGTGTGTCTGTATGAGAGAGAGAGAGAGAGAGAGAGAGAGAGAGAGTTAAATGTCTCAGCAGCTGGGAAAGCAACAACCTGTGAAAACATTTAACATTTACAATCTTACAGCCACTTGATGGCTGGAAAACCAACTTCTCATAAAATCGATTTAGCATTTTGGTCACTGGTGAAGACATTTAATGCATTCATGTTTATATATCTGTGTTTATACTGCAGCCCCATGGATTTCAGTGGGTTTTAATTGCTGTAAACTCAGCGAGATCATTTGAAACCGGTCAGCTTATATAAAATTTTTGTACCACTGACAACAACAAGCATTTTTGACACATGCAGATTATTTTTAGATATCTTGGAAAGTGTACCTAGAGTCTGATTAATTACAGTCTCATTATTAACTTTTGTATTTGTAGCATGTCACTGATCTGTAGTGCCCTACTTTCAAAAGTCTTTCTTTCTTTCTTTCTTTTTTAAATTTCCAGTTGGAATCATTCTCTCATTTTCCAGGAGTTTAAGACTAAGCCTCTCAGATCCTGATCTGACTGCAGGTTGGCAAACAAAGTTATCTGTGAGGGTAGTCCCACATTTTCCATTCCCCTTGTTCTGTCTTAAATCAGTTCAGTTATAGAAAGTAACTATTTTTTCTCAGTTGGTTTTGTTTTGTTTTCTGACTAGCTCCAGGTAAAGAACTTGATTATTGACTTAGTCAAAGAAGATTTAAATGTCCTTTCCCCACTCTCAAGAGCAAGGGATGAATAAAAAAAGCAGTAAGTGGAATTTTTTTAAAAGATTTACTTACGGCCAGGCGGTGGTGGCGCACGCCTTTAATCCCAGCACTCGGGAGGCAGAGGCCGGCGGATCTCTGTGAGTTCGAGGCCAGCCTGGGCTAGCAAGTGAGTTCCAGGAAAGGCGCAAAGCTACACAGAGAAACCCTGTCTCGAAAAACCAAAAAAAAAAAAAAAAAAAAAGATTTACTTACAACTTCTAACGTTAAAAACAGTAGAACAAGATATAATGAAAATGTGTTAAATCTTAATACAAAGATAAGCAACCTTGGGGAAATGAAGGCCACATCTTGAAACCTAATATGTCTACTTGTAAAATATAGTCAACTGTTATTGTTGGGTTTTTTTTTTCTATTTCTTCTGAAAGATTTAAAGTTTGAATGATAAAACATAATGGAACAAATTTAGTTCATGACAAAGTACAACATTTGAAATACCACTGTAAAACTGAATGAAAAAAACTGTCAATGCTGAGGTTCACAATGGGGGTTATGTAAGTAAAAGATTGGTCAAATTTTTAATCATTGAACTATGCATGTTTCTAGACTCCCACTAGTTAGACATTGGTGTGTGTTATAGGAGTATGTATATATTTCAACTTGTGTGTGTATGTGTGTGTGTGTGTGTGTGTTGGCCAGCAGTCAACAACACATGTTCTCCTTTATCACACTCTCTACTTATTTTCCAATATAGGTTTTCTCACTAAAGAAGAGTATTAACATTTCAGGCACCCTAGCTGGGCAGCAAACCCCACAGGTCTTCCTGTCCCTTCCTCCTACGCACAGGAGGCACGGGGGTGTATCGCCACACCAGGGTTTTATTTGTATTTTTAACATAGGATCTGAAACAGCTCGCATCCTTGCAATGTGAACACTCTACTAACCTAGCCATCACCCCAGCCCCAAGTGGGCAATTGACTTTATCCACATGGAAGATTAAAGTTTGATAGACTGGAAAGCATAAGAGTAGAGCACGCAGGTGAGCCCGAAGGTACTCACTTTGAATTGAATTGCCTCTTTTCATCTTCCTTCTCATCTAACATAACCCCAGTAGGTACACACCTAGTAACACTTACTCAAAAAACCATTTCATCTTACTTGAGGTTTGAGTTTTCTTTGTTTTAAGAAAAGGAGCTATAGGTCATTGCACTATAGTCTTCTCAAAGCCAATCTGGGAGGGATAAAGACCTAGATTATCATCCTAATATTTCACTACAGGGAAGGGAATGACATAAGTTTCTTTTCTCTTCCTCTTCCCCCCTCCTCCTCATAAACAGAATGTCGACAGAGAATTTGAGTACAAAGACCTCTTCCCTAAGAGTCATTTTCATGGGATGAAGCTGAAATGACGTAATTGTCATAACAAGGTCAGGTTCAGGGATGAAGTGATGGCTCCACAGTTAAGAACACATCCTGCTCTTGCAGAGGACTTAGGTTCAGTTCCCAGCACCCACCTGGAGGCTGACAATTGCCCCTAACTCCAGTTCCAAGCAATCTGGAATCTGGTGCCCTCTTCAGGCCTCCATTGGCTCCTGTGTACATGTGGTACATATAAACTTACACGGGCACAAATGCACATATGTAAACTAGAAAACAACAAATAAAATATTTTTAAAAAAGAAAATGGCAGGCTCATAGAAAAGAAACTGAGATGAGTTAACCTTCAGTTGAGAGCTATATCAGGAGAATTATTATCATAGTTATGGGCAGCTGGAATGGGGCCCTAGACAGAGAGGTTCCAAAACATACAGACAGGCTTCTTGCTCTTACAGGTTTTCCTGCATGGGGAGGGGTGGTGACTTATATCACCTGACCTAGCCTAAGTGCTATAAATCACATGAAAGCAGAGTTGTAAGCCAAGGTCACCTTAGATCTAGTTCATGAGGGGAGAGGCCCTGCAGCTACAAGGGGAAGAGAGAGAAGTCTGGCAGCTTCAAGAACCCAGCTCATCTGATTGTCAATTGTCTGTCCAGGGAAGGAGACTGAGGAGGCTGTGTGTCCTGATTCTTGGGAGAGAGAACACACAGAATTTAGAGATTCTGTAACCTAACAATTATTACAGTGTCATGTTCATAGCAAAATGTGTTTCCTAGAAGACAAAGAGAAACCTTTGGCAGTCAAAGAGAAACAGAGTTGGAATCTCAATTCTAATGTTTCTAGGCCATTAACACATCCAGATTTAAGGCAAATATCAATTACTAATCCATGTTTAAAACATTAAAGACTATAAGCAGTCCATTCCAACCTGCTCTTTCATTTACAGACTTTATAATTGAGTTGAGTTCAAGTATTATTACTGAAAGAACATTGAAAAGAAACTAGAAGGTGTTGAGTATTAATATCTTGGGACATCTTTTTCCACAGAAACTTTACTTTCTTCTAAAACAATGAAAATAACCATCAAGATTTGGGGAAATATGTTTCTGAAATCGATCAGTTTATAAATAATCTTGTTTTGTGTTCAAGAAGAGATGTGCATCTGAAACTTTGTACCTAAGAGGATCAACTATCAAGATGCCTTAGTGGTGAGATAATGGATATTCCAATTTCATAGAAGACTAATCATAGAAGACTGGAAATATATACTGTTTTTAAAATGTTTAAACTTTAAGATTTAAGCTAATGATACAAAATATCTCAACCAACTCTCCAAGTTCCGGGTCAGTAAGCAGGGTTTCCACAGGACCCAAACCGCTGGCCTTCTCTCCTCCCCTGGAGATACCCAAATAGTGCAGGTTAACCACAGACCCCAGGGCTGTGCAATCATCCTTCCTGTGCGTAAATTGTGAGGTCTTTGATAATAAAGAGACTTTCAAAGCTTGAAAATTGTAAACAAGAAAAATCAAGACCTACTGTGGCAAACTAGAGGGAAATGGAGACAATGGGAAGTCAGATTCTGATGGGCTCTAGCTTTTTCTACTGCCTGATGCTAGGAAGAATAAGATTTCTGTGTTATATGTTCAATTAGAGGAAGGCCAGATGCTCAGAGATCCAAGGAAGGGACTGGCTAACAGAAGAACTCTACTGGAGCTTCCCTATACACGTTAGAACTTTGGGAAATGGGATGTTTATGTTACTGAGGGTTACTAAATGCAGACATTGTTAGTGTGTTCTTGGGGGGCAATGACTTTTAAAAATAGATAAATGTGGATGATAACCATACTTTATTACATAGAGCATAACTCTATGCCTTTCAGGAAAAGAACATTATCATTAGGAACAAGATATGTGATCAAAATTTGGTAATGAATAATATTTGGTCCCACATCTTTAACTCATAGGATTCAATAAAGCCTAATTGGTAAATGAAGTTTATTTAGCAAATCTGGATATTTACCAACTTCATGGGCTAGTCTTAACTTATAAACATTATTTTTGTTCCCAGCCAAGAATTCAAAAATAAGAGATAGAATATAAAGATGAAAGAAGATACAAGAACATGTGGGGGATAAGAAATACCAAGAGACATCACTGAAGACACGATTGAATCTGGAGGGGAAATAAAACTAAAATGAGAAAAGAGGAGAAACTTCTGGACAAAGATACTCTCTTGGCAAGATGAATGGAAAAATAAAACTGCAAAATGAAAGACTGCTTAAAGAGCCGTCCCTAATCTTCTGCCAACACTAGCTAATTTGTATTTCTGGAACTCACAGAAAGGATGTCAGCTGAGGCTCATGTTAGAGGCACCTTGCGGCAAATGCTCCCCTACACATGTGCAGTCGGGAGGAAGGGAGAAGAATTTAGGACACAGAGAGTAAAGAATGACTTCAGGAACTCTAAACATCCCATTCCCAAGCTTGAACTTAGAACATATGTGCTTTCTTTCTACTGCACATGGAAAATAAAGAAAACAGGGTCTGGGATATCAATTAATGTGTGAATTTTGCTCCAATGGAAACAAAATAGCACCCATACGCTTTGAATGCTTCTTTGGTGAGGTCTGAAGGACTAAGATTGATTCCAAGAAAAATATTCCAGTGGAGAATTCTAAGAATTGAAAGAGGCGAAGAAGCTGCAGATTAATATTGTCCAGATCATTGTTAGTTTGTTCAGTTACCATGAAATCTAATCAGTGTATGTGGTTCTTTTTCCATACTGCTTTTCACACTATTAAGATGTATATTGCATTTTATTTCCCTAGAAAGTAGTTCTTCCCTTAATCCTCTCCACCTTCTGTGTACAAAAGTGCATATGTATGTATGTGTGTTTGGAGATTCACTCATTTGTGCATGCTAGAGGCACATTAACTTCTATAGCTTTCCATCTTAATTTGCGGGGGTCTCATACTGAACCCAGAGCCTGATACTTTAGCTGGAGTGTTTAGCCAGTGTCCTCCATGGATCCTCCTGTCTCTGTACCTCATCCAGCACTGAATTTGTAGGTGTCTGATACCATACCCAGCTTTTTACATGAGTGCTGTGGATCCAAACTCAGCCTTGTTCAATGATCACTTCAACCTCTGATACCTCTCTCTAGCTCCTCTACATTTGTTTAGAGTCAGCTTTCCTCTCCATCACCCTTACAGCCTTCTTATAATCTCATTTGGAAGTAAGTACATAAGAGTGGAGATGGAAGCCTCACTGAGACCATTAGACAGGATCTGTAACATGACAGGAATTGTGGATGTCCTCTTTCAGCTAAAGTCACAAATTGTCCCGGGGTAAACAATATAGATTGTACTTCCCTGTGGTTTAATTTTATATAACCACAATCATCTAATATAACCTCTCTTCTGTTTGTCTTCCTTTTGTGGACATCAGCAACACAACAGTATTTGTGTATACACAATCGTTTTCTAATGCTCATATACACCACAAATTTATTAGTGCACCCTTACTTGAAATGTTCATACATGTCTTTGGGTGAACATGTAGAAACACACATTCTGGGAATGTACTTAAACAGAATTTTTGTTATAAAACAATATTTTGGCATAGTGTGTGCTTTTAACATCGTCCTCTTAAAAACCCTTACACTGTTTTGTTATTTTGTTTGAAACAGACTATGGTCTAACATAGGCTCGCTATGTAGGCAAGGCTAGTCTTGAGTGACATTCCAGCTCTGCCTCTCTCCCAAGTGCTGGGATTACAGGTGTGTATAAACATGCCTAGATCTTAAAATTATTTTTACATGATGATATAAATTAATATGTTTAAATAATTAACCATTAAATACAACACCTGTACTAGAGGACAAAGTTCATACTATTTACACTTTAGCCCATTTTTCTATTAACATTTGAGCTTTCATTCTCTTATTGGTTTACTTGGAATGAATAGGTTTTGTATTACATATCTGTGTATTTTGGGGGTGTTGCATTTGCCTTGACAGCTATGTGTGTGTGTGTGTGTGTGTGTGTGTGTGTGTGTGTGTGTGTGTGTGTGTGTGTGGAGATTGGTAGACAACTTGAGGGAGTCGGTTCTTCCCTTCTACCACGTGGGACCTAGAGGTCTAACACAGGAAGGCAGGCACGGTTGCAGATCTCTTTCAGTCATCATCTTGCTATCCTTTATTTATTTTGATTTCTTTTGAGATAGTGTCTCACAACATAGTCATGACTGGCCTGGAATTCACTATGTAGACCAGGCAGGCTGGCCTCAAACTCACAGGTAGAGATGTGTCTGCCTCTTCCTCCTGAATGTTAGGATTAAATGTGTGCACCACTATGCCTGCCCTGCATTCTTAATGCAGTTCTATTTATCTGCACCTTTCTCCTTTTAAGAATAAGTAATTGGGGGGAGGGGTGTCTGACTTAAGAAATATTCATCTATCTGAAGAACATGGAAATGCTTTACTATGCTTGTTTTTTTTTTTTCTAGAAGCTTTATTTTGTTTTACATTTCGATTTACATTCGATTAGGAATGGGCTCTCTGTGTGCTGTGAGGTAGATGTACTGCATTAGCATGGCGAATTAGTTGGACAGAAAACCAAGGTTATGTATGGCCAGAAGTGAGTTTCACTTATTATATGACTTTGAATAAAAATCAGAAGGGTGGGCACGTGGAGAGACAGCTGAGAGAGTAAGAGTGCTTGCTGTGCATACAAGAAGACCTAAATTCATATTTTCAGGACCCATGAAAAACAATCAGAGGATGTCTATGAATGCCTGTAACCCCAGTGCTTTTGTGGACAGGAGGATTCCTGGACCTTCCTGTCCACCAACCTAGATCAAGATTCAGCAAGAATTCATGACGTAAAATGGCAGAGGATAATGGAGTAGGACATCTGACATCCATCTTCCTTTGGCTTCTCTGTGCTCATGCTGGCACACACAGCTTCATAGTCATGTACACTTATACTACAAACACATATGTTCATGTGCATACACATGTGCATGTACACACACACACACACACACACACACACACACACACACACACACAAACAGAGGGGGTAAGGAGAAAACAGTAGACAAATAAATAAATAAATAAATTAGAAGAGATGAATAATTTTGAAGGAAGCTAACACTACTATCCCTCAGATTATCACCCAGTTCCCCAGAAAGCAGGTTTCAGCCTGGCAGGAATAGAGAAGTTATAATGAACTAGAAGATAACCAAAAAGTGCTGGGTCCCTGGGGGTATTTTAAGAAAATGGAAGTTAATTTGAGTACTTCCACATCATACCCTATAGACAGAAACAGCCACAAGAAATGAGTTCTTTGCAAAGATATCATGGCAAAGGATCAAAGTTAGTATACAGTGTCTCAAGTCAAGTAACACGGAGCTACATACAGAGGGTGCCTGATGTTCTGATAAAACACCCCAACAAAAGTGACTTAAGAGAGAAAGAGTTTATTCAGCTCACATTTCCAGGTTACAGTCCATTGTGTCAGGGAAGTCAGGTAGGAGTTAGAGGAAACAGGTCATATTACATCCACAGTAAACAGCAGAGAGGGTTCAGCTTTCTTCCTCTACTTTTAAAAAATCCTTCTACCCAGGGAACGGTGCTGCCCACAGTGGACAAGTCTTCACACTTCAATTAATGTCATCAAAACAACACCCACCCCAGACATGTTCAGAGGCATATCTCTCAAGTGGTTCTAGATTTTTTTTCAAGTTGACAATTAAGACAAAAGATCAAAGATGGACTAAATAATCCTCAAGGCCCAGTGCACAACAAAAAAGATGAGCTTTGTGGTGGTTTGAATGAAAATGGTCCCCATAGGTTCATACACTTGAATGCTTAGTCACCAGGGGGTGGAACTCTGATAGGATTAGAATGTGTGGCCTTGATGGAGGAAGTGTATCACTGAGAGTGAGATTTGAGGTTTTAAAAGCCCGTGCCAGACCCAGAGTCTCTCTCCTTCTCTGTTGATGTATCAGGATTTAGCCACTGTTTCAGCACCATGTTCACCTGCATATTGCCATCCTTCCGACCAGGATGATCACTGACTAACATTTGAAACAGTAAGCAAGCCCCCAATTAAATGTTTTATCTTTTATAAGAGTTGCCTTGGTCATGGTGACTCTTCAAAGCAATAGAACAATGACTAAGGTAAGCTTCTTACTGAAAAATTTACTAAAATTCAAAACATCAGTAACAGATAAATCCAGCACAGGACATTTCATGGACTACACCGACCAGATGACCAATGAAGGAAGCTGGGCCAGGTTGACAGTGTCAGTGAAGGACTTTTTTCTTCCTAGCTCAGGAAGTATTCACACTTGCTATGTGCATTTTCAAAGGAGGGTGCAAAACATTTGAAATTCTAACAGTCTTGATATTATTTACTATGGTGATATATAACGATGGGGATTCTTTAGCAAAGTTAATTTATTGTTCATTTTGTTTCTTAATATACATTTAGTAAAAGTTCATTGTTTTTGATATATAGCTCAGCTTTTATATTAGGCATTATTGTTGACTATAGATTTTTATGCATGCCCTATATCAGTTGAAGTAAGTTCTTTATTAGACCTAGCTTACTGAGAGTTTTTTCTTCCTCCTAATCAAAAACAAATGTTGAATTTTATCAAACACATTTCTTTTTCCATTTAGTCTCAGCATTTACAATATATGTCTACCTTCGAGTAATATAATACACTTGCACATGGTTTATTTACCTTACAGTTAAGTATTCCTAATTCACCTCTCCCATCTGTTGTTTTATCATTTTGCTAAAGCCTAAAATACATCACTACTCATTTTTCTTCAGGCTTTTATAGTAATTTAATGTAACAACTACTGAATTGCATGCCTACCTTCATTACTCTTGCTCATTTCATTGCTTTGTACAGCTTAGTGTTTCTGGCATCACATGGCTTCTGCTCATGGAAGACAACTTAGCATTATGGACTGTACAGGTCTACTGGTAACTAGGTCTCCCCATGATTTGGGGGTCTTTAATTTCCCTTGTATTAGAAAATATATTTCTAGGCAAAGAATTCTGGGTTGGTGTTAAGATGTTTCAACGGATGAGAGTGCTTGCACAGCACCCATGTGAAAAGTCGAGCATGGCTATGCATGCCTCTAACTCCAATATTAATACAGGGAGATACTGAGAGCTTGTTGGCCAGCCATTCTAATCAAAGCAGTGAACTTGCAGTTCAGTGAGATACCCTGTCTCAAGGCACTGAAGTAGAGAGGTGTAGAAAATGGTGCCTGGTGTACTGCTCTGGCATATGCATGTACATGCATGGACAACTGCACACACACACACACACACACACACACACACACACACACACAGAGAGAGAGAGAGAGAGAGAGAGAGAGAGAGAGAGAGAGAGAGAGAGAGAGAGAGAGAGAGAGAGAGAACTCGAAGTTGACAGCTTTATTTATTGCTTGCCAATGCTTTAAGGATGAAACATCTTTGTTTTCTTCTGTGGTTGGTGATGAAATACTACTTTCTTATGTTTCTGTAATGTTTATAATATCACATTTTTCCTTGGAATGGCTTCTAATTGTTTTCTGTCTCTCTGTCTTTCTCCTTTCTCTGTCTCTCTGTCTCTGTCTGTCTCTGTCTGTCTCTGTCTGTCTCTGTGTCTTTCTGTCTCTCTGTCTCTCTGTCTCTCTCTCCCCCTCCCTGTGTGTGTATGTGTGGTGTGTGTGTGTGTGTGTGTGTGTGTGTGTGTGTGTGTGTGTGTGCACGCACGGTGTCTTTCCTTCTGAAAACGTATTCTTCCTTGTGTTCTCTGAACTTCTTGGATGCATGTTTTGCATAGTTGGAAACTTATCAGCCAATATTTCTACAATTTCTTTTCCTAACTTTCTGTTTCTTCTTTCAAGAACTCTATTAAGTATATGCTTTGTTGGTTTGTCTCTTAAAGATTTATTTATGTTTATTCTGTGTGTGTAAATGTTTTGCCTGCATATATTACTACACCTGAGGAGATTCCAAGAGAGTGACAGATTCCCTGGACCTGGAGTTACAGGCATTTGTGAGTCACCATGTACGTACCAGGAATTGAACCAGGATCCGCTGGAAGAGCATCAAGTGCTCTTAACCTCTGACCTCTCTCACTAGCCCAGATATATCTTTTACCATCTAACCTTGTCACATTGATCTTCCATACTCAATTCTGTGCTTTAATTCACTGGTGCACTCTGTGTTTTATTTCACTGATACATTCATCTTCTCTTTCCGAATCTGTCTTTTTTCCTTTGAGTATTAGTTATAGAAGTTCTTATTGATCTACATCAGGTTGGCTAACTCATCTTCCTTTAACTATGTGGAGTCCCCACATGAGCATTTTCATAATATAGAGAGGAGTCATCCTTCAATTGCATGTTCTTCCCCTGACCTTAGGATATGAACTTGTTTGGAAAAGGCATTGTTCCAAATATTGTTGGTTACAATGACATAATCTGGGATTTTCATCCAGTGTGACTGACTGATGTACCCATAAGAAGAGCCCAAGAGACAGATGCACACACAGGACCACTCAAAGTAAAAGCCTCTATGTCTCAGAGGGAATAGCCAAATGACAGCAGGGGCAGAGTCTGGAGATAAGCTCACAAAAGCCAAAGAGCAGAAAGGACTGTAGACAATCATGCCAGACTGTATGTGAGTCAGCCAGGTGCAGAGACACTGAAGTGATGTCCCTCTAGGTGAGAGAACACAGGCTAATGGCACCTGCCAGAAGCCGAGAAAGAGCCATGGAGCACATTCTTCTGCTGAGTGCTCAAGAAAGAACACTCTCTGCTATTACCTCAATATTTAATTACTTGCCTCCATAGCCAGAAACAACTAAATTCCTTTATTTCAACCAAGTAGTTTGGCATATTTTGTTACAATGTCACTAAAAAACATACATAGTAACAGTATGAAAGGAGACTTTCTAAACTGGGAGAGCTGCTGAATGCTGAATGGTGTTCTTTCTTCAAAAAAAGAAACTGCTTAAGGAAATGTCTTCCCAGTTTCAGCCAACAGACAACCCAAAGGCCACTTTAGCTCCAATAGAAGGGGACAAGGCTATGTCTTGAGCTAGCAGAAGTTGGCCGCATTGATCACACATTGCTGGCATGAAACAAGCAATGGGGAGTAATAGAGTCTTGGGTCAATGTTTCAGGCGACTATTGTGGCCAGGAAATGAGCCATAGAATTAAATTCCAAGTAAGGTGGGCCTGAGCGGGTTGGGAATCAACCTAATCAAGGTGTGAAAATGTAACTCAAATTTGGATGGAGACCCCAGAATGTTAGAGATGCCAAGACTACAGGTCATTTGGTAAGTGAAGCTTCAGCTCTCAGGTAGAGGGAAAGAGGCTCTGAATGCAGATGTTCTAGATATGTGGGGCTACTGAGGGCTGCTGTAACCTTGACAATGCTACCAAGAGTCCTGAATGCTAAGCATGAAAGCTGCTGGATTCTGTGATTACCTTGGTAGGTTTTGGATTTTTTCTTCTTTTCTAATCTTTATCTGACTTTCCTCCATCCTTCCCTTTTGGAATGGAAATGTTTGTTTTGTGCCATTGTATGTAATATTAGGAAGTATGTAATATTTTTATGAGGCTCACAGTTTGTCTTGTGTCTCAGGAATGAATTTTCACTTTTGATGTTTGAATAGTGTTGGGACTGTTACAGACCATGAGGACTTTAAAAGGAGGAAATAAAGGCATTATGAGATGAAAAATGAGACTTTAGGGGATGTTGTGATTTAATGTGATGTTTGATGTCAATTTGAGAAAGGTCAGAACATGATGGTTAATTTTCATCATCAACTTGTGTGAATTTAGAATCTCCATGTAAACATGTCTCTGGGTGTGTCTGCATGTCCATCAACAAAGAAGTAGAACAGTGAATGGAAGGTCCACTCTGTTTTTTGTTTGTTTGTTTTTGTTTTTGTTTGTTTGTTTTTGTTTTGTTTCATTTTTTTTTCGAGACAGGATTTCTCTGTGTAGCTTTGGAACCTATCCTGGAACTCTGTAGACCAGGCTGGCCTCGAACTCACAGAGATCCGCTTGTCTCTGCCTCCCAAGTGCTGGGATTAAAGACATGTGCCACCACAGCCCAGCAGAAAGTCCACTCTGGATGTGGGTGGCACCATCCCCTAGGGTGGGGTCCTAGATGAAATCAAAGTTTTAATAGGAGAAGGTAAACTAAGGGCCAGCTTCATGACTGTGGGTGCAGCACAAGCAGCTGGAAACCAAGGTACCAATGTCACTTTTGTTTCTCACCATCCACATCCAGTGATACATTGTGGTGGTCTCTCCACTTAGTTAGAACTTCTCTAACTTCCATCTTATTCTCCATTCTTTCGCTGTCAGCTCTTTAGTGAGATGGCCACTACCCAAACTGAAGCACTTACCTTTGTTGTATTTTTTAACCTCAATATTTTTGCCCATGCAACGATATTAGGTCGCCCTTTTGATAAGCTATCTTATCAAAAGGGTGACCTAATCATTACCCATCCTAGCACCTACCAAAGCATAAATTCCAAACTACTTTAAGGAGATGCCAATGTCTTCTAGGTTTTTCTCCTTCCTTTATTTCACTAATATCGCTGTGACTTCTTACCTTGAACTTAAATTCTAAATGCCAAATAGATTATAGGCTTTCTCATCCTTCAGAACACACACACACACACACACACACACACACACACACACACACACACACACACTGTGTTCTACAGCAGTTTATCTTTGCCTGTGTCGCACCTTCCTACCTTCCCCTCACTCTAATTCATCTATAGCTCCAGAATTAGGTTGGTGTTCAAACTCTGAGCTGGGTTCACTGGTTGCTGTAAGTTGACAGCTAATTCCTCTGCAAGGCTCTATGACATCTTGGAATTTAACAATTATTGATACTTCTGCCTCTTTCCAGATTAAATATGTTTTTCACAAACAAAAAACTCCATTTGAATGTTTATCATTGAAAATTCTATCATGGGAGAAGGTAAAAATTCAGCAGATTTTTATTCGTTATGAAGGAAACAATTTCAGCAGCTTCATTAATGTCTCTGGAGTGGCCAGTCTGCTTACCAGAATAGAATCTGCTCAAACTGGTCTCTTAGACTCACAGATTTTTCCCTTCACAGTGCTGGGTCTCGACCAGTTGAGCATTCCCTGCACTCTAGCTTAGGATCCCCTTTCTTCTCCACAGCTCTTGTGTCTAGAGTGTTTTTGAAGTTCTGTTTTGTTGGGTTTTGTTTTGTTTGACAATTTCTCCCAAAGTTTCAGGTTTGAACATTCATCCCAGTGCTATGTATCCACGTGAGCAGCCTTTTATTTTAATTTTTTCAAAATCTACCCTGGTGCGAGTTCCCACGATCTTTGCTTGACCTCTTTTGTACCCTACACTTAACACACTAAGAACTCTGGAGTAATTTCCCCTCACTGGCCCTATTCCTCACTGCCCTGATTTGGTTCTCTGATTCTCTGGGACTGCTATATAACTGCCACTAAACTGCCTTACCGGGTGCTAATCCTAGCCATGATGCATGTTCATGTCTTTTTCACAGCCAATATGAATTACCAAATCTTCCCTAGCTGCCATCAAACTTTTCCTAATTTAAATTTTGTGATAATTTTCAAGAGCCTACACATTTCCTAACCCCACACAAAGCTATAAATTCACAGTATCTACAGAATCAGGGCTAGGCCAGCATGGGTGGGCAACCTGGAACAGTCATTTCCACATCTGTATTTGTTCTGGGATGACAGACAGCTTCCCTAGCACTCTGCCTGCACTCTACCTTTCCAAGTTTGGGAGGTGTAAAATTGTGGTCACTTTTACTGACTAACTTATGTGGTTAGTAATTGAACTTCCTGTGAAAGTAGTTTCTCTGGCTTACCCTCTGGATGAAGGATGAATTTCTAATAGCAATTATCTGAAGATTCTTATTATGACTCTTTTTATTATTATTAACCAATACCTCCAGTTTTAGCTACATAGTGTCTTTGAAATTGATCTTCCCATGACAAGTTGTATCTTAAAGGATGTATTGAAAATTTGTTTATGATCTAATTGTAAAAGACCTGCAAAGAAACAGCTTCCATGATAACCTAAGTGTGAATAAATGTCTTCTTCAGTTTGGTGCATGATTCTTCTGAGTCCAGACTCCAGCTGTCTGTATAATTGTACTAGTTATTCAACATTTTATTTTATTTTAGAATGAATTATCTAATATCAAATAATCAAAGTATCATGTGGTCTGGAAACTTGCCTTGTTCTTTTCATCATTTCATATCTACCTGCAGTGTATGCTTTTGGAGGAAAACCATGGCTTAAATTTCTCTAATCACTGTTGGAGGACTAGAGATAACAGGATTCCTACATATAGATACTCATAGCTTCAGTTTCCAAATAAAAATCATTATATAGCACTATCTGTGACATTGGCAGACATTCAAGATCTCAAAGTATGATCTCTATGAGTTTCTTGTATGAAACTCCCAAGGTACACAACAACTTTGCATTTCTCAGACAAGTGTACTCAGGAAGTTGTAGTAACTTGCTCAAAAGTTGGTAGCAGAATAAATGTTTTTCTCACATCTTTTGGCCAATTTATACACTTTGTGATTTGTTTAGAAACTTATTTAAAAGATATTTACAGATTACTAATAGGCACTCTTCCAGGGATATGAATACTGAGTAAGAAAGATGTAGCCTTGGACCTCATGACACGTACATCTTAGCTGAGCTCAATATAATGCTTGTTCCATCATTGACCACAGTGTGACTGTCAAGGTACAAAGTGAAATAGATGAGGCTTTAAACAATTTCAGGAGAGACAAGGGTCCCTCACAGATCGGTTGCTCTCCATGAACACGTCAACCCTTACTCTGGGGACACTCATTCCTTTACACAGAACTCTTCCTTTCTCACGTCTGATCTAACCTTGAATTAAATCCCCCATTACTATACCATCTGTCAAGTATACAATTTATCACAATATCCCTAGTGCCTTCACTTCTGATCATGAAGTTATGAAGGACAAGGACCACCATATGTTTGTCCCAAACAATCTTACAAAGCAGATGAGGAACTATCTCCAGAGAGGGACATGTGTTTATGTGTTCATTCTTAGACACTGATAGCAATACCTAGAGATGTCATGGGAGATGGAGACGTCTCCATCTTCACCAATGGAGGAGGAGGCAACCAGCAACTAGAGAGACTAGAGATGCTGACACCTATTCTACAAAAACAAACTGCATTCCCCCCCCCCATCAAACAGTTATTCAACCCCCAAAGTCATTTCTATTGAGGCTGATAGTGTCTGAACCAGAGATGTTCTGTACATTTGACATTATATTCATGCAGTAACCCCCTAAACATGCAGGCTGGTGGAATCATACAGCATTTATCACTCTCTGATAGGCTTATTTCACCCATTTCACCCATAATAGTGTGTCCTTCGGTTTCATTTATGCTGTAGAGAAAGGGTCAGATGTCACAGAGGCTCACAGACTCATAGAGGCAGAAAGCCAAATGATAGCTGTAAGCGTCTGGGAGATGGGGAGGATGAAAAATTGTTGTTCAATGGGAATACGGTTTCAGTTGTATAAGGCCAATAACTCCTAGAGACCTGCCAAACAGCACAGTGACTATAGTTAGTAATATGAGATTGTGAATTAATACTTTGTTGAAAGCATCAATCTCATATTAAACACTGCTCTAAACTCACATACCAATGACAAACAGAGAATTTTTACAGGTCATCAACATACCCTGATTATATTATAGGTATATGCATATGTTCACATTCAGAAGATTATATGTATTTGAAGGTATCCAGTTTTCTTCATATACCAGTTATTTCTCAATGAAGCTTTTAAATGACAAAAAAACCTAAAACTTGTGAAGTAACATTGTCCCTTCAGACTCAGAATAAATAGGTATAATTAAGCTTGTTAATAACTTATTATAATAAGCTCTTGTATAGAATCAAATAAAAACTTTCCAAAGATTCCAACTCACCACGTTTGCTTCAGTTTCATGCATACTGAAGACTGGGAATATGTTAATGCACATAAATATGTAGTGATGTAAAATAAAAATACCAATCATTGATGTGGGGTCTGTACACCATCATTAAAATTCAGATCATCTTCAGTAACATGCAAGGCTACACTAATAATAAGCTATATTTTGTTGCACATGATAATTAATTATAGTTTGAAATGTCTATAGAATATGACAAAGATATTTCTTCCTCTATAGGAAATGATTCCATATGAAACTAAAATGTATAAAAATGTGAATGTTTCTTCCAGAATTACAAATATCCTTTGAAGAAAAATATATTAAACTCATCTAAGAAAATGTGACAGACCAAGATCTTTGCTCTAAATCATATCAGATTAGCTCTTTGACTAATCAAAATCATTATGTCAAATTTGACAAAAAGATTGGCAAAATTGTGGAATAATGGTAATCTAATTAATAAAACTCAGCTCTTGTATTACAACTTGCTGAGGTAGTAGATAAGTGTTACCCAAACGGCTCATTCAATGAAGAGACTAAAATGCATAATCCCATCCTCTGCCACGTCATAGTCTTCAAAGTATATAGAGGCTCATAGTGTTTTCTATTACTTATTAAAAGAATACAGATTTAAATGGATTGACTAAAAAAGGAAACCAAATCAATTTGGTCTAGTCTGGGTCCAAGTCCCATATCATTCCCTCCATAAACCTGGTACCAGGCACTCCATCTCCAGGTAGTTTAATCTTCTGCTATTACTAGTTCACAAAAGTGGCATATGCTGTCTATCCATTATTTCTGTTTTCCCCAGGCAATCCATGTACTCCCCATTGCCATTTAAGGGTCTGCAAGATAAAGGGAAATAGAAAAGGCAGAGAAGTCCATTAGAATCAGGTATCTGATTGAGTTCAACCATGGAAATTTGCCTGACACTACTTAAATTCTGTGTCTACCTTCTTCAATGTGGATGCCACCATCAGATTAAGCACACTAGCTAGCCTGGTCCCACTCAGTCGGTGACCTAGAATTGCCTTTGATCAGCAGTGAATGTGGTTTGTGGAACTGACTGGTTTTTGGTGCCAAAAAAACAAATACAAGGATTTTTTGGAGCTAGACAAACACTGGGAACACTTACTAGCAACCACAGAGTTAGCGTATTTGATCTTCAACGCTTGACGTCAACACAAGGTTTTTAAATATCCTTGTATTTGGCTTGATTTCAGTTTAGCATTTGAGACATTTATAGACACTGTAGTTAATAATATTGACACATATAAGGAGAGAAGATGCTGATGAGGAGAAAATGTGTGCCGTTTTCAATAACACACTTGTCAATCCTGAATCATAATAGACACCTTAGGCAGTAAGGAGGAAGGGTGTGTCCTGTGGAGAGGGTGGGTATGCTCATGTGTGAGTATGAGTGCATGGGCCTGTGCACGCGCTGAGGCCAGAGTCCGACACTGGGTGCCCTTCTCTGTCCCTGTCAGCCTTACTCCCCTGAGGCAGGGTCTCTCACTGAACCTGCAGCTAGACTGGCATTGAGCAAGCTCCAGAGATCTTCAGGTCTCATTCCCCTTCCCCAACACTGGGGTTGCAGGTCTATGCGTGGCCCTGCGTGGCTTTTTTACATGTGCACTGGGATCTGAACTCAAGCCCTCTTGCTTACACAATAAATTGTAGATGTAACCATCTTATTAAATAAGAAACACAGAACCAAATGCAGAGTTAAAAGCCCAAGAGGTCAGAGCAATAGCTGAGAGCTGAGACTAAAAACCCTTTCTTACCCTTCACTGCCAATGCTGTCCTTCCCCTCAGCAAGCGATATGTCTTGTGTATCTGTCTTTTTATTGACTTTCTGTTCTGCCTTCTCATTGGTTGTAAACTCAACCACATGACCTCCTCATCACTGCCTGTCTATACAGACCTCCAGGTCTTCTATGGTTGGTATTGCGATTAAAGGCATGTGTCTCCAGACTGGCTGTATCCTTGAACACACAGAGATGTCTGTCATGTGATCTGGATTAAAGGTGTATGCCACCACCACCCGGCTTCTGCTATGGCTTGCTATTAGCTCTGACTTCCAGGCAACTTTATTTATTAACATACAAATAAAATCACATTTCAGTACAAATAAAATATCACCATAATAAATGTTCTTGCCTACTGAGCCATCATCTCCCCAGTACAAGTGATATCTCTAAAAGATGGAAGCCTCAGTCTCACTCAAGTCAGATGGAATCTAAATCTTCTAGAGAGACATAAGGGGCAGTGTTATTGCTTTTAAACTTCTGGGATTTGAATGTTGTCAATGTTGAAAAGGTATATTAGCAACAGTTCAAGACAGTCTTTAATACCCTAAAGGCTGGGAAACTCACAAACCAGACTGATTTTCATTTTCTTCACCAATAATATAGTATAAAGAGCACATAGCAATCGACCATGTTATAAGAACAAAGAGGGGGTTTCAAACAAATGCTGTGGAAAATGGATTGATAGTATTCTAAGAGTCAACAGTCCATTAAATTCTCTAAAAGTAGAGAATTTCATTTATGAAGCATGTTAATGGACCCACAGCAGTATCCACCCTTTTTCTCTAACTGAATGAGCAATCAGAGAATCTACTCTAATTGTACCTGATTTGAAAACCATTTGCTCACTGTGGAATAATAATGGTGTCCATCTCTGACAATATCTGTGTGTTTTCTGAGTCAGGCTGGACTTTTCAGCATTCCTCAATGTCATCTGTAGCGATGCTTTCTGGTACCCTGAACATAACAGGCTTGTGTGTTCACCACAGAATCAAGGGAGGGTGATTTTGTATCTAAATACCAATACAAAATAACTGCTAAGTGTGCATCAGGGAGGTGCTAGGCACTTTTCATGTCTTATTTCATTTTCCTATGCCACAGGTGTGACATTAACTTTATCAACAAAGGTCTCCCAATGAGCCAGTGGCATTTTCTACATCGAAAGCCTTTTTTTTTGATACCAATCCCATTCTGTAGCTAATGTATAATAGCCTGAATTAAAAGAAATCACAAAAAAAGCACAAAAGTGCCCACTTAAGCAACATCTTGTTCTCTAGGTTTGCTGATTGACAGACAATTTAGCCTGCATCAGTGTGACTCTATAAGGGTGATAGTTCCATAGTTGGTACAAAATATTCTCTTGAGATGCACACCCCTCTGTGAATTCCTAGGTCCCATCTGCTAGATCTCAGACTATATCTCTGGGTCTGTGCTTTTAGTATTCATTCTAAGAATCTCTAATATGCATCATCTACATTTTATTTTCATTAATAAATATGTTTCTGAGTGATATAATATGCTTCTCATGCTATTAGTCTAAATTTATTGCTCTAATGGAGATGGCCTTGGGCTTAAATGTGTGTAAGGTCTGGTTTTTAAATAAAGCTTTATTAGAACCCAGCCACCCTGCTTGGCTTTTGCATAATCTATGTCTGTTTTATGACTGAAGAGTCAAATATTTGCAATAGAGGCTGTATGGCCAACACAAGCAGAAGATATTTCCTATCTGGCCCTTCACAGAAGAAGTTTGCCAATCCCTGTCCTAAAATGACTCTCCTGCTAAATTTTGGCCAAAAAATGTGTGGCCCACTGATTAATTTGGAAATTTCTCTATACCTAACATCATTTTATTTGCTCAGCTTCTTGGATTCAGTGAGTATATGGAAAATATGTTTTATTCATGCAAGACATATCATTCATTTTTTTAATCCTTTGGATATGCTTGTCAGATGAGTGCTAAAATAAATTATATCATCCCCTTTTGTCGAGTCCTGGTTAGTCATATATGCAAAGGCCAAAATTTTCTCTAACATATGACCAAGGAAAGCAGGTGTTCCCCATCAAATCTATATGACAAATGGAGAAAATTTCTAATTTACCAATAATCTCCTCTTAATTTATTTACTTTTTACAAGTTAGCAATCACACAGACCTTTCCCCCACTGTCATATACTCTGAAATTTTTTTAAAAAAAATAAGGAATAGAGCCAAGTGACATTGGTGGAGGTAATGCCTTCCAATTGCTGACTATGAGGAAAGTTAACCCAACTCTTCCTTCCAAACCCATCATTATGTAAAGGAAATAGTTGCCACATGATGTCAAGCTCATTTGGACTAGAGGGATAAAAGGACACACCATCATCAAGCCAGAGAAAAGGAGATGAGTAAGGTCAAGGCAAGTGACCAGACAATGTAGTTTGGAAGCTTGGAGATAGCCAATGACAAAGGAGACAGATCCATGCACTCATGGAATCCCTTAAGTGCATGGAATGCTCAACATGTTTGCATGGATGCACTTAGAAAAATAAAGTTGAACTGAAAGTTCCAAAAAGAGAAGCCGTGCAAAGGATTTCAAGAAGAAAAACAAAAATATTAGTTTTACACATAATCGCAGCATACTGTGAATGATCTGTAAGTATTTCCCCACTAGGGAAAATAAAATCCCAAATTCCTCACTTTGAGCTCAGTTTCCTGGAAGCGCTGAAGGTTTGACCAGGTCTAGACTACATTTTATGTGCAGACCTTTGCCAGCTCCTCTGGCATAAGTGGCTGGGGTCCAGCCACTGCTGTTGCTCTCTCCACACTGGCTCTGTGTACTGTAGATTTCTCCATCTGGCTCAACAGGAAGTATGTACTGTTTGTGGGATGCCATTGAGCTATTTTTAAGAGCTGAGCTACATGCAGGTATTTATGACTGTAGACACAATTTGGGGAAACAAAGTATTTGCCAACACAAGTACAGTGAACTGTTTCAACAGTCAGCCATATGGGCTCAGGATGGAAATGGTCCAGGTGAACAGCTGGAACAAGGCCCCTTCCTGGACCCTGAAAAAGCCATCATTTCCTTTCACTGGGCCACAGTCCTAAAGCCTGACAAGTGGCAGTCACTAGCTGATGGGAGTGGAGTGTTGTACTCTTATGTGGATTATAGGAATGGCAGAGAATTTTAAACTCTCTTTTTCACACCAAGGGGCTCATGGAGACACTACTTTTACTAGTATAGGTTTACTGAAAATTCTACAAAGTTTATATTAGAGTTCTTAAAAAAAACAGAAATAATGGGGTATCGATATGTCTTGCCTCTGCAGAATAGAAATAGATTAGATTCACTATCCAAATCAAAATTTTCTGTCAAGGTTAATCAGCTCACAGTAAATAACACTCAGCCTTGGTCTCCATATATTTAGCTGACAACTCACTCTCAGTTGGCATTAACTGTGTGATAGGTAATTTTATGTGAAAACTTGACTGAGTTGCAGGATGCCTAGGCATGAATTATACAGAACTGGACTATGTGATTAATTAAAATGGACAACTTCAAAACATAATGGCCAATGTCCTTGTTCTAACTCAAATGCTAGAATCTTCTGCTAAACCAGGAAGAGCCCCCATGACTCAGAAAAAGCAAACTCTCTTTCCATTTCTGCTTTCAACTGATTGAATGAAGCCCACCCACCTTGGGGAAAGTGACTAACTTTCCCCACTGCAATAATTTAAGTATTAAATTCATCCGAAAACACTTTCACAAAAAAATACTCATAGTAATGTTTGAACAAATATCTGGGCACCCTGTGGTTCAGAAGTATGCACATAAAATGACCTATTACATAGTTATTGCCAACTGAGAGTGAGTTGTTAGTTAAACATACTGAGTCCAGGGTTGAGTGTTATCCAGTGTCATCTGATGGACCTTGACAGAAATGTTGTTTTGTATTGATACCAATGCAGATTTATGAAGTAATTCAAGCCATTAAAAAGATTTGACAGCACAGAGCATATAGCCTTTTTCAGATTTTTTCCCACCTTTTCTTTTTCATCCCTAGTCCTTCATAACAATGAACTTATATCTTCTATGTATTCTAAAGGTTATCCCATTAAAATACGTTGTTCCCATTCTTCTCATAGCTTAAAACACTAGAGAGATTAATTTACTTCCTCATTGACATTCGTACATCAAATACTCACTGACCTTGAAAGGCCACATATAATCTTCCTATCTGAACACTATTTGCTTGTTCCTGTCCCTTTCTTTCCTCCCTTCCTCCCTCCCTCCCTCTCTTCCTCCCTCCCTTCCTCCCTCCCTTCCTCTCTCCCTCCCTCCCTCCTTTCCTTCCTTCCTTCCTTTCTTCTTTGTGATATTTAAATTAGTCTCTAAGTAGCTTGGGAACCAAAACAGAATCAAACTAAATGCAAGTCTCAGAAGTCTTCCCATTTGTGCTGACAACAAAAATGAGTTTGTTCACCACAAAAAGAGAAAGTGGATGTGTAGATTACCAAAGAGTCATAGACAAAAGGAAGCCTTGCTGAGAAGAATTCTATAAGGAAAAAGCTCTCCACCAGCAAGCTAGAGTGATGGCAGTCCCTTGCCCTGCAGGAGGCTCCTGGACTGAGCAGTAATAGAGAGGATCAAGGAAACTACTGACAAGGGGGCTTTAGCAGGATGAGAAAGAACAGAGGATCTTTCTATGACAGTTGGGTAGTGGAAAACAATGGAATCTGGAAGAGCCTCAAACACAAAAATGAATCATTCGACCTAACACCCCAGCTGCAGGTTTAAAAACAAGCATTAAGGGTGAACTGAAGGACAGAGAGACCCCAGGGTCCTCTGCATTCCTGTAGTGCTTGGGTTTCTGAGACTTGTCAGGAGTGAGTGCAACCCTGTGTATGCAGAGGCCCAGCCTGAAGGGTAATAATAATGATGGAGGTTTGGAATTAGGCTTTTCATAGGTTATTTATTAAATTATTCTTAATGATTAGATTAACTGAGTTTGATAAAACTCTGTGCCTTCTAGCCCCTCCTTCTCTGAACTCTAAATAATCAAGTTCTTGCCCTGACTAAAGACACTATGAAGGCTTGCAGACCTTTGGGAAATGGATGGATTTTCTTTCACAAAAATTTCTCCTTGCCACTGCTCCTTTTTATAAACTATCCCAAACAATAAAAATAATGGCATGTGCAATGAAACACTAAATGTTTCCTCAAGTTCAGGTGGAGAAAGAAGCCAATAGAATGAGAATCTCATGTGGGAGACAGGTACTTCAATTAACTGTTCAGGTCTTAACATTCTACTTAAGGATGCAAAATAATTTCAGTAAAAGAGAAACAATGATGAAGATAGGGACCTGTTCTAGTTTGTTATGTGAAAGGAACACTAACTTAGAGGAGGAAAGGGTTTGTCTGGCTCACAAGTTACGGTCCATCATCAAGGGAAGTCAAGGCACGAACATCAAACAGAAACCAGAAGGCAAAAACTGATACAGAGACTTTAAAGGAATGTTGCTGACTGGGTGGCTCTCTAGGCCTTCTCAGATACCTTTCTTATGGAACAAAGCCCACCTGCCAAGGAGTCCCACCCCCCACCCCCACCCCCGCAGTGGGCTGGGCCTTTGAACATCAACCATTAATCAAGAAAATCACAAACCTGCCCACAGGCTAATCTGATGGGGGCAGTTCTTCAACTGAGGTTCCTTTGGCCCAGGTT
The DNA here is from genome assembly GCF_007827085.1 of Peromyscus californicus insignis. Classification (NCBI taxonomy): domain Eukaryota; kingdom Metazoa; phylum Chordata; class Mammalia; order Rodentia; family Cricetidae; genus Peromyscus; species Peromyscus californicus. Next base: position 11,813,632 of record NW_026294551.1, read on the forward strand.
ATTAGTTTGTATCAAGCTGAAAAGATACTAACCAGCAGAGGTGTACATGGAGGGAAACATGGAGTCTCAAAAACTTAACTGCTGCGGGCCTCAGGAATATATCATAAGAACTCAGCTGGTTATGGCAAAGTCACTCCCTGGAGGGATCAGGGAATTCCTCCAGAGGAAGCCAAATCCCCAAGGAGTTTTTGGTGTTACTTGACTTGTTATATATCAGCTGTATTCTGTTATGAAAATCATGTGTGCCTTCATAGTTTTCCCAATTGACTTTTCCCTAAGAAGGGCTAACAGTGTGGACTGATCACTCTCTGGACACACACATTCCAGGTATTTGGAGAACTGCCTCAGGAAAGGCTTTCTCTGGAATCAGATATCTCCCTTGGCCACTTTCAAGGACTAGCAGTAATAACAGTCCACATGCAAGTCTCCTGATTTAAGGTAAATTCCACAAGGAGACACCACCTAGGTCAGGTGGACGTTAAGTAATAGCTTTACACAATTCAGCTCGGACCCCCCTTTCTTACAGCCTTACTAACTTTATAGACCGCTAACTCCTTACCTAACCACTTCTAGGAATATTTAGATAATCTTCTGTGCTGACAGCTATGCTCAGCCAGAACCCCAGTTCAAGCCTCCCTGTAATTATCATCATTGGTAGCATCCGGCCAGGGGCCAGGTCCATTCCCAGATGGAGGAAAGTACCTTATCAGAGATACCTCCGTACTTTCTAAGAACAGACTTAAGCATCCAGACTACCCATTTGAGAAGGTCTGGCGGATATGCCAATTAAGCTTTACTTCCTCCTTTCCCAAACCTTACCTCTGGTTCCAGATCTCCCTTTAACTATCACCAGAGGCATCTAGCTGTACACAGGTTGCCTAGCGACTGAGCACACTTTCCCCCACCCTGCAGAAAAACGGCAGATAGCTTGGACAGATAGGAGCCACAGGAAAAAAGAAGACAGTTTTATTTTCTCCCATTGACCTAGCAACTTATAGATTCTTAACATTTTCTACTCATCACGTTTAAGACTATAGTTGAGCACATAAGATTCCCTCTTCTTAGATATTACCCGAATTTAGCCTTTAGTTAATTCATTTCCCCATTGGTCACTTCCCTTTGGGGTTGCAAATGATAATTAATAGTTATTACCTCCCTATGGGATTCTTATCACCCCTCTGTTTGACCCTGGAAGCCTGGCTTTATATACCAAGACTTCCAGGTCACGGGGAGATGGAGAAGAGAAAAGGGAATGGAAGAACTAGATGGGTAAGAACTTGAGAGGAACAGAGATGGGGAAGAATTAGATTGAAGGGCTAGAGGAGAGCACCAGAGGAACAAGATGGAAGATGGGGGCGAACAAGTTGAGGAAGAACAAGATGGGGAAGAACAAGATGAGGAAGAACAAGATGAGGAGAGAGAAGGAGATGGGAGAAAAGATGATATGGGAGGGAACAAGATGGATGAGAACCTAGAAGGGGCAGTACTAGATGAAGGAATTAAGATAGAACCTAGAGGGGACTACAGACAAGTGTAGAATGAAATCAGGCAAGAAAGGACCTAAATATGAGAGCAGAATATAAGCTTGTAACTGACACAGAATAATAAAGTATATGGACTAAGGAGTTTCGTGTACATAGATTCATTTCTTCTCATCAAAGATTAAATATCAGCTGGTTGTAGATTCTTCCCGGACCCTGGGAGGGGACTATTGAGGGGCTGGACCCCCATAGATCCCAATACTTAACTAAAAGGAAATTCTAAAACTTAAAAATCCATTTGTTTAAATGGGTTTGGCAGTATGACTACTGAATTGGGAAGCAATAATATAAATTGCCCCAAATGAAATATATATATATATATATATATATATATATATATATATATATATATTTCAGAATATCAGTTACCTGTGGAATAATCTATTAATAAGTTCAACATGTGGAATGTTAGGAAGAATATGAAGCAGGAAAAAGTTGTTTAAAGACTTATTGGGGGTTAGGTGTGATAGCACTCACTTTTAATCCCAGCAACGGAAGTAGGGGGAGGTGAATCTCTGTAGGTTTGAGACCAGCCTGGTCTACATAGCTAGTTCCTGGCCAGCCAAGACTATACTATGAACCCTCGACTGAGAACAAAGAGTTAATGGGGTGCTAGAGAGATGGCTCAGTGGTTAAGAGTGCTTACTCTTCTTCCAGAAGACTAGAGTGCAATTCCAAGGACCCATGTCCCTTTTGCAACTCACAAATGCCTGTAACTCCAGCTCCAGAGGATCCTACACCTTCTTTTGGCCTCCACAGGCAACTGCATGCATATGTACACAACACATCAACATGCAAACATACATATAATAAACATGTACTCATGAACACAAACACAGATAAAATAAATCTTTCAAAAAAATAATTAATGGTTAAATGTTCTAAATTTAGAGAAAAAAAATCAAAGGTTCTGGCCTTAATGCAAAAAAAATACAAATTATATTACAAATCATATGAAGCAAAACTGCAGAAATCCAAGCAGAAATGTAACATTATCAAAGAGAAAAAGAAGCCTGTGAAACTATGACTCTGTTGTTTTTCTGCTTTTTATTTCTTTTTTAAAATTTATTCTTCTCTCATACACTACATCTGGACAGCAGTTTCCCCTCCCTCCACTCCTCTCAGCCCTTCTCCTACCTCCCCTTACCCCCAGATCCACTGCTCCTTCATTTTCCTTCAGAAAAGTGCAGGCCTCCCAGGAATATCAACTGAACACAGCATAACAAGATACAATAAGACTAGACACAAACTCTCATATCAGGGCTGGACGAGGCAACCCAGCAGGAGGAAAAGGGTCCCAAGAGCGGGTGAAAGAGCCAGAGACACCCACATTCCCAATAAGCCCTGCTTAGTTGATTCCATTGCTTTTCATCAAAGCAAGGTAAGTTAGAGAAAATCATAACTGACTGTGTTACAGAGCCAGAAGGTGAAGAGAAAGAACACAGGAATATTCTGTCATTCTGGAATTCTATCTATCAACTGAGAGAAATCATCAAAACAAAGGCAAGAGGAACACATTTCACATGAGTAAAATGCCAGCAGGACCTCTCAACAGTCATCTCATTAACAACAAAACATTGCAGGAGCATCTCCCATCTCCAGTGAGATGGTAACTGTGGAAAGGCAGACACCAAATTACAAGAGGTGGGTTAAGTATTAAAATAATTGTTTTTCCTTTTCTTAATGTCCTTTAAGGGCAATCAGCTCTTGAAAAGTTGAAATATCATCAATGCACTAGTCAGTTTTTACCTCAGGAAAAGCAAATAAAGTGAGGTTATTAAATAAGCAAAGATTAAATTAGGTAAATAAAGAAAACACGACTTAGTGACAACAGTATCACAGTGGAAAGAGATGAAACACGTGGCAATATTCAGTGTCATGGAGGCAGTTTGTGGGAAGAAAGGATACATTAATTATGCACGTTGTATCTTTTATGTGAGTATATGCACCTGTCCATGTACACGTGCATATGTGTGTGCCTATAAGCATATGTGCAGAATCCATCAAAATGTTCCAGGTGTCCTCCTCCATCATTCTCATCACCTAGTCATTTGAGACTGGGTTTTTACCCTAACCTGGGGATCCTATTTTCTCATAAGGCTGAAAATCAGCAAGTCCCTCAAATAGTCCTGTCTCCTCTGCTCCCTTTGGAACTCCAGTTACAGACATATACAGGATGCCTAACTTATTATGTGAGTGTTGAGATCTGAGATCTGGTCCTCATGACTGTGTCACATTGTTCCTAACCACTAAGTAATCTCACCAGCCCTTACACATTATACTTTTAAGATAGAGTGAAAAGAAAAGAATGAGGGCAAATAGAGAAAAACAAGAGAAATAAAGGAGGAATAGAAAGTTAGGAAAGTCAGAGAAGTCTTAAGACAATGAAATTGAATACTTAGAAAAATGACTCTTTCAAAAGTCTAGAAATGATAGAGTCAATAACATATACCTCATCAAGTCTCAGCTCCATCTCTTTTGGTATCAGAGGCAACAACAGAAAGGTTTTGATTATTTCTTCTTGAGTTGATCTTCTAGAGAGCACCAGTATCTTATTCCCAGAAAAATGGATAAAATATATCCAGCTCTCCACATTTTTTTCTACATAAATTGAATTGTGGTTTATTTGATTTACAAAGATTTAAGGAAGGAAAAAAAAAAACCAAACATACTGTAGCTAAGAAGCTAGTTTATAAAGCATTGGAGGCAAATAGCCTGAAAATCACCCTGAATGTTCCTTTGATGGTGCAGTCCCTAGGAACATTTTTTAAAAATAAATAATTGTATACATACTTGGTTAGTACAAAAGCTGATTGTCCTTTCAGACACCCTTCTTGATGTGGCTGGAAATTGGAACAAGTCTGGAAAGCAATTTGACATTTTATAGCTCAGATATTTCTTCCCTTGCTTTCTTCTTTGAGAAAATAGAAACAGTTCTCAATAGAGAGCAGCCAAAACAGTGGAACATACTAGGGAATAATCATTATCAACTATGGATAGCCTGCAAATCTCTGAATGATGCACCTTTAGACGTCTGCACATTGGCTTCCTTTTCTATTTTATCCAGTTTCCTTGGGAAGCCACAGCAGAGTACAGGGAAGAAATATGTGACAGCATTTCCAGATAGATCAGTGAGAAATGTTTTGTGCATTCACTACTGTATTTGGACGTTCTTTTTCTAGTTGAACCTGGAAAATTACATTAGGTCGAGTGGTTTTTCTGTTTTGTTTTGGTACAAAATTACTCTTTCCAAACAGTGCAAGAGGAGATGAAAGAAAATGATATTCTATTAACGTATCCTCTAAATGACCATCGGAAGAAATGTCTAAAGTGCTTGTGGGGAAGCAGAAATTGCACCCTGCACCGCTGAGGATTTTGCTGGCCCAAAAGTTTAACTTACTTAATGCCCATTCAAACACCAAACAAGAACCCACGGAAAATGTTGAACTTTCAAAAGGGGAAAGTAAATTTTAGTGATTGACTGGGCCAGGGACTAGTCCAGTTTTTGTTACTGTAACCAAAACACACTGCAAATACATCTATTTTCTGTTAGCAAGACCTTTCTTTCTAGTACTTGAGCAGATTCAACTGAGTATGAACCTCTTTCAAGGATTTCTCTGTCAAGTTTCATAGTTGCTTCGTTGAGAGCAGAGGCCACTAACTATTCTCTAAGAACCTGAGTGCATGTACCCATCTAAGGACCAACCAGAAGCAACTCCTCCCATCTGCTTATGGTGTAGTCAACCTAGATTTCTTAAGCAGAAAATAATGAAATATGACCATCATTGTTAAAAAATAATAATAATACCTAATGTAGACAGGAAAGTGGCTCATTGAATGAGAGGACATGCTATCCAAGCACGAAAAGAGGTATTAGAATCCCCAGCACTCATGTAAAAAGTCAAGCATGGCTACAGGCTGAGGGAAGTGGGTATGTGAGCATTGTTGGGACTGGTTGTCTAGCTCCTGGATCAGTGAGAGCCACTGTCTCCAAGGAACAAAGCAAAAAGTGGTAGAACAGGACATCCCATATCTCTGGCCTCCATATATATGCAGGGCATTCACGTCCACACGCACATGCATCACACACACACACACACACACACACACACACACACACACACACACACACACAAAGACCATATTTGTTATTTGAAGTCATCCAGTTGTGTTGACTGTCCATTACATTGTATTTTGAACCTATTCAGGTAGTGCTGAAGTAACGATATAATAACTGAACAACAACCACCTTTTTATTCCCTTCTTCAATACCAGAAAGTAGACTCATTCCATATGCATTTGTTCCCTGTCTCCCACATGCCCCATTTTGCAGAGGATTAAATGGCTCTTAGGGAGGTTGTGCTTTTTGTCCAATCCTGTTCATAATAGCAAAATCTGCTTTCCCCTCTGTCTGCTTCATTCCAAAATTCAAGGCAGAAATTCCAATCACCTTGATATAGTTTTGCTCTTTTTAGAGAGGAACAGCCTGTTTAGATTAGGACAAGCATCAAATGTCACAAGATAGAATTTCCATTTTATCCATGGAAAAATCAAATGATTTTTAGGTTATGGAATTTCCCCCTTAATTTCATCTGACTCTGTTTGCTTCTTTCTCCCGTCGCCACTCTGTGTAAATATACCCATTCTTTGTTGCAATGAAAGCTTATTAATTCAGAGCCAGCTCATTTGGCATTTGTGACTGAGATTAGATGGGCTTAAATTCGCTTTATTATCTATGAAGAAGGAGTTTTGGAGAAAGTCGACACCATTAAGAAGATTTCCCAGAGTTTAATTCACCAAAAAGATACATTTCTCAGGAACCTGGCAGTTTAAATTTACATGAAAATGATTGGTTTTCAAATATCTCATTTAAAGTTATAAAAGAGAGAGAGCCTGAAGAGACTCAGCAGTTCTCAAACTTAGTTCACGCTCACCTGAAGATGTACAAAATATCAGTCAAGGCATTCACTTTCAGTAATGTACGCTGACGTCCCAGATTATTTCAACTGTTTGGGGCCTTCCAAATTCCCACCAGTTCTGTGCTATTGCTTTTTCAAGGCATATTTTGCAAAGATCTTTATAGCCCATCAAGGGCAGGAATTACACCTTTTCATGACTAATTTTGTTTGTTTTCCATTGTCTTAGCAAAGATTCTAATCTGAACTCTGCCTTTGATACAGTTGGAATTTAAGAAAGTTATTTGGTCTCTAAACTTGTTTCCAGCAAAAATAGATAAAATACCCAATGTACATGTAGTAGTGAAAAAGAAAACCTGTAAAGCAAACAGAAACAGCTAACAGTGGGCAGATGTGTAGTGTCAGCACACACACACACACACACACACACACACACACACACACACACACACACAAAGACCAGATATTGTTACCCTTTCCTTATTCCCTCTTGGCTTAGTCTCAGCATTCCTATGGAGTAAAGTTATCTTAAAAGTGGTCCATGATGTAAATAAATAAACAAACAAACAAATGATTGGGCAGGGGAGACAGTTCAGGTGGCCAAGTACACGGTGTGCAAACCTGAGGACTTTTGTTCAGCTTCCTCGCCAGAACCTTCATAAACAATTCTGGACTCAGTGATGTACACCTGTATGCTGAGGAGCTCAGGAGCTAGAGCCAAGAGCACCCTGGAGCTCGAGGGCCAGGCAGAGTTGCCAATCAAGGAGCTTCAGTTTTGATGAAAGAACCTTGTTCAGAAAAAAAAAAAAAAAATGGAGATTGATCAAAGATGACACCTAGCCTCTATCTCTGACCTCTACATCTCTCTATCTCTGTCTGTCTGTCTCTCTGTGTCCCCCTCTCCCTCTCTCCCTCTTCCTCTCCCTCTCTCCCTCTCTCCCTCCCCCTCTCTCCCTCCTTCTCTCCCTCTTTCTCTGTCTCTCTGTCTCTCTCTGTCTCTCTCTGTCTCTCTCTCTCTCTCTCTCTCTCTCTCTCTCTCTCTCTCTCTCTCTCTCTCTCTCTCACACACACACACACACACACACGGATGTAAATGACCCTGTCTACCTGACTCCTTTCTCATTTCACATCTTGCCATATCTCTTCCTCTACCCTAGAGACGGGCTCTAGGAAAGACTTCTGAAGATCACAACAGCCTACAGTGTCTAGACAAAGAGTAAGTCATAGGGTCTAAGATGGAAGCACAATGATTGAAGTAATAATAATAGTTATAAAATCATTGATAAATATCTGATATAACTGTTCCACTATATTCAGATGACACATGTCATAGAAAATTGAAAATAAGGAAGAATGAAACTGTGTGTTATCCATGTGACATCTACATTAGGGCTGTGAGAGAAACCTAAATCTTTCCTCTTTAAAGAAAGGAGGATGAATTGGTTAAGTCTTCGGCTTGTGTCTCAAAACAACACATCAGAGAGAGATATTGAAGACCACTCAGGCAACTTCTTTTTTTTCTTTTTTTTTTTTTTTTTTTTTTTTTCGAGACAGGGTTTCTCTGTGTAGCTTTGCGCCTCTCCTGGAACTCACTTGGTAGCCCAGGCTGGCCTCGAACTCACAGAGATCCGCCTGGCTCTGCCTCCCGAGTGCTGGGATTAAAGGCGTGCGCCACCACCGCCCGGCCTCAGGCAACTTCTTAAACAGATACTTCCAAAATCTGGAAACTCTTTTTCATATATTACTGATTTGTTGAACACACTTATTTTTTAAAATTTACCAATCTGTGAAGAGGTTTATTATAGAGATGAACTGGAAATGTGATCTGTACTTTGAATTCTAGGATGGATGGATGACCACATATATCAGGGTGAGACAAGAAGAACATATCACTAGAATTAAAATGCTGCTGCTCTCTATAGCAAAAGTGGCCGAAAGAAAGGTTTGAGTTTGTGAAATGGGTTTAGTGTTAATTTCTAACCCAACAAACTCTAGTATCACCTGGAAGACAAAACTCTGAGCATACCTGTGTTAGATAACTGGACTGAGTTAACTGAAATGGGAAGACTTGCCCACTGTGGGTGGCACTGTTCCCTGGCTCAGACCCTGGACTATGTCAATGAAGAAAGGGAGCTGAGCAGCAGCAAGCATTCATTTCTCTCTTCTTCCTGACTGGATGTGTTGTGACCAGCTGCTTCAGGCTTCTGCTGCCTTCATTCCCCCAAATAAGCTAGAATGAACACACCTACACTTACACATTGCTATTATCAAGGTATTTGATCACAGTAGCAGTTGGCATACTAGAAGTCATGTGTATTTAGGGCCTCAGCCATTGTGAAGCTGGCTGATGGCATGAGGCAGGAGTCACTGTCACTGTTGTTTTTAACATTATCTTCATCACCATGGGGTTCACTGTCTAAGGAGGACACAAGGAAGAATTTGAGATAATGAAGTGCTGTGGGATGGTCTGTATGTCAAATGTGTTGCTGATTGGTCAATAAATAAAACACTGATTGGCCAGTGGCCAGGCAGGAAGTATAGGTGGGACTAACAGAGAGGAGAATTGAGAGAACAGGAAGCTGGGTGAGAGAGACACTGCCAGCCGCCACCAGGACAAGCAGCATGTGAAGATGCCGGTAAGCCACAAGCCACGTGGCAAGGTATAGATTAATGGAAATAGATTAATTTAAGCTGTAAGAACAGTTAGCAAGAAGCCTGCCATGGCCATACAGTTTGTAAGCAATATAAGTCTCTGTGTTTACTTGGTTGGGTCTGAGCGACTGTGGGACTGGCGGGTGAGAGAGATTTGTCCTGACTGTGGGCCAGGCAGGAAAACTCTAGCTACAACTGTCACTGTTGTTTTTAACATTATCTTCATCACCATGGGGTTCACTGTCTAAGGAGGACACAAGGAAGAATTTGAGATAATGAATGATCATGGCTTATAACCAACCAACTCCAATTTGAATGTGAGGCTTCATAGAAATTCTCCTAGTACAAAGGCAGCAATGTTATTTGAATTCATATTTGTCCATCACCATCTATATGTCCATGAGGACATTACTTTCTCACATCAAAATACAGTGTTAAATGAGGTAATAAAAATATGGAGCCGGACTTGTGTCTCTGACACCAATATCCAAAGACGCTTCATCTCTACCACTGATACTTATACTCATTTATTGCCTTTTCACCTCTAGTAAACAGAAGAATAAAGAAAGAAATAAGAATTGACAGCACATGATAGTGTTGCTGCCAATTCTACAAGTTTGGAGAGCCATTTTTTTTTCTCTTTAAAACACTCGAGGAAATACGGCAAAGAGACTGGATAAATAGCACTGACTTTCCGGTCCCTCGGTGCACTTCTGAACTCCACCACTCAGAGTGCCTGAGCCAGTGTAGTTTGAAACTGCTTTCTGATCTCTGATCCAGGATAAACACAAGAACCAAATTATATTCCCCTAACCAATCAATCCAGGTCTTCAGAGGAGGCAGAGCATTTTCCTAGACTGACTACAGAACTCAAATTAAAAGAGAATGTCTTACATTCGCAGGTGGGCCAAGGAATTCACAAACCGCAAGATGGGGCCGAAAGGACCTACCCTCAGGATAACCTTGGCTCCATTTGGAGAGAAGGAAAGATGCAGCACAAGGCTTTCAAAGAGCTGAGTACCTACAGACACCTTTAAATAGAAACATCAGGGTTTCAAGAAACATAATTTATCCTATCCATTTTTATCTGTAAAAGGGCTTTCCTGGAGGTCTGCCATAAAATCAACATATTCCCATCACTTGAGCTCTATTAATCTGACAAAATGTCAGCGATACAGGATGATTTGGGGCAGATATTTGGCACCAAATATAAATAGCTCCAGACTAACGTATGGGGTTGGGAGTGGGGTGAAGGAAGATTCTTCTGGAATATCTATAAGCTCAAACATCTGGCACTTACAGAATTCTCCAGCTTGGCCACCTACAAAGGAATGAAATTAGGGTTGCCCTTAATGCTTAAAGGATGTGCCGCTCAGTTCTTATTTTTCTTATTTTTTTAATCAAAATGTTACACGTAACTTCAGTAAAAACCAGTAAATAAAGATGCTGACAAGTGTTAATCCAGATGTGGCAATTACCCCTTCAGTTCCAGATGTGGTAATTACCCTTCTAGTGTTTACCCTTCCAGACAGCTACAGGTGCATAAATTTCATGATTTTCCTGTTATCATAAGCTAGGATATTTGTATTACAGAAATAGAGTATTATTGGCTGGGGAGATGACTCAGTGTGAACAATGTTTATTTCACAAAATGAGGATCTGAGCTGAATATCACCACCTAGGTAAAAAGCCAAGCATGGCCTCACACAGCTTTTGTTTCAACAATGGGAGGCAGTGTAGAGACAGGAATATACTGGGGACAATTTGGCTGGCTAATCTAACCAAAGAGTAAGCTACAATTTAAGCGAGAGGCCCTATCTTTAAGAAATAATTTCTTTTATTTTGAGATTATAATATAACTACATCATTTCACCGTTCCTTTCCTCCATCCCCACCCTCCCATATATCCCTCCTTGCTTTCTTTCAAATCTAGCCTATCTTTTTTAAATTGTTGCATATATATGTATTACATAAAGTACATACTATGTACACATATATTACATATATATGTATACATATACATATAATATGTATATATATTAAGTAGGGAACAGTAAAGAAAGATGCCTAATATAGACCACTGGCCTCCACATACCTATACATAGGCAAGTGTACCCTGAAAACACACACAGAGGTGGGAAGGAAATAATTTAGTATTAATACACATAGCCCCAGAGCCACTAACACCATCTCATAAAACTAGAATCAGTAAGCAAAATGGAAAATATTTTCAAATATCCAGTTCCCCAGAATTTTGATATCAATCTTCTCTGCTATTTTCATGCAATTTTACAGGTGAAATAGAAATATTCTAGTGTAGGTCATTATTCCATGAGACATAGCCTGCTTTCTGATTCTGTTATTAGTCCTACACAAACGTTCAGTTCAAAAATATGTAGACGCATCATCATTGTTGGTGGGTTAGTAGTATAACTTTGGATATTCTTTATATTGTTGGGAAAGAGATTTCTTGTCAGAAGTATATAACTTACCTACTCAACAGCACCTGATGAATTGGAACCTTTACTCATAAACCAGCAGCTATTGGACCCTATTGTTCATTTCTAGCATTGCTGGTTTCATAGGAGAAAAATGACATCTCAAATGTTGGTTAAGTAAAACCAAATTCCCCTTTAATGGTGGCCATTCCCCTAAGTTAAACAGATGTCTGTAAAGGTTTTGCTTGGTGCCAGGCTCTGTTCTAAGTACACTTTATTAACTGAAATCTCTTAGCAATCCTATATGGAAGATGTTTCTATTTCCCTCACACTTTCATAGATGGAGAAATTGAAGCGTGAAGAGTCATAGTTACTAGGCTGAAGGAACACAAGTCATTATAGCAAGGGGAGTTGGAACAGAGATTGGGCAGTTAGGGTTCAGAATTTACTTCCACATTCTAGTATTTGAGTCTCATATCCATATCCATCCTCGGAACAAGACTCTCTTCTAATGTGTTACTTTTGGTACCAGCAAACCCCTTTCTTCACATGCAATCCTAAACAGATTTTCCCTTATTTGGTAATAATGCCACAAAGCTTCAAGAAAAATGTAAAGTAAGAGGAGGAAGTGGAAAAAAAGATGAGGATTACTACGGTTGGGATATAAAATGATTCATCCTCTGCCACTTGGTTTATTGCTATTCTGAGCAAAATTGGGTGTTTCAGTTTGCAAGAGGAAATGAGGGTACTAGTGGCAGCTGGCAGACAACCAACTAAAGGTCTTTAGAGTCATCAGCTTCAGATCTGTGTCTTCTGCTAGCCTAGGAATAAGGGCAACCACAGTGGAGAGTGTCTGCTAGCCAAGGCATGGTCCCAGGTACAGTGGAGAGTGGTCTCCAATAGAAAGAGGAGTCTTTGTTCAAGAAAACAGAGCTTTCCAACTCCCAGTTTCTATCTTCAGTCTCAGGAGAAATGAAAAGGGGTCTGGCTTTTCATGATAAGTCAGTCCTATCTTGTGTGTGTGAGTTCAGTTGAAGGTATGGTTTCTTGCAAAGGGTGGCAAGCTTGAGATGAGTCAGGCCATGAGGTAAATCATGGGAGTCTGAGGAAGAGCAAGGATGACACATGGAGCCAACATCATATATGGAACACAATGTGTACTCTGAAAGCAATGTATCCCGAGTGGTCAACTGAGCTAAAAACTCAACCAAGGATCAGAATCTATGTACATAGACCAAAAATAACACTCTGTCTAAACTTAGCTAAGAGGAAAAGACTTGTTTGAAACTCATAAATATAAACTGACCACAGTTTGTATATTATATTATATTATATTATATTATATTATATTATATTATATTATATTATATTATATTATATTATACTGCCTGGTGTGGTGGCTCTTACCTATAATCCCAGAAATCGAGAGACTGAGGTAGAAAGATTGCCATAAATTTCAGGCCAGCCTGACCTACAAAGTGAGTTCTGGGCCAAACTTGGCTACAGAGTAAGATATTTTCTCAAGAACAGAAATAACAAAAATATCTTGGGTCTTAATTAGATATGGCTAAGGAAGAAGAGAATGCAGAAACAGCATCTCACATTCAAGAATAGATGTATCCACACACCACACACCATTGTAGAGTAGGAGCCATGTACTCACCGTCCTATGTCTCAGTGGTCAACAAAGACTAGCAATTGTGATGTTCTGACCAGAGCAAGTTAGGGCTCTGCAAATAGACAGGGAGCTTCCAAATAGTGAATCCTTCAAGCTCTTACTCATTGACCACAGTAAATAGGTGCACTTTGGGGCTTTTGTAGGAAAAACACAAACAAACAAACAAAAAAGCTAAAACACACGAAAACAACAACAACAAAAACATAAATGGCTTATCCAGGTGACTCAAGGTTTTCAGGGCTTCACTTCAGCACTCACCTGCTCTGCTCTAGGTAGAACCTAAATACATGTCCCTGTATTTTTCCAGGTGAGCTGCTATTTGCTGCTCAAAGCCCCAAGAAGTTTCCCTCCTTTATAACTCATGAAGAATTAGAGCAAAACAGATGAATGACATTGCATAGCTCTTTCTTCAACCACAGGTCATCACAGTTGTAAAGAAATGATGAGTGAGACAGATCTTTGTCCTAAAAGAAGGAGGCAATCAAGATCTAAAGTTATATCCAGGTACATACACGCATAAACACACATACATGAGTACGTGCACATAACTACACATGCAAACATTTCTGATACTTTAACCTTTAAAACCCTACAGAGCTTTTCTGCTGAGGCTCATCTTTCTTTCCACACTTTATGTCTCATCTTTAAGAGGATCAGAATATGTTTTTTATTGGAAAATGCAAAAATTAAATAAATAAATCCATAGAAATGTCCCCCTTGATTTAAAACAGAAGTTGGCCATTAAGACAATCTCTTTGTGTGTCTGGGGTGGGGGGGGGAACGGGGGGACTAATGGAAAGTCAGATGAGAAACCAGCAGTGCATTTTATCAAGGGCTGTTGAGAAACCACACCCAACACTTTTTATCAAAGGAATGACAGACATGCTGGATTGCTAATTACCTCCAGGTTTCTATTCTAAATTTATACCTCTCATGGGAAAAAGGCTGAAGGAAGACTCTACTGGCTATAAAGAAGTGTGTAGCCAGGTGGGTGAGCTGGGGATTCAGAAATGCACAGACTTATGCGTCTTCATTTCAAAACTGAATATTCCGCTAAGGCAAAAAAGGGCATGCTTACAGATAACGGAGCTGGTTCTTTATTGGCAAGGTTATTTGCTACAATCAAAACAACCTGTTACCAGTTCTGAACTTCAGCTATTTTTGTTGGTTTTCATCCAGTTCTTTTTGTTGTTGTTTTATTTTTTTGTCAAGGGAAAAATCAAGTCATGAAAATCAGGATAGTCTCATGACAGCTGCACATGGCTTCTTTTTTACTGTCTCTACCAGTCAATGATTAATCTCGGTTCCAAAGCTTCCTACAGGAAGTATTAATAAAATAATGTGTTCATTTATATTGTCAGAAGGAGAGGACATGGAAAAAGTAGCATAGGATTTTTTCTTCATCATGGGGGAATCTGTCTTTCATGTTCACTTAAGTGATCATGACATCTAAGAAAAGTCTAGAGAAGGCTAGAGTTATCTTCTGTACACCTCTCCAGGTCACAGTGGCCCCTGTTTTCAACCAACACACACAACACAACACCTAGCTCTATCTGGTTTCTGGAACATAAAGTGAGAAGTTCTTTGTGACTATTTGATAATAGTAATCATAAGACTGTAAAATACATATTTTTATACAAAACCACATCACACTTCATTTGTCTTTCTTTCTGGGAGAATGAAAAAGACTCACTCTCAAAGGGCCTTGATTGTACGATGAAGCTTTTCCTCTGCTATCAAAGGGTCTCACTTCTCTTCTGCCCACAGTTCTCCTTCAGTGAGGTCTGAGGCAGATGGTTGAGCAGTTCAACCTTTCTTTGAGTGGCTACAGCTTTTAGCAGCAGGAGAGGGAGCCGGGGTCTGCAGGATGGAACAGTAAAGGAGAAGCCAGCAACAACAGAACTTTGTGTCAACGCTGTCCTGAGCTGATGTGAGTGAAATATAAATATTGCACAATGAGCCATCTAAAAATGTTCTTTATAATATTATGCTGTAACATTACAAAGGACTACGTGAAGGCAGTAGCCTTCTGTTTTATCCCAGCAGAAGTTAATAGCAGACCAGGAGCTGGAAAACCAACTTCAGAAACACTTAATGTTTAGATCCACTTAGTGGTTGGAAAAAACAACTTTTTTTTTTAATGTTTAAGAGTTGCTCCAGCAAATGGAAACAGCAATTTCTTGTAAACAAACCTTTAATATGAAGATATTTCTCAGTGGCGGAAAACCTAACTTCATAAAGTCAGATTTCTGAGATTTGTTTTCAGCTCCTCAGAGACCAGGAAAGTAACCGAATTCTGTCAGTTGATGCTTCGAATAAACAAAATGTGAATGAGAGATTTTCCATATCGCATGTCAATTGAGTATGTGGCTAATTAAGCACGTGCAAACGTTGAGTGCCTGACAACTGAGAAAAGCAATCATCAGTACAGAGGAAGAGTTTATATACAGTCTACAATGTGAGCTACTCGATGAGGAACATTCATGACAGTTGGAGGTGTGACATCAGTGATGTTTGTTTCCAGACATATCTAGATATTTCTAGCTACCAAAATGGTTCTCATTAACTTTGACAACTTTGGAGAGCTACCCCCCTGCTAATGGGTTAAAAACTCTCCATTCCTTCCACATTGTAGCTCAGCTACTCAAGATGTCCCCAAAGTAGGGCAGCACCCGTGAAATAAATCATGTCCCTAACCTCAGGGGCTGGTCCTTTCTCTTTGTAGGATGGAAACAGTTCAGTTATATACACTGAATGGCAATAAGAAAGAGCATCCTGTGCAAACTGTCATTGCAATTCTACCATTAGAAATGAGTGCCATTCAATTGTGCTAAAGGACTATTCTGGAAGAACTAAAAAACCTTAGAAATGTCTTCACACTATTGCAGCAGGAATTTGTTGTTCTAGTAGTATCTAAGCCTTGCTGCTTACCAATATATGAACTTCAAAAAATGTGTGTGTGTCTGCAGACTGATGTTTACTAGTGTGTGAGCATGTAAGCAAGCCTATGTGTCTGTGGATGCCTACGGTATACATCATGTATCTTTCCTTAATTTCTCCACTTAAGTTTTTGAGACAGAGTCTCTCACTGAACCTGAAGTTTATCGATTTGATAGACTGGCCAGCCAGTGAGCTTAAGGGATCTGCCTGTCTCCACCCTCCAGTGCTGGAGTTGTAGGAGTACATGACCACCCAGCATTTTATATGTGTCCTGGGGATCCAAACTCAGATCCTCATGTTTGCATGGTAGACTCCTTACTGACTGAGAAAGTTATCTTACTAGCCCCTTAAACATGTTATTTGACCTACCAATGGCTCACTTTCCATATTCATCTAGATGGCAAAATGATAGATATGTCACAGTACAAAAAAAATTGCAAGATTAATGTATATGAGAAACACTGGCTATAGTGCCTAACCCACAATGAGGGCTTGAGAAAGGAAGATAATTCCTCTATGAATTTACTTAACCAATCAATTTTAGACAGTAATTGTGTTTATTTGTCAAAGAAAATGTGTTTTATCTGGAAAATATGTCCATAAGAGAATTAAGTAGTGCAAGCCATGAGATCTCTAAATAAGTAATGTCCTATAGGATTAACCTAAGTCATAACATACTTTATTGTATATGAGCTTGCAATTCCATGTTGTTTATGACTCACAATGTATTAAGTACAGTATAAAGTTGAGTACTGGTATAAAATCACAGGTAGGTGCTAGAAAGATGACTCAATAGCTAAGAGCATGCACCACTCTTGCAGAGAACCTGAATTCAATTCTTAACACCCCTATTTGGCAACTCATAACTGTCTCTAATTTCTACTACAGTAAATCTGTCCCCCTATTTTGGTCTTCAAGGGCATTGCTCTCATGTGCACAAACTCACACTCAGACACAGGAACAAATATACAGTAAAAGAATAAAGAAAATAAAAATAAAATCACACATATATATGTATATATTATAAAGCAAGTAAAATAAACATTCAGTATCTTTTTCCCTGATTGAAGTAAAATGTTTGGAGATGTAAAATACAGACGGTAACCCCTGTCTTTTGGTACCTAGGAGCATAAAGTAGTAGGAGACCGTGGCCCTATAATAAGAGTTTAAAAAGAGTTGCAGAATCCACACAGAGAAACAAGTTCAAAACAGACTTACTAGATGTTCATAGGGAGAAGGATGCTCAATGTCACTTTGTTCTGCATCCTTTGTAACTACTAAACTCAAGTTCTAGGACAGAGAAATGTTGTATTAGAAATCACGGAAATCCAGAGGTAAGTGTGCAACAGGTGTCCTAAATCCCATCCCATGTACAGCATGTACAACACACTCTGTTTTATTATAGTTGGCTCCCAGACACCCTGTAGATGCCAAAACCCAAGGATACTCAAGTCATATACAATTCTGCAGTATTTGCATATAATGTATGTATATCCTAATATGTATATTAATCCATTCCCAGTCTCCTTATAATATCTAACACATTGGAAATATTATATAAATAAATGTTGTACTAAATTATTTATGGAATGAGAAGAAAGGGCTAGACGTCTTCAATCAAAATGCAGCTTTTGTTTTCAAAGCGTCTTCTGTCTGCACTTGGTTGAACCTCAAGAAGCCAACTAAGGTCATAATGGGCCAACCATACCTCATTTTGCCTAGACACTCTTTGGCCTAGAATTGTTTCATAGAGATAAAATGAGAGAATGGGTCTTAAAGTTGAGCATGCATGAAAATCACTTGCTAAGCCCTTCCCCAGTATTCTTGATTCAAAAAGTCTGGAGTGTGTTCTAATAATTCTCATTTTGACCAAATTCCTAGTGAGGCTGTGATGCTGGCCTGGGGACCCTGAGACATGATAAGCATCCTAAATTTGAAAGCTAGCTTCTGTTCATTGGCCACTGGTCTTTCAAACTGAAAGAATTCTCATTGTTATATTAGATTAAAAAAGATAGCAGAGAGAGTGGAGAGAGAGCTCAGGGTTTAAGAGCACTAGCTGTTCTTCCAGAGGACCCAGGTTCAATTCCCAGCACCTATATGGCAGTTCATAACTGTGTAACTCCAGTTCCAGGGGATCAAATGCCCTCTTCTGGCTTCCACAGGAACCAGGAACACAAGTGTTGTCCAGACAGACATGCATGAAGGCAAAACATCCACACATGTAAAATAGAAATTAATTTAAAAAAAAATAGGTTGGAGGAAATTCATTTCCAGTGATAAAGCAAAAGGAATGAAAAGAGGAATGAATGAGTATTGGATATCTCTGACTTATGGGTTGTACCCTTAGCAGCTACCAAGTTTACCACAGTGACCAATTCTTTGTTGGTTGTTGTGGAAGAGACAAAAAACAATGTAAATACGTAAAATCAGAACATATGTGGCAATGGTGAGTACTAGGCAGGAAAATGAAGAAAGAGAGAGTAATGTGACTGAGAGCAAGAACCAAAGGAGTGAGGAAACTGAGTCAGTCACATTAGACACTTTCCGGTACAGGAGACAGGAGCTCATGTAACGTATTTAAGAGGCAAGCAGAAGGCCAGTGAAGCTGGAAGATCAAGAACAAGTCAGAGCATGTGGGGATGGGGTCTCAGAAGTCTGAAAGAAAGGGTTGTAAGGGTCACACTGGGAAATTGTTGGCACTTTGAAGGTTATTGTAAGAACTCTGTTGTTTTTAAATAGAGAATTGTAAGATGAATTGTTAAATGGTCTTATTAATAAAAAATAAAATAAAACAAACAAACATGTAGCCAGATCTTGGGGTTAAAACCTGAGAGATCAGGGAAGCAGAAAGAAGTCGGCTACATGCTTACCACTAGAAATCCTCAGCCAAAAAGAGAACTACTTCCTGTATATCCACACCCATATGCTTTCTGTCCCTGTCATCTCACTTCATCTCTCCACCTAGCTACATCACTTCCCCCTTCTGCCCAGCTCTGTCACTTCCTGTCTGTCTATACAGACCTCTAGACCTTGATGGTTAGTACTGGGATTAAAGGCATGTGCCACCGCACCTGGTTCTGTTCCCAATGTGGCCTTGAACTTACAGAGATCTGGGTGGATCTCTGCCTCCCGTGCTAGGATTAAAGGCATGTGCTACCATTGCCTGACTTCTATGTTTAATATAGTGGCTGGCTTTTTCCTCTGATTTTCAGATAAGCTTTATTGGGGTGCACAAATAAAATATCACCACAGAGAATAGCATCAACGGAGTGCTTATTCAGGTGGAACATCTATGTCACCCTCCCCGCCCCCAAGCATCAGAAACTATCACAAAAGACAGGATAGGGCAGAAGGATTGCCAGGGTCAGAGTAGGGAGGCCCAGAGTGAAGCAGTGTCTTCTACACATGACAGAACCTCTTCACTTACGAACTCACAGCAGCTATGGCTTCCTGCACCATATCAATCCAGTCGACATTCCAGGACTGAGCATCCTGGGGCTCTAGTCCCCACCTCTAGATGAGGAGCTATTGACAGCTGACGCCTTCTTGGGGCGGAAGAGTCAGTTTTCTTTAAGGGTATGGCCACTGATACATTGACTGTGTTCCAGTGGGTAGCCACACACCCATGAGTCCATGGGCAGCACAGACAGGACTTGGTGGGTAACTAAAAAAAGTACTGGAAGTTGGGAAAGGTGAGGCAGTAGAGAGTAAATCTGGGAGGAGATCGTGGGAGAAGTGTGGTAAATAGAATGAAAATATAACAAAAATACATTGTATGAAATTCTCAAAGCATTAATAAAAATGTTTTTTTTTTAAAGAGAGCTTTTACTTTTAATTTGAGAGGAAAGTCCAAAGAGAATGCCATGTTCTTGTTTAAGTGTTAAATGGAGTCTATGATGTCCATCTGACAGAATCTAAATCATTGAGGTGACAAATCTTTGGATATTTCTAGCTTGGGTTGAGATGAGGAAGATCTGTCCTACATGCTGGTGACACTATTCCATTGACTAGGGTACTAAACTAAATAAAAAGAAGAAGGTGAGTAGAGAAATAGCATTCACTGCTCTCTGCTTAACTGTAAATACAGTGAGAGCAGCTCCTCAGGTTGCTGCCGCCATGTTTTCCCTGCCATGGCAGCATGTACTCTCTGGAAACTAGAGCAAATCTTCCTAAAGGTACTTCTTCAGATATTTTGTTACAGCAATAAGAAAAGTGACTGGTACATGGTCTCTATGACTATTAGATTGAGGACAGATTCTTGGCAGGGAGAAGGTATAAATAAATTAAATCTTGAATTTTTTTTTGAGAATAAGAAAGTACTCAAAGAGTTCAGGTCAGTGATGATGATGATGATTTTAGAGGTTTTGACCTAGAATTTAGGGAGAGGTTGATGATATAAATCAACCACAGAACCATCAGTCTATATGGACTGGTTGGACAGGGATATAATAGAAAGAAGAGAATCAAGGACCTCCCAAAAGCTTTAGAAAGTATGGAGTTTTCTGAGATGCATTGTTGTGAACACAGGCTGCTACACATTGGGAAACAGTAAGTGTGAAATAAGTATTTCAACTTTAAGGATGAAAATAATGAAGATTATATAGGTGGCCATTACTTGCTTAAGGTCACACCATGTTTAAACGTCTACGTTAGAACAAAACACCAAACGACTCCTTGCCTAGAAGCCTGTGATTTCTCCATGGAGTCATCAATGAAGTTCCCTAAGACATGAGCTAGAGCCAGAGGTAGAAGCAAACAGGCTTTCCCATTGCCATTCTGAGCATATTTTCATTCCTCTTGCCCCACCTGGTCAAACTCCATCCAAGGGTCACAAACCAATGAACTGTTAGCCTGAGAAGGCCAGCTGACATGTTTGGTTTGGCTCCTGAAGTTTTAAAAAACAAAATTCCCATTTGAGTGTTTTAGGCTGGGTTTGTACTTTTCAGTTCAACCGCAACACACACCACTCCCTCTGACCAAGAGCAGCATATTTGGGTCTCACCTGCCTAGCCCCAGAAACCATTTGAACTTTCAGCCAAAGGGTCACATAAACGAACCAATGAGTATTTAACAGGGAGGAAATACTTGTGATTAAGAGAATATGGGCTCAGACACAGCAACAACACACCCAACCCTATCGTTGATTATCTACATGACTTGAGCAAGTCTGACCTCTATTTCCCTGTCTGGTATATGAAGAGAACAATATCCATGTTGAACTACTATTTCCTACAATGTATACAGTGGCAGACACTATTGAACAGGGGATCAGTAGTCTATCTTTTCAGTATTCAGGCAGTCAGATATTTTAATGTTGTATCAGATGGTCTGTCTCAGGACAACTCTGCTCTACCTATGTAACATGGAAGTAGCCCTCGAAAGTACAGACATGAGTCATTGTGGTAAACAAAGTCCCAATAAAACTGCATTTAGAAATACATGAACAGGGCACAGGTGTCAAAGGACCTTAATTGTAAATCATAGTTATAAAGTGTTATGGGTTGAATGTACACATCTTCCTCATATTCATATGCTGAAGTCCAAGTCCCAAAAGTGGTAGTATTTGGAGTTCGAGGACCTTGGAAAGCACTCAGGTCTTAAGGATAAAGTACACAGGAACGTAATCATTGCCTCATAAAAAAGGACCCTGGAGAGATCACAGCCCCTTCTGCAAAATGAGGGCTCAATGAGGAAAGCATCAGCTGTGAGGATGCTGACCCGAGCCAGACGATGATGCTGGGAACCTTGATCAGGACTTTTCGGCATCCAAAACTGTAAGAAAAAAAATATGACTTTATATATTTATATGTTTATTTATTATTTGTTGGTTGATTGATTTCATGTGGGGGCGCACAAGTGTGTGCAAGTGGAGACCACATGTCAAGTGTCTTCTTCAATCCTTTCCCACATTATTACAATTTTTTGAAATCCCCACACCTCATGTTAGTTAGTTAGTTAGTTAGCTAGTTCATTCGTTAGTTAGTTCGTTCTGGGGCAGAGTCTCTCACTGGATCTGGAGCTTCCTTTCAGCTGAACTGGCTGGCCTACAGAATCAGCTCATCTACATCACCCTAGTGCTAAGATCACAAAATGCATCCCACCTCATCCGATGCTTCACATGGCTACCGGGTATCCAAACCCAGGTCCTCATGTTGTATGGCAAGCACTTGACTAAGTTATCTCCACAGCTCAGAACTTGTTGTTTCATGCCCTTCAAAATGTGGTATTTTTGTTATAGAAATTTGAAATGACCAAGATACAAAACATTTGCAGTGTTGCTCCCAGACTGTACCACTGTCCCTCTTACCCTGTCACTTTCCTCAGTGCCTGTCTATTAGCTTCAGTCACAGAACATACTGTACCCAGCACTGCTTTAAAGTGTCCCCAAAAGAAATAAGGAAGAAGGGAAAAAAACTTCAGTGGCTTCAGTTAATATAAGACAGGGCTACTGAGAATTCTTTTCCTGGGAAGAGAGGCATCCCAGGAGGCACGGAATTCTTTGGCGTAATGTCAACTGAGTGTAAATTGAACAGTGTTCATCCTTGGACTTCTGGAATCTCAGGGAACCAGCAGCTTCTAGAAAGTTCAAGAACTCCTGAGTGAAGTCTTCATCATGTCTTGGTCCCAACCTCTGAGAGGCCAGGAAGGTTTCTGCCCTTGGCATTGAAGGGCGACTCTACCATCACATTTCCCATCCTTGGATTTAATTGGGGCTTTGATTTGCAGGCCGTGAGGGAGATGCTGCTGGATCGTTCCCACTGAGCTATTTTTAGAGCTTGGCATCAGAGTGGCAGAGGGAGAGAGTTAGCCAGCGATAACACTGCCCAGTGCTGAGCTGGCTTCTACGTAGGCCCTGGAGTTAACTTAGGTCATTTCCTCTTGTGATTCTCCAGAGTTAGGCAGCCCCAGAAACTCTGAAGATGGCAGGGCAGATACAGAGAATGGTGATTGATGCCTGCATCTTCTTCAAGAAGTGATTTCTTTTCTTCCCACCCACTTTCATCTCCAATGATCTGAAATCAAATTTCAAAACAACTTACGTGTTTTGACAGGAAATAACACAGAAGCTAAATTATTGGATCAAAAGACAGAATTTCGAAGGAGATCAGAACTACCGAAGCTTGTAAAGCCTCTCTGCATCTTTAATTTTTACCTAGATGATAGCCAGTTTGTTTCTAACCCACGACGAAGAAGCTAAACTCAGCAAATGCCATTCTGTGCCCTCACCATGCATTCATGCTCAGCAGACCACAGTCCCAATCATGTGGTTCTGGGGTGCAGAGGGTTAAGAGAGGACACATCCTAAGTTGTACTATGACACTGGTCATGGAGGGCATCATCAAACATCTTTCTCCAGGGTTGCCTCCATCAGGATATATCCTGGAAAGCTGCACAGAGCCTTGAACTTCAAAAGGTCCTGCACAAGTTCACTTTCCATTGCTTTGATAAAATAGCTGAGAAAATTAACTTAAAAGTGAGTAAGGTTAATTTAGCCTCTTTTCCATCCATGGCCGATGGGTTTCATTTGTTTTGGGTGAATAGATGTGGGGGGACATCATGTCAGGGAGCTTGTGGCAGAGCAAAGCTGCTCAGATTATGATGGCCAGGAAGAAAAAAAAAAGGGGGAAGACTTCTAGGCCCCGATATATCCAATGAGAACATACATGTTAGGTCATTAAGTCCTTCTGTTAGGTCCTACTTCCTAAAAGTCCCATCATCTTCCAGTATGACCATCAGTTGGTCTCCAGACTATGCAAGATAGACTTCTGGGGCAGGTGGGTGGACAGATCTCAAAACCATCATTGTAGCCTTCACAAAAACAAGATCTCCATTTTGCTGATTCTTGTGCTTCTAAGGGGAGATGCCTCCTCTTCAGTCTCTTTATTTCAGTGGCTCCCTTTGCACTTCACTTTATCAGTGGTTCCCAATTTTATTGAAAACAAATAAGAATGGGTTTTGGGAGACTGTTCAGAGGGTTAAATGTCTGCTGTGCAAGCAAGCATAAATATGTGAGTTAGGATCCCCAGAGTTCACATAAAAGCCAGGTGTGATGGTACACATGTGTATCCCCAGCACTTAGTAGGTGTGGCAGAGACAGTTGAGTGCCAAGGGCTTGCTGGTCAGTCAGTCTAGCTGGAATGGTGAGCTTCAGGATCATGGAGAAACCCTGTCTCTAAAACCCAAGGTAGAGAAGTGATTGAGGAGTGGCATTCCCATATCAACCTCTGGATTCCACACACAGCCACAGGCGACAAACTCACCCACACTTATACCCCACACACAATTAACTAATGAATTGATTTAAAAATGAAGATGTCACTTCTGAATCCAAATACTAAAGGAAGATGATTTTTCTCTGAGGACTCCATGCTCTCAACATGTCCTTTGCATTTTGTTACAATGCTAGAATTCACCCACAGGAAGAAAGAATGGCAGCTGAGAGGGAAAAGGAGCTATGGCTAGGGTCTGACAGTGTTCCCTAAGATCATATGATAGAAAACATCTACAGGGTGGGAGGTGCTTTCTCCTGGAATGTATTTTGGGCTTGGGGGCTTTGCACTCATAGATGTGTTCAGTTTATAATAGAATTTTTTGGATGAATGGGTTCTTTCCTCATATCTCCCACATGTGGGGACATATAACTCCACTTACTTTGGCCTCTGTGTCTTCTGCCCTGTAAGGACAGAGGAACAAGAAAGCCCTCAGCAGACCAGATGCCAATGCTTTGATCTTACATTTTCCAGCCTCCAGAACTGTGAGAAAAATTTCTGTTCTTAGAAAAAAAAAAAAGAAAGAAAGAAAAAAGAAAAATCACCCAACCTTAGGTATCCTGTTACGGCTGCATAAAACAGTCCAAGACAGCCAGTAACAGGCTCCCTGAGGGCCCGTGTTGTCTTTCCTAAACTGACATGCAGCCAGCACTGACCACCATGGTAAGGAAACTGGAGGCAGAGTTATACAGCGTATCTTGGAAGCAGACATGCTTTTCTGAATCCCAGCTAGCTCTCCTAGTGACCTCTTACAAGATCTCAAGAAACCACACCGAGACCAAACAAATCAAGCTAGAAAACCTATCTGACCATCATGTTTTGCCTCATATCACCCCAAACACTTTCTCAATGAATCAACTGAAGTGATATGTCTAAAGCATAATTTACATTCATAAATGTCCAGTGACTTTCTGCCATTCTCATAGTAAAAACCTGGATTCTCAAGGACTGGGTTAATAGCTTATTTGATGAAGTACTCACCTGGCAAGCATAAGGACCTACATTAAACTCCCACAACCTTTGTTTCAAAAAAAGCCAAGTGCTGTGGCACGCATTTGCAATCCCAGAACTGAGGGAGTGGAGACGAGTGGTTCCCTGGGGCTCAGTGACCTGCCAGCCTGGCCTTAGTTGGGTTCATAGACATTGAGAAACTCTGTCCTAAAGGAGATGGACCATGTTTCTGAGGATTATACCTGAAACTGTCCTATGACTGCCACATGCAGGCACATACATAAATGTCCATGAATCTTCACACATATGTACACCATGTACATGTACATAAACACACACACACACACACACACACACACACACACACACACACACACACACACACACACAAACGTGCCTGGACTTCTGTCCTCCCTTCTTCTGCTCACTTCCCCCCCTGCCTCTATCTTCTAGTCATTCTCTTGTTTGCCTAGGACATCATTCTCCTTCCTATCATGGAAACATGATGATGTTCTCTGTGCCTTGGACCTCTCCCAAAGACCTTTCATGACTGTGCCCATAACTCATTCAGGCCTGAGGGACACCTTCCCAGACACAGAAACCCACCTCACTCCTCTCTACCGGTTAATCCCACTTGGCTTTCCTTCATTGCATTATTTAAAATCATTTTACATATTGTTTCTCTCCTTATTTCCTGTCCATCCCTTAGGCTAGAATTGAAGTAAATCTTACTCTTCATCATCTCAGCAATGCCTTGAAAATGGTTGACACATTGGGCGGCAGTGGCGCACGCCTTTAATCCCAGCACTCAGGAGTCAGAGCCAGACGGATCTCTGTGAGTTCGAGGTTAGCCTGGTCTACAGAGCGAGATCCAGGACAGGCACCAAAACTACATGGAAAAATCCTGTCTTGAAAAAGCAAAAAAAAAAAAAAAAAAAAAAAAGAAAAGAAAAGAAAAAGAAAAAAAAAGAAAAGAAAATGGTTGCCACATAAGAGATGCTCAATAAATATTCATAGAATTAGTGACTATGAAGGTAAGTTTCATCAGAGATGAAAAGATTGTGTCAGTCTTTAGTGCTTGTTTATTGTACTTTTTCTGTAATAGCATTCTAAAATCAAATGTTTGTCAGGCAGTATGGACTAGTTTGAGCATGCTGATAGTGGAAATTGGTATTACATAGAATAGTAGCAGCTGCCTTAAATTCACTTGGTGCCACGTATCCTCTGGAACACCCTAATCTCCATGATCCCATGATTCAACTGTTACCTGTGACTGAGCCGAGGACACCCTAAATTTTCTGCCCATTCCTATAGCCATTATTTACTCTAATGGATGAGACCCAATAAGTACTCATTATGAAGCATCTGAGCTTCTGGATTTCTCACATTATAACCCCTAATGGGTAGATATACTGTTTAAAGAAGATGTGATATAGAGGGCATCTGGTCACTAAATAAAGAGATGATCAGAAAGAAATAAAAGATAAGCAATCAAAAAGCTCCCTGAAGCCTAGAGTAGCTATCTTTCAATGTGGTGAAAGGAAACCTGCCCCATCATTCCACTTGGGAAACAATAAAGGAAAAATCTGGAAAGTCAATATGAAGCACACACTTGCTCTTTGCACTACCAATACCACATGAAGAGAAGAGTAATTATGTATTCGAATATCATTGCTGGGAAAAGCTCAGTCTGACCCAGAGTTCAATACTCGAACACATTGGTTCCAGAGGAGATTATCTTTCATGGTGGTGTGCCCTTTCTCTTCTACTGCCTTGCTTCCAAAGGAAATCAGATACCGAGTCTATTTCTCGGAATGGGACCTAATAAGGGTGTATTCTTGATTACAAAGCTACTACTATGATCAGCACTTTCTTGTTAGGAAACCACATAAAATGAAACAACAGAAACCTGTAAGTATGTCCCCAGCTAATCACTGGACCAGCAGCACATACATAAGTGGATGTGAGTTTCTAGAGAGAAGAATTTGACCAGAATGTAAGGAAACAATGTCAGCACCGTGGTGGTTTTACTTTACATTGCCTCTGCAAAGTCTGGATGGACACAGATAAGCTCATACATCATCCCTGCCTCTGCGATTGTTTTTGCATACTTTTCCAGAACCATCCACTCTTCCCTAGGGAAATGGATGAAAATATCAATATCAAGTCAATATTCTCACACCTGAAATCTACACTCCCACACTGTGTTCCCATAACCTAGTAGTCTCTTTACTATTCTAAGGAAGTGATATGTATCTCTTTGGAATTTCTGTCCTCTCTTTAACTCACAATATGCCTATCATTTTCCTATTCCAGATTATGGACTAAGCATTTGCTCTGAATCACTCCCTGTTTGTCTTTATGAATGAACATCCCATTCCAAACCCTATATCTTACAACTAGGGTCCTACTATGTGACTTTTAATTATCAGTACCTTCTAATGTGATATGAGCCTTAGCATGGATCAGATTCCCTACATTAGCACCTGTTACACACCTAAATTGTCCACACATTGTGCTTTTTCATCTAGAGTAGAATTTCTGATGTGATTATGGGGCCCTCATTTGAATCATTTTTCCTTTAAGCATAGACCTTTGGGTGTTCCACTGCCAAGATCAACCTCCCCAATAATTCTTCAGCCCTGTCACATCTGCCTCTTCTGAATGACTGTTTCTCAACTCAGTCTCAAGTTCGTCAGTCTCCCATTAGCTTTTGGCTCTAAATCTAAACATATGTTATCCTCTAGCCCTTCCACTTTGCAGGAATTTAGTCTGCTTGGGTTAAGTAAATTCACCCTGGGGATTAGTGCCAATGGAGAGTGCCAAAAGTTGTTCATGATTTTATTACTTATAACAGCATACCTGAAAACCAAATGGGAGAGCTTCTCTCCCTACTAAGTGTAATTGTGCAGACCAGAGTAATCTCTTCAATGGTGAATCAGAGTTAGATTTCCTCCATCTTGTTACCAAAAAATGTGACTTTTGAGCATTTTTCTTCCAAATATATCTATTTAGGGGCATTTTTCTCCATTATGTAAAATAAAAGAAAAAGAACCATGGGGGTGTTACATATATCCATCACTTTGTAAACTTTTCCAATTACATCTACTTGATTCTGACTTTCTGCCCAGATACAAATAGCAAGGTTGTTGTTCTTTCCATTTATAAAGCAAATACCTTTCATTGAAAATGTGTAAACCAAAAGTGTGGTGTTTGTTTCTTCTTCTCCTCTTTCTCTTCCTCCTACTTCCTCTTCTTCCTCCTCCTCCTCTTCCTTCTTCTTGTCTACTCATATTCTTACCTTTATGACTTTCTTCCCTACCAACATCATATCTATTTCTTTTAATGCATACTTTCTAGAAGTAAAACAGCCAGTAGATCATTGAATGTGTAGATAATATTTGTATTCCACTGATACATATAATCAGAAAACGTATTTCTGTTTGTATTCTTAAAATCAGTTCAGAATTGTAGATGAAGCCACATTTTGTCAGCAGTTTTTTCTCCCAAAACCTGCAAAATGTAACCAAATCTCAAGCAGCTGTAGGAAGCTGGAGTCTACACTCCATTTGCACTCAGCAGGAGAATTTACAAGAGGTAAGGGGATAGTTTCCACATGAAAAAGTTACAAAGAATTTAACCTGTAATGAAAACTCTGATAATCTCCAGGAATGAAAGATGCTGGGATGATGGGCTCGAGTTTTTTTTTTTTTTTTTTTTTTTTTTTTTTTTCGTGAGTTCAAAGAATCTGGTTTTTCCTATAAATGCAGGACAGGAATAAGAAAAATCCATGTGGTCATTGTTATGTCTGATAGCCAAGAAAAGCTCAAACTTCATCTTTAAGTCATTAAGTGGTGACTGTGGATGTATTTTAAGACCCTGGATTAGGCTGCCCATGCTTATGATACTGAAGGACATTAAAAGCTGAATCTCCTTCACTTGTGTATCACCAAGACAGAAACCCTGATGTATAAATAGCAGTTCAATATTTCTGTGTGAAGACCATGAACACTTTGATGTGTTCATGAAGAATCCCTGGACAGCATTAAATACAGATTGTGAATCAGTGGATTTTAATGAATTGGACATAAAGCTCTAATTTTCTATGAAGTCCTCCTGTGGGCTACAGGCCACCATGGAGTAACAAGAGTGCAGAGGATTTCTTTCTTAGCAGTACTTCACATCTGTAACAGGTGAGCTCTAAAATGCTCTTCAGTGATTCTCCCTTCCTGTAACTCAGACTCATATGTAGACCTCTCCTCTTGAAGGTGAGTTGGACCCCATAACTGACTTCCAAAGTTCTGAATTTGATAAATATAATAGTACTTCTTTTCTGAAGTAATTTGGAAGGAGACTCATTTCTGCTAGGATTGCACTCAGTTGTAAACTACACTCATAGAAGACACATAGTGAGAGACTTGACTGAAAACCTTGCCAAAAGCTTCTTTGCAGCTTCAGAAGAAATCCTTAGCTGGAAAGATTCACCAGGGCCAGGCTCAGATTTATGATAAACATACAGAAACAGTGACTTAATAAATATTTATTATTTTAACCACTTAACATTGCAATAATTTATTAGGAAACAATAGATACTTAATATACTTTCATTAATGAAACACCAGGTTCATAAGTTGAAAAAAATCTAGCTCTAGCAAGAAAGAATATCTTAATAGCTATTTGTAAAGACCAAAATAATTTGGGAGCTCAATATCTCCTTCCTGCTCTCACTATCTTTCAAATGATGCTGTCTGTACCACAAACATCACTTTATAACTTTGATTAGGACTTAGAGGGTTTCTTTATATTGGTATCCAAGCCAGGTTAGATAGAATAAACTGAGAAAGTAATTATTTCCAGAACCATTTAACAATTAAAAATTGTAATCTTTTGAAGATGACTTTAATGTGGATTCCAGAACATCTGGATTTTTAAGACTTACTGTTATAACTTAGATGCTTTAGATTTGTTGGTTTTCTAGAAGTTTTGGTGGCAGATACTAAGTAATTCTATTTTAAGTGAGATAGTACATATTTATAAGAGATTATTGTTTCATGATCTTGCTTTTCATTCTTGCTCTTAGACACACAGGTTCCCACCCTTTCTCCTTAATTTGCACTTGTTCCTACTGAATACTCATCTCCAGTGAGCTAATTAATTGTTCTTAATTTTAACTTATGTTTCCTGCAGTTATTTTTTCCATGACAAAGAAAAGGGTCTTTGGAAACAAATAATGTGATGCTTTGATGGACTAATAGATAAAATACATGCACATTTAATTGTGAGGTAAGTTTGCATAATTCTATTCATTTCCACACCTTTGAGGATGACAGGGACTTACTTAAACATTACAAGAATGGATAAGACTACTCTATCTGGTCTTTAGTTTCTTGATTTTCTAAACCATAGTGTTACTGTTCTTGGGTATTGCCACACTGAAAAAATGATGAAGGCCATCATTTACAACTCTTCAGGTTCTAGTCCAAACATGCCTTTGGAACATCATCCATTCCTTAAAGCATTCAGTTTTGACACAGGATATTGTATACGTGTTCATGCTGCTCTGTCTTCATGCATTCCATCTCTTCTTCCTGCATTAAAAAGTTGTTCTTTGGCTTGGTGAAATTGTTCAATGGGTAAGTCTTCTACCACGAAAGCAAAAGGACTTGAGTTTGAATTCCTAGCACTCATAGAAATGCCAGGTGAGCATGGCAATCTACCTGCAATCCCATGCCTGGGCTGCAGATGTAAGGGAAACCCCAGAATAAGCTGGTTAGCTAGAACAGACAAATGGGAAAGTTTCTGGTTTAATAAAGACAGCTTGCTTCAAAATATAAGGTAGAGAGAAACAGAAGAAGATACCCAAGGCCAACCTCCAGTTCTTATAACTACCCACACACATGATTCCACATGCAGGCAAAAAAATTGTAGACACATGCAGTCATGCCATGCATACATACACATGCCAAAAAAATGTCCTCAAAGCATCCAGTTCTAGATCCGTTTTGATCTTCTCCCAGATTCCAGTATCTTGCTCCTCTGATGAAAGTGCTATTAATAAGTACAGTACTTGCTTAATTTATTTTTTGTCCCTGATCTCCACAGATGTACATATCTTTCATTTCCTTCTTGCATTGTAACATTCTTTCTGAAGCCAAACATCACTTGTGGCACCAGTGACCACCAGAGCCATATGCACACCCTGCACCGATTGGGAACAGGTAAGGCCCCAATCTCCAGACTGGTCAGCCCAGTTCTCTAGTCCCTAGAGGTACCAGGGGCACATTCTATGCCCCTCCACTGCCAGTCAGTACAGCCCCAGAGACCGGGAGCAGCCTCCTCCCATCCCCACTCGCTCACCAACCATCCCCTGAGGCACCAGCAACCACCTGAGTCATACACGGGCTCCTGGAACAATTGGGAAGAAAAACCACAGGAGCCAGAGGCCTCACCTGCACCAATTGGAAGAAGAGTGACCCAGAGTTCCACCTGTTCAGATTAAAGGAAGAAATGGGCAGATGGCAATGTAAGAACACATTAAACAACACAAAGAGCAATGTGGTACTAACAGAATATCCAGAAGAAAATGACCTTAAAAACAACTTTATGAATATGATAAAATCCATAAAAGAGAAAATGAAAAATTCCCTTAAAGAAACAGAGGAAAAGGCAAACAATAAATTCGAGGAAATCAGAAATCTCTTAAAGAAAGTCAAGAAACCCAAGAAAAAACAACCGAACAGGTGAAGGAAACAGTTCAAGACTTGAAAACTGAAATAGAAGCAATAAAGAAAACACCAACTGAGGGAATTCAGGAAAAGGAAAATCTGAGTAAATGAACAGAAACTACAGAGGCAAGCATAACCAACAGAATACAAGGAATAGAAGAGAGAATCCCAGGCATTGAGGATACTACACAGGAAATAGATTCGTCAAAGAAAATGTTAAATACAGAAAATTTTTAACACAAAATATCCAGGAAATTTGGGACACCATGAAAAGACCAAACCTAAGAATAATAGGGATAGGAGAAGAAGAAGAATTTCAGCTCAAAGGCACAGAAAATATATTCAACAAACTTATAGAAGAAAACTTTCCCAACCTAAAGAAAGACATGCCTATGAAGGTAAAGAAGCATACAGAACACCAAATAGACTGAACCACAAAAATAAAGTCCCCTCATCACATAATAGTCAAAACATTAAACATACAGAATAAAGAAGAATATTAGTAGCAGTAAAGGAAAAAGGTCAAGTAACATATAAAGCAGACCAATCAGAATTACACCTGACTTCTCAATGGAAACTCTGAAAGCCAGAAGGTCCTGGACAGACATGCTGCAGATACTAAGAGACCATGGATGCCAACCCAGACAACTATACCCAGCAAAGATTTCAATCACCATAGACGGAGAAAACAAGGTATTTTATGACAAAACCAGATTTAAATATTACATCTCCATAATTCCAGTCCTACAGAAATTACAAGAAGGAAAGCTCCAACCCAAAGGAAGCTAGTTGCAACCACCAAAACACAGGCAATAGATAACCTCACACCAGCAAATCCCAAAGAAGGGAAACACATACACACTACCACCAAAAAAATAACAGGAATTATCAAACACTGGTCATTAATATCCCTTAATATCAATGGACTCAATTTGCCTATAAAAAGACACAGGCTAACAGAATGGATACGAAAACAAGATCCATCCTTGCTGCATACAAGAAACACACCCCAACTTCAAAGACAGACATTACCTCAGAGTAAAGGGTTGGGAAAAAACTTTACAATCAAATGGACCGAAGAAAAGAGCTGGTGTACTTATCTTAATATCTAAAAATATATATTTCAAACTAAAATGAATCAAAAGAGATGAAGAAGGGCATTTCATATTCATCACAGGAAAAATCCATCAAGATAAAGTCTCAATTCTGAACATTTATGCCCCAAATACAAGGGTACCCACATTTGTAAAAGAAACATTACTAAAGATCAAATCACACATCAAACCCCACACACTAATAGTGGGAGACTTCAACACCCCTCTCTCATGACTGGACAGGTCTGCTAGACAGAAACTTAACAGAGAAATAAGGGAACTAACAGATGTTGTGACTCAAATGGACCAGCAGACAACTATAGAATATTTCACCCAAACACAAAAGAATATACATTCTTTTCAGCACCCCATGGAACCTTCTCAAAAAGTGACTGCATACTCAGTAACAAAACAAATTTCAAAGATACAAAAAATTGGAATAACTCCCTATATCTTATCAGACCACCATGGCTTAAAGCTAGAATTCAACAACAACACAAAATGCAGAAAGTCTACAAACTCATGAAAACTGAACAATGCTCAACTGAATCACCACTGGGTCAAGGAAGAAATAAGAAAGAAATTAAAGACTTCCTAGAATTCAATGAAAATGAATGCACAACATACTCAAACTTATGGGACACTATGAAAGCAGTGCTAAGAGGAAAGTTCATAGCACTTAGGGCCTACATAAAGAAGTTGGAGAAATCTCATACTAGTTACTTAACAGCACACCTGAAAGCGCTAGAACAAAAAGAAACAAACACACCCAAAGGAGTAGACCGCAGGAAATAACCAAACTAAGGGCTGAAATCAATAAAATAGAAACAAAGAGAACAATACAAAGAATCAATGAAACAGCCAGGCAGTGGTGGCGCATGCCTTTTAATCCCTGCGCTTGTGAGGCAGAGCCAGGCAGATCTCTGTGAGTTCGATGCCAGCCTGGGCTATAGAGTGAGTTCCAGGAGAGGCACAAAGCTATACAAAGAACCCTGTCTTGAAAAACAAAAAACAACAACAACAAAAAAGAATCAATG
Organism: Peromyscus californicus insignis; assembly: GCF_007827085.1. Taxonomy (NCBI): domain Eukaryota; kingdom Metazoa; phylum Chordata; class Mammalia; order Rodentia; family Cricetidae; genus Peromyscus; species Peromyscus californicus. Next base: position 11,847,874 of record NW_026294551.1, read on the forward strand.
AAACAAAGAGTTGGTTCTTTGAGAAAATCAACAAGATAGAAAAGCCTTTATCAAAACTAACCAAAAAAAAGAGAGAGAATATCCAAATTAACAAAATCAGAAATGAAAAGGGGGATATAATAACAGACACTGAGAAAATCCAGAGAATCATTAAGTCATACTTCGAAAACCTGTACTCCACAAAACTGGAAAATGTAAAAGAAATTGACAATTTTTTGGATAGGTACCACATATCAAAATTAAATCAAGATAAGATAAACAATTTAAATAGGCCTATAACCCCTAAGGAAATAGAAGCAGTCATCAAAAGTCTCCCAACCAAAAAAAGCCCAGGGTCAGGTGGTTTCAGCGCAGAATTCTACCAGATTTTCAAAGAAGAGCTAATACTAATACTCCTGAAATTGTTCCAAACAATAGAAACAGAAGGAACATTGCCAAACTCTTTTTACGAGGCCACAGTTATCCTGATATCTAAACCACATAAAGACGCAACTAAGAAAGAGAATTACAGACCAGTCTCCCTCATGAACATTGATGCAAAAATACTCAATAAAATATTGGCAAACTGAATCCAAGAACACATCAAAAAAAATAATAATCCACCATGATCAAGTAGGTTTCATCCTAGAGATGCAGGGATGGTTCAGCATACAAAAATCTGTCAATGTAATCCACCATATAAACAAACTGAAAGAAAAAAATCACATGATCGTCTCATTAGATGCTGAAAAAGCCTTTGACAAAATCCAACACCCCTTCGTGATAAAGGGCTTGGAAAGACCAGGGATACAAGGAACATATGTAAATATAATAAAGGCAATATACAGCAAGCCATTAGCCAATCTAAATGCAAGAAACTCAAAGCAATTCCACTAAAATCAGGAACAAGACAAGGTTGTCCACTCTCTATATACCTATTCAACTGAAGTTCTAGCTAGAGCAATAAGACAACAAAAAAAGATCAGGGAGATACAAATTGGAAAGGAAGAAGTCAAACTTTCACTATTTGCAGACGATATAATAGTATACATAAGTGACCCCAAAAATTCTACCAAGGAACTCCTACAGCTGATAAACACCTTCAGTAATGTGGCAGCATACAAGATGAACTCAAAAAAATCAGTAGCCTTTCTGTATACAAATGATAAATTGGCTGAGAAAGAAATTAGAGAAACATCACCCTTTACAATAGCTACAAATGATATAAAATACCTTGGGGTGACTCTAACTAAGCAAGTGGAAGACCTATATGACAAGAACTTTAAGTCTTTGAAGAAGATATCAGAAAATAGAAAGTTCTCCCATGTTCTTAGATAGGTAGGATCAACATAGTAAAAATGGCAATCTTACCAAAAGCAATATACAGATTCAATGCAATCCCCATCAAAATTCAATGCAATTCTTCCCAGACCTTGAAAGAACAATACTCAACTTCATATGGAAAAACAAAAAAATCCAGGATAGCCGGAATAATCCTATACAATAAAAGAACTTCCAGGGACATCATCATCCCTAACTTCAAGCTCTACTATAGAGGTATAATAATAAAAAACAGCTTGTTATTGGCATAAAAACAGACATGTTGATCAATGGAATCAAATCGAAGACCCTGACATTAATCCACACACCTATGAACACCTGATTTTTGACAAAGAAGCTAAAATTATACAATGGAAAAAAAAGAAAGCATCTACAACAAATAGTGCTGGCATAACTGCATATCTACTTGTAGAAGAAAGCAAATAGATCCATATCTATCACCATGCATAAAACTCAAGTCCAAATGGATCAAAAACCTCAACATAAATCCAGTTACACCGAACCTCATAGAAGAGAAAGTGGGAAGTAGCCTTGAACACATTGGCACAGAAGACCACTTCCTAAATATAACACCAGTAGCACAGACACTGAAAGAAACAATTAATAAATGGGACCTCCTGAAACTGAGAAGCTTCTGTAAGGTGAAGGACACTGTCAATAAGACAAAAAGGCATCCCACAGAATGGTAAAAGATCTTTACCAACCCCACACCTGATAGAGGGCTGATCTCCAGAATATATAAAGAACTCAAGAAACTAGACAGCAAAATATCAAATAATCCAATTAAAAAATGGGTTACAGAGCTAAACAGAATTCTCAGCAGAAAATCTCAAATGACTGAAAGACATTTAAGGAAATGTTCAACATTCTTAGCCATCAGGGAAATGTAAATCAAAACGACTCTGAGACACCATCTTATGCCTATCAGAATGGTTAAGATCAAAAACACAGATGACAGTTTATGTTGGAAAGATGTGGAGAAAGGAGAACATCCCTCCACTGCTGGTGGGAATGCAATCTTGTACAGCCACTCTGGAAATCGGTATGGTGGTTTCTCAGAAAGCTGGGAACCAACCTACCTCAAGACCCAGCAATACCACTCCTGGGTATATACCCAAAAGATGCTCAACCACACCACAAGGACATTTGCTCAACTGTGTTCATAGCAACATTATTTGTAATAGCCAGAACCTGGAAGCAACCTAGATGCCCTTCACCCAAAGAATGGATAAAGAAAATGTGGTACATTTACACAATGGAGTATTATGAAGCAGTAAAAACAATGTCATCCTGAATGTGTAGGCATATGGATAGAACTAGAAAAAATCATCCTGAGTGAGATAACCCAGACCCAGAAAGACAAACACAGTATGTACTCACTCATAAGTGAATATTAGACGCAAGGCAAAGGATAACCAGACTACATTTCACAATCCTAGAGAAGCTAGGTAAAGAGGAGGACACTAAGAGGGACACACATGGATCACCCTAGAAAGGGGAAAGGGTTACAATCTCCCGAGTAAACTGGGAGGGAGAAATAGAGGGGAGGGTATGGGAGGGGATAGGAGGTGGGAGCTTGTGGGAACATGGGGGAGAGATGGGGAGGGAAAGCAATGAAAGAAATATCTTGACAGAGTGTACCATTAAGGGGATGGGGAGAAATCTGCAGCTAGGGAAAACCCCAGGAACTCATAAGATTGTCCCCAGCTAAGACTCATAGCCATAGTGGAGAGGGTGCTTGAACTAGCCTTCCACTGCACTCAGATTGGTGTCTACCCTAATTGTCATTATAGAACCTATATCAAGTGACTGATGGAAGCAGATGCAGAGATCCACAGTCAAACACTTGACCAAGATCCTGAAGTTCAGTTGAAGAGAGGGAGGAAGGATTATAAGAGCAAGGGTGGTCAGAATCATGATGGGAAAAACCACAGACATAGCTGACCCAAGCTAATGGGAGCTCATGGACTCTGGACTGACAGCTGGGGAGCCTGCATGGGACCAAACTAGGCCCTCTGAATGTGGGTAAAAGATGTGTGGCTTGATGTGTTTGTGGGTCTTCTGGCAATGAAATCAGGATTTATCCCGGGTACATGAACTGGCTGGCATTTTAGAGCCCATTCCCTATGGTGCGATCCCTTCCTCAGCCTTGATGAAGGGGGGAGGGGCTAGGTCCCACCCCAACTTGGTATGACAGCCTGTGTTGACTACCCAAAGGAGGCCTTACCCTCTATGAGGAGGATGGGGGTAGGTGTGGGGAAGCAGGAGAAGAGGATGGAGGGGAAACAGAGGTTGGTATGAAAAAGGAAAGAAAATACATTTTTTAGTTCTTAATTTTTAATAAAAAAATTATAAAACTTTCAAAAGTATATTTTTTTCAATCACTGAAAACAAAAACAAACAAACAAACAAACAAACAAAAGAAAACATTCTTTCCAGGTCCAAGCATTACTTACTGTTCAAGCATTCATGCTTCTTCCAGAAAACAAAAAAAAAATATCTTACTAGGTCTTTGCCACTCAGCTGAGTCTGGGCTCATTCTGAAAGACACACTTTCCACATTGACTTCCTTGCTTACTAAAAATAAACTTTGATTTTTTTTCTTCTAAAAAGGAAACTGAAATTTTTGCAGGATTAAAGAGACTCTATTTCTATCAGCCACTTCTTTTTTAAACAAAATTTTCATATTCTAGAGCCTCATTCAAATGATGATTAAATTGATGCCTGTGGGTCTAATTAGCAGAACTTAGTTTTCCAAGAGTTTGGGGCAACCAACAAACTTCTAGGAAACACACACACAAAAAAAAAAAAAATTACAAAATCAGTAACTAAACAAGACCATAAAATGATTGAATTATACAACCAAACCATGCTCAGAGTGCCTGTTTTTCTCTCTCTGCATGCTTCAATAGAGTGGATGGCTCGCTCAGCAGACTGTGTTCATTCTGTGGGGGCATTGTTCTTGCTCATAGCTCTCAACTAGTTTTGGTATGAGGTAGAGTGCCAGGTATAGAAAACAGAATATCTCAAATTCTGAATCTACTTCTCCAGAGTTCTGTTACATAAACTAGATAAATCATAAATGAACTTTTTGGTATGTTTTTCATAACTTGACTTTACTAAGGATTATGTTTGTTGGACCTGTCAAACATACTAATATTCAAAATAGGTTATGACCCCTTAAATTTGAGCCCAGAACTTACTCCTTCTCTATGTCATATAAATGGGCTCCCAAACTCCATTTGAAAAAGAACACCATTTGAATCTTTAACAAGCCTCTATATGATTGATAGAAGCTGAAAAACTCCATGTTGAAGAAAAATCCTGGAAAACAATCCTAATTGACACCAAAGACAGAAAATGGTGATGTTGCTTAAAATAAGTCTCTGATGAAGCAATAATAAAAGGCTTGAAAGGCGACCAGTTAAAAGCACAAGAGTTAAAGGTACCCAGTAAGGAAGCAAATCCTGAACTATCACCTCCCTGCTGCATCTCTGAGTCTCTAGTCACAGTCCACAACTACTATGTATATGCACATATAAGTATATGCATGCCCACAAATATTCACACACAGATACACACAAGTTCACACACATTGGATGACTGTTAACAATGCCCTAGAAATCTGTATAAAACTATGAACACAAGGGTAAGATGAAATGTGCTTGATTGTCTAGCTTTTTAGTTGCTGTTATGCTGGCCCAGCAATTCATGCCTATAATCCCAGGACTCAGAAGACAGAGGCAAGAGCAATGTTCACAGTTCAAAGCAAGCCTACATAGTAAGATACTGCCTCTCAAACAAGGCAAAATATAAATTACTTTTGAATGCATTATAACATGAATTAATTTATATTGAGCTCTTGAATTATTTTTGAACTTCCTGTTTTCCTTTTGCTAAAAAAGAAAACAAGAAAGAAAAACCTTGCTTTCTCAACTCAAAGAAGACAAACTATACATTTTCTCTAAACCTCCAGAAACATATGCTTGCTTTAGAGATTATAAAGTATATTTCTGACTACCACCAGCATGCAGTAAGGCTTAGTATCACCTTGTCAAAGGGGTATGCATGTGTGTATGCACCTGTGAGTGAGTGTATGTATGAAGGTATATTAATATGAATGTACATGTGCATACACATGAATATGTTTGTAATGTGAGAGAGTACATTAGAAAATTCTTCCTAAGAAGAAAATGGAAAATTACTAGCCTTCATGGAAACTAAAAATAAAACCTTAATACAGAAGGCCTTTTTATAAACAGAAACATCTTACTATATGTTGTTCTACTCCAAGAGTTCATAGCACACAGATTCCTAAGCCTTGTTGAAGAACACATGTCTCTAGCAATACAAGAATTTCTACTATGGTAGAAATGAGACATCCATTATTTCTGTCTTGTTTGCCAAGTCCTGTGACATTTGATGATATTGTGAATGTCCTAGAAATAGTAAGCTATCTCATGCATATTCACACTGGAAAATGTACTCACAAATATTCCAGTCTGTTGTCCCCATCTGCATGTCTATTCCTCTGACATAAGTGTCATTGTGTTCATTTTATTTCTTCTCTTTTTTAAGACCTTATTTTTATTTTTAATTTGTGTGCGTGCATGTGCATGTGCGTGTGTGTGTGTGTGTGTGTGTGTGTGTGTGTGTGTGTGTGTGTGTGGTGTGTCTGTGTATGTGCATGTGAGTATAATGCCTGCAGAGGCCAGAAGAGGGTATTGTATCCTCTGAAGCTGGAGTTATGGGTAGCTGTGTGTTGTCCAACATGAGTGTTATCTGACCATGGTTCATCTGCAAGAACAGTGCATGTTCTTAACTGCTGAACCCTCTCTCCAGCCCTCATTGTCTTCATTTTACTGAAGCTCCATGAAGGAGCAAAACAACTTTCCATTTTAGTTGCCAAGCATTAAAAAACAGTCTTTTGGGTTAAAACCATGGTTTCACAAATTAATAAGTTTGTAGTAAGTACACATTTTTGGCCTGTATTATGTACTTATTCATGCCTCAGTTTCTTTGCAGTACAAGTACCTACCTATGTAAATGGTCAAATTGACAGAATCTAGGTCCATCTGAGTCATAAGCTTCTGGGAATCCCTCTGGAGATTTATATTGATTGTATTAATTGATGTAAAAAGACTCAACTGTGGATGGGACCATTATCAAGGTAAGGATGCTACCATTGTCCTCTATTTCTTGATTATGGTTGTGATACAACTAACTGCTTCAAGTCCCTACTACCTTGACTTTCCTGCTGTGATGGACTGGAACCCTGAACTGTGAACTAAAATAAGTCCTGAGTCTCCTTTGATTTGCTTTTGTTGGAATATTTCAGGATAGCAAAAAGAAAAGAAACCAAGACAGTACCTTACAATGTTATTATGAGTTCAAAGTGAATTAATGAATGTGAGTGATTAAGAAAAGTCTGGCACAAACTAAGCTCTAATAAAAGTATATACTTATTATTACTATTACTGTTATTGTTGTTGATGCTGTTGTTGTTGTTAATTGGGGCAAGCACTAGATATTTTGATTCCTAATCCTATATGCTTCATAGAGGTAATATGATATACATTGCCTTGGTTAGCACTACAAGGTATGAAAGTATTTGTTTTCAGAGTAAAAAGTCTTAGATAGTAGGCACTCAATAAAATATGCATAAAATGTCTCTCATATAATGATGGTTGTTGAAGACAGAATAGCAAGGAAGACAGACCTATATTCTCCTCTCAGCTGAAACTCTTACAGTCTATAAGAGACTTATTTGTTGACCTTAATCAAAGAGAACAATGGTCAAAGCTTTAGAATTTTATGACATCACTCTTCAACATAAGCATCAAGCATGTGCTTTAAGGGTGATTTGCATGTGCTGAGGATCTTAACTGAAAATCTCCTCAATACTTAAAGAAAATTCAAGTAGAGAACAAGGCTGCTAAAGCAGTAACTACATCTTGGCAATATAAATTTCTCAAAGTTCATTTCTCCACCTGCCAAGGTATTCTTTCAGCCAACTAAAACTTGCAGTGAGAAAATGTGGTCCTTCCAAGAGGTAGGGTCTTTTTCAGATGGCTTTTCTGGAGACTTGTTGCTGATTGCCTCAAAGATGGGTGAAAGGAGTACAGAGGAGTGAGCTCCAGAATATCTTTGGATCAAGATGAAATAGTCAAGTATGTAAGAGAAATGGCAACAAAAGCCTCTTCCCTGTCTTGGAGCAAGCGTGCCTTCTTTGCTCACTAACAATCTACTGTTGAGTGCCACGGTGCTGTTTCATATCAAGATTTCAAAAAACATTACAAGCTTCGTAGGTATTGGAGGCTCAACCAGATGTGATGAAGTTTCCATTGTTCTACTTGGTGCATGGAAAATATTACTAATGGCTGGTGTCAGGGGAAGCTTAACTGACCCCAACTGGCCAAACTCATCTGGGTGCATTTCTTTAAATCAGAACCTTTAAATACTCTCTCCTGTTATTGCACAACCCCCTCTCCTGTTTTATGAGATGTTGGACTATATAAAGCTCATTTTAGGCAAAGGGGAAATTCCATGACTGCATGAACAGGTGGGCTGGGGACCTAGGAGAGGGGCAGAATCTCTTTGCTGGAGTCTGAAATGTATTTACAGGTAATGGTTGACTGTCTTCGGGCATAAAGATAAAAGACTGAAAAATTCCATCCAGTCTGTGTTCCTGCCATTAACTACACAAAGATTACAACACTTCACAGACCAAACTGAGTCAAATTTCACCTTCTATTATGATTTTTTTCACTGTCTCTGACACAGCAGCTGAAAAACAAGAAAGTGGTTAGGCTAAAGAGAGAAAAGACCTTTACAAAATAGACCTTTCTATTTATCTAAGAAATTTTTTACTTCTACAGACGTAATGTAGTACAGTTTCCAAATCAATGCAGTGCTTACTACAGACATAGACCTATTCTTTTCATTTAAAAAACTTCAGAATGGAGCAGGGTTTTCCTCATGTTCTATGACTCTCATGCATTAGAAATGTCCTTCATCACCTTTCATAAACTTGACCTTTTCTCCAATATTGAGTTTATCAAGACAAGGAGTTAAGAATTAACTCAAAGGAAAGAAAAAAATAATAATGGTTATGTCTTCACCTGAACTCTCTTTGTTAGAAAGACAAAGGTGGGGACCCCTGAGCTTGCTGATACTTAAAACTTCGCCTTCAAACTCAGTTTAAGAAGTCAGACCATGTGCTAGGGAGATGGCTCAGTGTGTAAAGTGTCTGCCACATGAGAATGACGACCCGATTTTGATCCCAGAACCTGAAGTAGAAGGCTAGGTATGGTGCTGAGCACCTGTAATTCCAGAGCTGGATAGGTGAAGACACAGATCCCAATGGTTTGTTGGACAGCCAATCTAGCAAAGTCAACGGGATCTAGGTAAAGGTATGAGACCCTCTTCTCAAAGCCACAGTGAAGAACAGCTAAGAAAGATACCAAATGTTGACCTGTATCACCTTCTCCTTCCCTTTCTCCCTCCCTCTTTATCCCTGATCCCATGTAAATATGCACACACATATTCACACAAAAGTTAGGCCAGTAAAATGTGATGATCATTTCATAAATGAACAGTGCTTTACTGAGCTCCTTACCACAAATACATGTCTTAGATGACTGCTGGTTAAACTGGATTTTATTAAAGAGAATTCTGGACCTTCTTACGACTAGCATCTAAGTGTTTCTTGATCATTTTTTTTTCAAATACTAAGCAAAACCCAGACATACCTGGATCCTGGAAGTTGGTTTTATACTATACATGTGACAAGCAGATCATTAATGGAAACTGTGTCAAAGAACAGCTCCATGGAGGCTTTCTTTGTGCATGCAGTCTCCCTTCTGATGTCCACTTGATATATTTGCACTGGCGTTTTAGTTGTTTGTGTTAACAAAGTGAGTCCTTGCAAACAATGCACCTTGCCAGATTGGGTAGTCCCTTAGAGACTTGCTTCACTATTATGCAAACTGATAGAGCAAAAGAGGGGGGGGGGAATAGAGTGTCCACCCAGAGAGAAGCATCATCAAACTGAAAGAATTGAACATCCTCACAAGTGGTTGGTCTGAATTTCACTGAGTCCTCCAGCGCTGTTTAGAAATGACTGAAAAACCAAGGTTTCAGAGCCTGGAATAAATTTAACACTTCAGGGAATAAATGAATGTTGAATGAAGGGAAGCCTTCCTCTAAAGTACTGTGAGCAATTCCCAGAACATGCTGCTGTCAGGGCTCACTGCAGAAATATGATGGTGCTCCTAATTTACTTTAATTAGGAAAAGTAAACACCACCCTCAGCATGTCATCGTGTTTATATAGGAATCCAACCAGCTGACTGTCTGCTGGCACAGCTCTGGAACCACTCATTTAAACAGTAGGGCACAATTGCTTTTTATGAATGAAATACCATTAGGATGAAGCCAGGAGGTTGTTTTTTCTTTTCATGTTTCATTGGCTGTGACCGTGCAAGGACAAGTGACCAAACACTGCACTTTCCAATTTTAAGCTAACCAATGATCATTTTCTTGGCTAAAGTATTTCAAGTCCTTCTTTGAAAGCATCAACTTCTTTGTTTACAAAGCATCCCATTTTGTAGGACTAAGACAACAGCGTCTCACGACCTTAACAGAAGGGACTCTTGTTAGGGGTCATCCTAGAATCAAAACTTTGCTAAACTTTTTATAAAGCTGGAGGAAAACCTAGAAAGATTTCTTCATGTCACAGATTAAACAGTTGTTCACATTTCAAATGACATTGTTGAATATACCGACCTTCTCAGCAGCTTTGAGTCAAGTATTGTTTTGTTGCTACGCCAACAAATCAAGAATCATAATTTGTATGTATGTGTATAGATACATGTGTGTTGGCAGGTGTGTGTGTGTGTGTGTGTGTCTGTGTGTGTGTGTGTGTGTGTGTGTGTGTGTGTGTGTGTGTGTGTGTGTGTGTGTGTCTGTGTGTGTGTGTGTGTGTAGGCAGAGAATAACTTCAGGTTTATTTCTCAGGTGTCTACCTGTTTTAGGAGACATAATCTCTCACTAGCCTGGAACTCATTAAGTAGGCTGGGCTGCCTGGCTTGTGAGCCCCAAGAATCCCCAGTGCTGGGATTCCAGGCATGCACCATCACACTTGGCTTTTTTTATGTGGTTCCTTGGCATCAAATTCAAAGTCCTCATGCTTGTAAGGCAAGCATTCCATTGACTGTGTCTCCCCAGTACCTATACAATTCTTTTGTTTAGTTCACATAGGACACTGGGGATGAATACAGGTTCTGTGAAGGAGTCAACCACTGAGCTGTGTCTCCAGCCATGGATCACAGTTTGTAGCATTCAGGGGAAAAAATGATTAATTTTGAAGTAAATCACCACCACTGGTGTCAAAACTGTGCCTCATGTTGAAAATCTGGGGACAATTTCTGCTTCATGTTATGCTTTTATTAACTGGTTTTAGGAGTATGACAAATGACAGTCTTCCATATCTCATTTTTTAACATGAGAGTCGTAACATTTTCCTTGAGCATAAATTTGTTACAACCCAAAGATCTATCCATCAACTTAACAAATTTAGCCACATCTTGCAGAATAATACTCCAGTCAAGAGTGGACCACGTATATCACAAGGATCATGGAGACTGTATTGTTTATCAATGTCCCTGCTGTTCTTACTTTAAGTACACTATAGTATCTACACAACATTGAAATTTAGCAAGGAATTAATTCTCAAACACTATCAAGATTGTCAAAGGATGCTTCATCATATTGTTCCTTTAAAGTTCCTAATGACCCTTTGTAGCATGAATCTTAAAAGGTCATATTAAATAAAAAACATGGAGCCAGATATTGGGGTGAACACTGAAAGATCAGAGAAACAGAACAAGCCACAGCTGAGCTCACCTTGACAATTCCTCAGTTGATCTTGTTTCCTCAAACTGGAAGCCTCTGAGTCCTCATCTGAATGGATCTCAGCTGAACTGCAAAAAGCCTAAAAGCTTAAAAGCTTCTAGTTCCTGGTCCTCACATCTTAATATACCTTTCTGCTTCCTGCCATAACTTCCTGGGATTAAAGGTGTGTATCACCATGCATGGTTGTTTCCAGTGTGGCTTTGAACTCACAGAAATCCGGATGAATCTCTGCCTCCAGAAGACTAGGATTAAAGGGGTGTGTGTGCCACCATTTTCTGGTCTCTATGTCTATCTAGTGGCTGTTCTGTTCTCTGACCCCAGATAAGTTTATTAGGGTGCACAATATATTGGGGGACACAATATCACCACAACCATTCCCTGTGTAGATCAGCACTAAAGAGAGTAAAGCCAACCAAAACAAAAGCAAGAAAGAGAAATCAAGGTGCAACTGAGTAGCTCTCACAGGAGAGCAGCAAGTGTAAGAAAGATTCTTGATGTCTGCATAGTCTTCTGAGTCTATTATTTGCACATGGGCAATGGAGCTGTGTCTACCTTTCATTTTCAAATGTGAGAAAGGCATTTTAAGTATCTGTTGCAACAATGGCTAGCTAACACACACTATACACAAGGTCTAGCCGTTATTAATATTGATATTAGCTCTTCCTGGGTGACTAAGTGCTACCTATATCTCAATATATACATACCTAAAACCAAACCTTTCCCTCTAAAGCATCATCATTTCTTATGTGTGTCCAACATCTATTCAAGTTTTCACGCTTGAAGTATAGTAGATCTTGCTTCCTTTTTACATTTCATCATAGACCATCTTTCTATACATGTTTCTCTCAATAACTGTCATTTGTGTCTCTATTATTTCTTATTAGAGTTCCCTTCATCATTTTCTCTCCTAGTTTATCTCCAGACTCTCCAATTGGTCAGAGTTATCCTCTCTCCATGTAGTGCATATTACTCACTCAAATGCTGTAGCCAGGGCAGAATGTAGACCTCACTTGAAAACATGAACTGGTGAGATGATAGCCTAGAAATATGACTAGATTTGTTAAATTTGGTTTTATTCCATTTCCATTTTCTATAAATGAGTCAATTTACTGAGATAGTCAGTTCTTATCTGAAGTCCCAGCAAAATTATTGACTGTGCTCCGTTTATTTTCCAAACTTCCTACTTTGAATAATAAACCACATGATCACTACACATATAAGCAGAATTTCATCTTAAAACTGAAAACCTAATTATGCCATTTTCCTGAGTAAATCTTTAACATTTTCTACCAGTTCTTAGAAAAAAGTGGAAACTATTTGATCTGATTTTTAAAAACCTTGAATTAACCTTCTAGACTCTGTCTTACTTGCCAGGTTCATCTTGAATAAACCTTCAAGCTACCTCACTTTCGAGGATGCCAAACGCATGCTATGATCATCCACATCTTTGTTTATTCTAATTTCTTAGTTAATTGTTTGTTTATCCCACAGAGTTTAAACTCTGAATGCATGGATGCTGTCCAATTGTTCAGCATTATCCTCTCTTTACACAGTGCATATTAGTCACTCAAATACTGTAGTCAGAGCAGAAACATAGACCTAACTTGCAAACAGGAACTGGAAGTTAAAGTAGGAGATGATAGCCTAGAAATATGACTTGTTTGTCAAATTGGGCGAAAATTTTGGGTGCTGATTATAGACCAAAAATGAAAATTATAAATAAGATCCCCAGGAAGTAAAAAATGGAACCATTAATTATTTGTTTCCTCTCTTATTATTATAGAGTCTCATCACAACTATGACATCGGTAGACAGAAACTAACTATAATACTCTTGGGTTTCTGTGAATAACAGACACTCAGTAGACTAATACCACAAATATTGCATCATCACCCTGTGTTTCAGTGCTGTATGATACATTGTCATAGTATAAAACCTTAATAAAAAGAAACTACAGGAGATAAAGAGAATCTACTGCTTATATTATAAGAATTCCGTCATAGTTTGGTTTCCTGCTGCTGTGCTTAAATACTTGAAAGCAACTTAAGGAAGAAAGGCCTCAACTGGTTCCCAATTCCAGGTTACAGTCTAACACTGAGGAAAAGCCAAGGCAGCAGGAACCGAAAGCAGCTAATCCCGTTACATCAACAGTCTAAGAGCAGGGAGCAGTGGATTGATGCATGACTTAGCATGATGCACTTAGCTCACATTCTCCACTCTAATGCAGTCCAGAATCCCTTGCCTGGGAAACGATGCTACCTACAGTGGACAGGTCATCCAGGCTATATTTAGAAATATATATGTATGTACATATACATATATTCATGTAAATAACAATCAATTTTTTAAAAAGAAGCCATAAATTTGAAAGAAACCAAGGAGGGCTGTATAGGAGGGTTTGGAGGGAGGAAAGGGAAGAGAAATGTAGTAATTAGATAGTAATCTCAGAAAAAATTTTAAAGACTTTTATATGTTCCATGAGAAATGCCAGAATATTTATCTTTGATTTGTCTCTGCTATGGCCCTGATGAGACCATATTTACTTCAATCATTTTCAGACTCCAAACTCTGCCTTTTATTGACTAGGAGTCCAGTAGCCAGACAGTAAGTGGATACCAAAATCTCTCTCTTCCCAGTGTTAATCATCCAGAACCCTGTACTACTATGAAGCCCATGCATTTCCAGTTACAAAAGTAAATACCGCTGGTAAAAGAACAGCAGTAACAAAAAGCTCTCTCTGCATGTTTCCTTTTGAAGCATCTGCCCAGCTGACCACGGTACTGGGAAAGGTCAGTCTTGAAAGGGCACTTCTCTCTAACACCAATCCACTTGTATGACTTCAGTCAATTATTCATCATTTTGAAGCACTCAAGAAAGCCCAGAAAGTAGATGGTATGCCAAGTTGCATTTCAACATAAGAAGAACATGTGAGTTCCCCCTTTTTCTATTCAATATTTCTCCCACATGAATTTCTACATTAACAAAATAATCATCCCTGGTGATATTGAGGCCAAAGTTACCAATGTAAGAAGGAATAGTACCAATATTAAGCAAAAAATACAAAAATAACTTCCTTTCTATGCTTTTGAGTAAATTGGAAAAATATCTGCATTTTGGATATATAATTCATCTACATATATTTTACCCAGATAAACACACAGTCAACTGTGGGTTTTTTAAAAAGAATATTCATGAAATACCACAACATCTACAGTGTCTACTTCCAGACCATGTTCATAAATCTCAAAAAAAAGGAAAAATACTGTAACCACGTGTGGTAGTTCTCACTCTTTCCACCCCTTTCTGCTATCAAATATTAATCTATTTTCTGCCTCAAAAGTTGACTTGTTGGATATTTTCCATCAATGAAATCATGTAATAGTTTAGTCCTTTGTACCTAACATTTTCATTTATCAGATTATCTTATGAATTCCTTCACTTTGCAGTATATATCAAAACTTCATTATTTTAATCACTAAATAATATTCTATTATATGGATACATCACATTTGTTTCTCCATTGATTCATTGGTGAGCATTTCAGTTGGTTATTTCCCTATTAAGGATATGATGAATAATGGGGGTATAAATATTTGTGTCCATGTTTTAAGTATGCATAATCATTCAATTTCTTTGGGGTTTATACCATGGAGTAACATTGTTATGAGATATAGTGACGTTACATTTTACTTTTACTTTTGAGAAACCACTAAAGTGTTTTCCATAGCAGCTGCACCATTTTACATGACCACCAGCAATATATAAATATATAATATAAATAAAGGCATGCACCACCACCGCCCGGCCTAAATAAGATAATTTTCCAAGTATTTGACATCATTTTTTAACAAGTGTTTTGAGTGGCAACCTACAGTTTCTGAGAGGAGCATTTTCTGCCATGTAGGATAACCAACCACCCCCCTTAAACTCTGTATGTGTTGTTTTCTTCTGTGTAAAAGTTTTTCTGTAATGAGTTCAGCCAAACTAAGAGAGCTATATCACATACTCTCAGGGGGGAAGTATTGTAGGAGCCAGAGGTCTGGGAAGACTGACTGAAATAGTGTCTTCTCGACATCACGGGTCTGCTGCTCTCATCCCCTGTCCCCATGAACTCACAGCAGCTGTGGTTGCCACCGCAGGACCTGCACAGGGTCAAACTGATCAACATTTCAACACAGATGGAGGCCGGGCTCCTGTGCCGCCCCCCTCAACTGACGTAGAGCTATTAGCCGTTAATGCCTTCGGGGGAAGGAGAGTCAGTTTTTTTCTGGCTTGTGGCCCCTAGTAGGTTGACATGTTCCAGTGAACATCCCCACATCTCTAAACACAGGGGCAGCACTTATTTGACTTGGTGGGATATTTTGGAACAGA
Source organism: Peromyscus californicus insignis (assembly GCF_007827085.1). Taxonomy (NCBI): domain Eukaryota; kingdom Metazoa; phylum Chordata; class Mammalia; order Rodentia; family Cricetidae; genus Peromyscus; species Peromyscus californicus. Next base: position 11,863,479 of record NW_026294551.1, read on the forward strand.
GAGAAAGAGGACAGGAAGTTGAGTTGCTAGGGGAAATCCAGGAGAGATGGTAAGGAGAAGTGCTCGGGGAAAGAGGGCTGGAAATTGCAGATCAAAATTCCATATACATATAATTGCGGAAGTAGTCAACAAACCACTGGCAAGTGATTCCACAACATATAAAAAGGACTGGATCGTAAGTGCAGCTGAGACTTACTCCGAGGACACAAGGGGTTCACTGCATGAAAATCAAACCACACAATACATCACACTAGCAGAATGGAGGGGAAAATTCAGGAACTAGAGAAAGAGTAGTGAGAGAAGTAGAATGAAAAGACAGAGCTGTTTTAATCAAGATAGTGAGAGTCATTGCCTGTGAGAAGACGGAATTCTCAGTTTCATTACAATTTCAGCCACAAGGAGAAACATCACAAAGGCTCAGAATTAAACCTGTTCTTTGATGTCACACTTGTGGTGATATATTGTGTATCAAATAAAGCTTGCCTCAGGATCAGAGGACAGAGCCAACCACTAGATTAAACATAGGGGCCAAGCAGTAGTGGCACACACCTTTAATCCTAGCACTTGGGAGGCAGAGATCCATCTAGATCTCTGTGAGTTCAAAGCCACCCTGGACTACATGAGACTAGTCAATCTAGGAGAGAAACAGAGCCAGGCAGTGGTGGCATATACTTTTAATCCCAGTACTTGGGAGTCACATGCCTTTAATCCCAGCACTTGAGATCTCAAGGCTTTGCTACCAGTATTTGGGAAGCACACACTCCACTAATCCCAGCATTAGAAAGGAAGTGAAATAGCTGGGTGGAGAAAAGTATATAAGGCATGAGGAGACCGGAACAAGAACCGCCTTTTCGGCTGAGGACTCAGAGGCTTTCAGTCAGAGAATTGGTGGAGACAGAGTCTTGTCTTCCATTTGGCCTGAGGATTTGGTAGTGGTGAGAAGTTTCTCTAGCCACTTGTTCTTTTGTCTCTCTGATCTTTCAGCAATTACCCCAATATCTGGCTCTGATTTTTTTTTTTATTATAAGACTATTTAGGGTTCATGCAACACACACTGTCTTAGTTAGGTTGTCTACTACTGTGAAGAGACACCATGAACACAGCAACTCTTGTAAAGGAAAACATTTAATTGGGGGTGGCAGCTTTCAGTTTCCTCTGTATTCAGTCCATTATCATCACGGCAGGGAACATGGCGGCATTCAGGCAGATGTGGTACTAAAGAAGATGCTGAGAGTGGAAAAGGAGCGGCATCTTTGATCCCAAGACACCAAGAAATGTTCTCAGACACTGGGCATGGCTTGAGAATATATGAAACCTCAAAGCCCACCTCCACAGTGACAAACTTCTTCCCACAAAGCCACACCCCCTAGTAGTGCCAGTCCCTTGAGCTTATGGGGGCAGTGACATTTAAACTTCCACACACACCCAAGGTGAAATTTCTTCCAGGAATTAGAGAGGAGAAAATAGAGGTGCATTTCATTAATTGCTTTCATCTGAACATTTTGCTACTGAAAAAGCAGCCCTCTGAGACAGCATGAACTTTTTTCTAAGAAGTGAAAGTAGCTTTGTTCCTGGAAAGTTCTCTAAAATTTCCTGATAGAAGATGCATGCTTAAGAATCGCTTTAGATCCTGTCCTAGTTAGCATTTAATGGTCAACTTGGCACAGCTTAGAATCACCTGAAAAGTCACTCAATTGAATAATTTTCTTCATCAGATTGGTCTGTAGGCAAGTCTGTGACAGATTGTCTTGATTATTAATTGATTTTGGTGAACCCCACCCACCGTAGGCAGTACCATTCCCTAGTCAGATGGTCCTGGACTGTATAAGAAAGCTAGTCAAACATGAACCTGTGAGCAAGCCATCAAGCAGGTGTTGCTCCACGGTTTCTGCTTTAAATCCCTGTTTGAGTTCTTATCCTGCCTTCTCTCAACAATAAACTGTGACCCAGAAGTATCAGCCAAGTATACTCTCCCTTCTCCAAAGTTGCTTTTGATCAGTGTTTGATCACAGCCAACAGAGAGGAAACTGGAACACACAGGTCCATAAAATTAACACTATAGTTTAGCAATATCATCACATTTAACAATTTTTCAGAAATTCATTTGGTTGAGCCTCACTGTTTTTAGGTTAATTTAACCAAAATACTTCTTAATCAGAGATATTTACCAATATTCATTAGTGATGATATGTGCTTTTGTTATTAAGAAGAACAAACAATTTTCCTCTCTCATACATACTAACTAAGGCATAGCCAGTTTCATAGCTTGGAAAACGTGTAGCTGACATGTCTAGGGAAGAAGAGAATAAAGCATGCTTCTAACCCCAACTGCTCAGAATTTAAAACCAAGTCAGACCTTTGGGGGAGGTGGGGTTCAAGCTCACCTACTTCATAAAATGCAACTTCCTATTTTTTAAAGGATAAAAGACTTTGAAAGTCACAAGGATATGGTTCAAAAGGCACCCAGCACATCAAATAACTTTAACAAATCCTGTTTGGTGAGTTAAGTGTCAAGGAAGCAGGAACATATGGATTGTGTTTCCTTTAAAATACACACAGGTTTACTAGAAAAAGAAGAATTTAAAAAAAAAAATAGCTGACCCAGTGTGGTTCTGGTTTTTTTAACGTAAAGCTTTTGGAAAACAACTCATGGTGGTTAATGCACCTTAAAGTCATTCTGCCTTTCCTGCAGTAGGAGTGTGCTGGATTCCAAGTCAGTACAATACAGTTTCTGCTGGATTATTGACAGCTTCTTTTGTGGTCATCTTAAGTCACAGCTCTAGAAAAGATCCTCCCCACCCCCTTTCTTCCCATGACCACTATTATCGTACAACACCCCCCACCAAGTAAAAAGGGGAGAGGGGGCAGGGAAAGTAACATTTCTAAAATGGTTCTTAAGCAATTGTTATAATTGAACTCATTTAGGAAATGAGGAGGTTGATAAATCATATTCCCAGGCTTAAATCACTGTGTCATTCCTGGGGATACAATGAGGCTTTTTACCTAGCATTGTGTCGTAGGAAATGACAATTCCAGACAAGGAGCTAGAGACTCAGCTCCCCAGCAAGGCTCAGTGGCTGAGCATTAGTCAGAGGAGATCCGGACTCTGTGAGTCAAGCCTTCTGACTGTGGCAGGAAGTTGTCTTAACCACTATCCCAGGTCTCCTTAGGTTCACATACATGCAAGTTGCCACATACTGCGAAGTGATGCCAAATGTGGGTCATCGGAGATCTCTGGGTAATGCCACTTCTACAGTGGCAGGTCTAAGCTCCCCTAACTGGGTTTATTAGGCAGAACCTGTCTTCTTTGAGATGTTAATTTTAGAGGCAGTGCAGCAGACACTGCTCCACTTTCTTCAGTCTCTAAAATGCTTCCTTTTAAGGGTATGATCTACTTTCACTTCCACTACCTCAATGCTAATTGTGAAATCTGATTTCTACCCACCCCATGAAGGGACACTTTCTAGTTTAATAAGCAAAGTACAAGCCAAGCACATCACCCTCCACTAGTTCCTTCTCTCCCAGTATACAGCAATCTAACTGTTTAAGCCATCAATCAGGTTCCTCAGGAAGGGTTCAGTGTATTGAAATGGAAGGAAGCCTTTGCACATTCAGTTATAGGAAATAATAAGAAAGAATTCAAAGGGAATTTATATGTGATTGGAGATGTGTTTAAACGCTGAGGCTGAGCAGACCAGCCACTCTTTGCAGGGCTCTTGGCATGGGTGGTAAAGCCACGGGGTATTTATTGTTCTTGCTGTGCATGTACTGCCTGAATCTTAGCATCCGTGCTTCTGACTCTCAGATTTTCTCCTTGGAAGTCAGCAACTGGGGGGGGGGGGGGGGGGCAATGGGTGGCTTACTGCATTTTTTTTAAAGATTATGAAATATCTTACAGCTTATTAAAGTCACTTGTCTATCTCTGACCAGTTCAAGACCTCAACCTTTCTTATTAGTTAGTTTTGCCTTGCTCATTCCTAGTCTGTAATTTCTTTCTTAGGGGATTCGTCATCAGATCCCCACACCTTCAGACCCAGACCCACCTTTCGGACTTCGCATGTGCAGTTCCCTCTTCCATACTTTTTTGCCTAATGGATATAGCAAACATTTGCTTCCACTTGCCTCCTTGTGCATTAAGCATTTAACAAAGTCAGCTTCTCCCATTTCCTCAAGTCCCTTCTCTCCTCTGCTAGCATTTCCTTACTAGATGTTTCACTTCATGACATATTGTTTGTCATAAGTGCTGGAGCCTGCATGCTACAATGCCGGCCGGCCTGGCAAGATGTGCCCACTGTTGCGGTAGTGGCATGGCTGTTATGGGGTCAAACTGTAGTGGGTAGCCATTCCAGCTTTGATCTGGAAGTTCCAACCCTCATTGAGACTTCGGCAACTGTCACGCCTACAAGGCAGGGCCAAGGGAGGCACCTGGGGACCCGAGATCTGGATTGGTGGGCGCTCTCTCCATTCCGGGACCCTGGATTGTGGAGGTGGACCAAGCAGAGCTCCAGAGAACACCGCTGGACTGTGATACACCTTCCCCAGACCCCGCGACCTACCTATCCCTTAATTTGTAAGTTACGCCATTAAATAAATCTCCTTTTAACTACGTGGAGTGGCCTTAATAATTTCATCAATATCTGGCGCCCAACATGGGGCCTGAACCCACAACCCTGAGATTAAGAGTCTCATGTTCTACCGACTGAGCTACTAAATGCGACTGAGCTACTAAATAGAAGATGGATGCTGAGGGAAGGTCACTCTTCTTTGAGGATGCCTACGCCTCAGTGGATAGCCCCACAGCCATATGCCTATGGGCAACATTAATTAGATATTTCTGTTTTGGAATTAGAACCAGATAATGAGACAAATTAAGAAGCTAGATGACCAGCAAAGTAGAAAATTAATTTGTTTTCTAAACTTTCAAGCTTACGGGGTATGTGCTCCATATAATACATGTGATCTTACCTAAATCGGCCCATGTACAAATAACATGTGTTAAGAAGAGTATTCTTTTTAACTATTATATGCCAGAGAAAACTTTTAATGTTTTGTTGAAGTCAAGAGAATGAAACACAAAAAATAAAATTATAAATGTAAATATGAATCTTTAGTTCTTATTACAGAATTTCTGCCATAAGAGGCTCTCAGCAAGTCATTAAACAAACCTTTTATGTTTTGTCATTTTTATGTCCTTGAAATAACATTTTTCTTAAGTAGAATCATTGTGTCATTCACACAAACAGTGAGGAGATTATCTCATCATGTCAGATGCATTGTATGCTCTATGCAGACAGAGTTCCAGGACCTGCAGGCAGTTTGCAAGGGAACAGGCGAATGAGCAGCAGCCTCTAAGATGCAGCTCGGCGCTTTAAGAACAGATCACATGGCAGCTTAATTCCTTCTTGCACGCTTTCATGCAGGCTGCTACAATATGGGACATGCCTTTGATCTCAAAACTTATCTTGGGCTTTATATACCCTCAGGTAACTTTTGTTAAAAATGCTAATATAAAAGAAAGAGAGCTGAGGACTCTAGCTCTGAGCAGCGACACGGCAACAACTCCCCGCCACACCATGCAGCTGGCACAGGCAGAACCCAACTAGGAGCAGCCTGGGGACTCTAGCTCCGGGCCCCGACACAGCAACAGCTCCTCATCATGCTTTGTGGCTAGCAAGGTGGGATGGTGGGCAGGACTCAACCATAAGACATTCAGGGACTCTAGCCCCGGCCAAGACACAGCAACAGCACCCTGCCATGCCATGTGGCTGGCAGGGGCAGCACTCAAGGAGTGAGTACAGAGTGGTCATTATGGGAGAGAGAGAATACAGAATGTTCATGGGAGAGAGCAGATTTGAAGAGGTGAGGGAGGTGAGGAACGGATTAATGCAGATGCCCAACAGTCACTCAGGGCCAGATAGATGTCTGGGTCTGGACTGCTGCCAAGCACTGTGACTTGATCCATGACCCTGATGAAGGCAGAAACAATAGGGCTGTACAGAGTTGGTCCTGCCCCTCACTGGCTGAAGCATTCAGGAGAGAGGACCCTACACCTCATTTCTGCAGTACAGTAGAGCTGATCTTGTTCTCAGGGGCATAGGCAAGCCAGCCCTGAGGGCATGAGAATGCAAGGGCATGTTGTGCTATCTCATCTGCCATGTTGTGACATGGGTGAGGGAAAGTTGCCCTCCTCCCCTCATTCCTCAACACCTGTAGCAAATGGGGGACCACACTCAACCCCTGATAAGCTTCAGCACTCAGGAGAACAGGCCCAGCGCCTCACCTTGGCAACACAGTAGAGTTGACCCAGTAGACAGGGGCACCGATGAACCAGCCCTAAGGGTGTGAGAGGGCATTGATGGTACTGCTTCCCTGTCTGTGGTGTGGTGGTGGGGATGAGGGAAAGATGCCTTCCCCCTTGACCCTGCCACCTGTGGTGGGTGAGGGAGCTGATCCTTCCCCATACTAGCTACAGTACTCGGGAAAGTGGACCCTGCACCTCGCCTGGGCAGCACAACAGAGCCAACCCTGTTGTCAGAGGTGTGGGTGAGTCAGCCCCAAGGTTGTGAGCATTGGAGAATTGTCCCCATTACTGATCTGTCTTGTGGTGACATGGGTAATGGAGAAATGCCCTTCCCCATCAACACCTGAGTCAGGTGGGAGAGCTGGCCCTGGGGAGACTTGTCTCTGCCCCCTACCCATTGCAACACTAGGGTGAGTAGGCCCTATACCTCTCCTAGGCAAGCACAATAGATCCAAACCTGTTGTTGGAGGTGTGGATGAGCCAGCCCCAAAGTTTGAGTGTGGGAAAGTTGTTCCCACTATTTGTCTGTCATGCAGGGATGGTGTGGGTGGGGTAGAGATGCACCTCCTTACCCCTTGCCCTTTACTCCCTGTGACAGACTAGCAAGCTTGTTCTCCCCCTTACTAATCGCACCACTCAGGAAAATAGACCCTCTACCTAGCCTCGGCAACATAGTAGAGCTGACCCTGTTGGTGGAGGTGTGAGTGAGCCAGCCCCGAAGTTGTGAGCATGAGAAAAGTGTACCCATTGCTCATCTGGCATGTGGCAGCATGGGAGGGGGAAAGATGCTCTCCCCAATCCCTGCCATCAAAACCTAAGGCAGATGGAAGAGCTGGCCCTGAGGTCCTAAGAGTGAGAGAGCTGTCCCTGCCCCTCATCCACCACAGCACTCAGGAGAGTAGCCCCTACACCTTGCCTGGACAACACAATAGAGCTGGCCCTGAAGGTGTAGGTGTGGGAGAACTGACCCAAGGACGTGAAAGTAGGAAAACAGGCCCTGCCCCTTGCTCATCACTGCAAGGGGGTGAACTAGCCAGGGCAATGCTAGAGAGCTCACCCTGGGGGTGAGGACAGAGGGGAGCTGGCGGGCTGACCAACCCTACAACTACCCAGGTGACCCCAACATTTACCCAATCTGTGATCTGCTGGAGTACAGGGGTAGGGGGTTGGAGGTGGGGTCAGTCCAGTGGATCCAGAGCTGCAGGATCTCCACAACACAAGGCAGCAACAGGATGTCGAGGAAGAGCCTCAGTGAGGGCCCTGCATCGCTGGTGTAGTAGAGACCAGGAACCTTGAACCAGGCCAATGATTCTGCCCGAATGTAAAAACTTATGGATAAAGGGATTTACTGTGTGACTCACTGTGTCACACTACAGCTTCCATGATGAGATTTTCCCTTTGTTCTTCCTTTTTTTCCCCTTTTTTCTCTTAAATTTTATTTTGTTTTATTCTTGGGAGGGGGAGATGAGTGGAATGGGGATGCATGATGTGAAAAACACAAAGAATAAATAGAAAGAAAGTTAAAGAAAGAAAAAATGTAATTTTATTTCTGTTCCAGAACAGTTCTAAATAATAATAATTATAAGTGTGAAATAATACGTAATGTTTGTTGGCAACATAGAGGGAGAAGAAAGAGAGAAACAAAGAGAGGAGAAAGGAAAAATAAAAAAGAAAAAAAGGAAATACATAGTGTATAATAATAAATAAAAATATAAATTAAAAACATGTAATGTAAATATATATATGTATATATATGTACATATACACAGAACATGCATTTTTCTCCATTTCATAGATGAAAATACAACTTCATACAGAGACTTGGCCCAAAGTCAGAGTGATCTCTTATGGTACTGCCATTTAAACCTGGCCTTCCTAGTTCCATAATTCATGTTCATACCGTTATGATGCAATGTCCTTATTATTTGAGAAATGTACAAACTCATTAACATTTAAACAAATTAGTCTTTTCAGTTTTATGTTCCTTAAATTTTTTATTACATATCAGCACAAGCTTAACTGGTCCAAATTTACTCACCTTTATCAGCTAACTTTACTTCTGCTATTGATTTGTTATTAATTTTGGAGACCATTACCTGTGCTTTTGTTATTGACAGTAGTAAAACTTCTGAGAAACAAAAATATACTCTTAAAAATACCTTTTTTTAACAATACCACTTTTAGCAATATGGTAACATGGGCACATCTTCCCACAATGTTGGTAAAGTTGATGGATTATAACTGCAAGCGGTTATAACCTTGATCTTTCCACTCTGACTAGTCCTGTTAGTTGATGTTGATCACCCAAGAAAGAAGACTCAGTCAAAATATGTTTATGTGAGTCAGTGGGGTCTCTACAGATGCTTTACAGACATGTCAATGTATAATTAACTGATTGTTATTCTGCATGGATGTATGCAGGATATCCTGCCTGAAGATGGGCTCTGAGAAAATCCCCACATTTATGCTGCTGGTCACACATGAGGGGTAATGAGAGTGTTTAGAGAGGCAGAACCGAAAGATAGGCTTTGCAAATTATATAACTCACACATGAAAGAAAATTTGATAGACATAAAACAAGTCCAAAAATGCATGTGCTTTATTAACAATTAGTTAGAAAACTGGAATAAAGTTACAATAAAGTTATTAAGCACTCACTGGCAACTTCTTTCACCTGGTGTGGTAATTAAAGGGATGGAAAAGAATGAGCCACCAGATTATTTCAGAAAGTCATTGCAAACTAATAACAAGCAGCAAAGGCTAGATTATCTCAAATCCTCAAGAAGAGCTGGCAAACAATGATAGCTTTTTATGTGTGGGAATCTACGTGTCTGGGCAATAGAGGACAAGGTTGGGCACTGGTGAATGACTCTTATGTAGAATATTGAGGCTGAATGTGTTTTGGGAAAGTCACACAAACTAACCCAACAGATGAAGATCAAAGAGGCCCAAACTCATGACGGCATAGCATGTCACTTGAGTGCTAGAGCAATGTTAGAGATAGCTTTCACTTGTTCATGGTTCATCGGAGACAAAAATCCTTCAGCAAACACAAAACGGGTGTCAGTTTTTAATGTGTTGGAGTAGAAGATTATAGAGCTTCATTTAAAGCATTTGGAAAAGATTTGAGTTTTACTACAGAAATGAATAAGACTCATTAAAGCTGTCACTCAAAGCCTGGAGATGGCCATAGGCAAAGAGGAAGGGAAATACTCATCAGTTTCCAGGTACTTAGGATAAAAGATCCTATGCCCATGAGTTCATCTCTCATCTCCTCCTTAAAACAGTTGTTAAATGTTGAAGATCTATGAAGATGGAGATTAAGCAGCTCTGCTCCAACTAAAGTCAGACTGTAATGCCTGAAAACAAGAAAGAACAATGTCCAGCATTATCTAGATCAATGGTGCAGCCCAACCCTGGCAAGCCTTGACTTACACTACACAAAGAAGCCCTTTCCTCATAGTATCTTCCTAACAAAGGACAAGTAAACTTTTTGGGAAGTGACATTATATCCAATGTCCAAAGCTCTTAATTCTAAATAAAAGTAAAGTTTAAAGACAAAGAAACAGATAACTAATAATCAAAAGAAACATTAAGCAAAGTAAGAGCTGATATTTTCCATATACTAAAATTTGTACATAAGGATATTAAGTACAATTATAACTTGTAGAAAATTTTAATACGATTATATCAAAATATAGGAAATGGTGTTCAAAATAGTTAAGAAGAGGGAGAATTGAAGAAATAACTTGGCAAAAAATGTACATTCTAGAAATGAATTTTAAAAAGTAATATCTGACCTCCCCCCCCCAAAAAAAGAGCACAGTAGAACTGTCTGGGCAGCTTAAAACAACAACAAAAGATTAGTGAACTCAAAAATTCAAAGACTCGCCGGGTGGTGGTGGCGCACGCCTTTAATCCCAGCACTCGGGAGGCAGAGCCAGGCGGATCTCTGTGAGTTCGAGGCCAGCCTGGACTACCAAGTGAGTTCCAGGAAAGGCGCAAAGCTACACAGAGAAACCCTGTCTCGAAAAACCAAAAAAAAAAAAAAAAATTCAAAGACTCCTTTTTATCTAGCTAAATATCCATACTGAAGAATAAGGGGTGGGGGGTGTGCAACAGAAGCTAGAAACAACAAATAATTATAAAAATGTTTACATGGGAGACATTTACGTTTTAACATGTTAAAACTAATTTCTAGAAAGGAATTCAGATGGATTCAGGAAAAACTTGAAGAAATAATGATGGACTTATTTTGAAATTGATAAAAATGATTACAGATTTATAAATTCAACAAACTTCAAGGAGAACTCTGTCTCTTTTTCACAAACACACACATACACAAAAGAGAGAGAGAGAGAGAGAGAGAGAGAGAGAGACTCCACTAGGTAAACTTATTTTTAAAAAGCAAAGATAAGTTGGGCCTGATATATAGACCTATAATCTTGGCTACTTAGGAGACTAAGGCAGGAGAATCACAACTTTAAGACTTACCTGAGCCAGAGAGTGATTTAAGTCCAGCCTGTGCAATTTTGTGACACCTTTCTCAAAAATTAAAAAAGCAGAAAGAAGGAAAGAAAGAAAGAAAGAAAGAAAGAAAGAAAGAAAGAAAGAAAGAAAGAAAGAAAGAAAGAAAGAAAGAAAGAAAGAAAGAAAGAGAGAGAGGGGAGGGAGGAGGGAGGGAGAGAATGAGAGGGGAGGGACAGAGGGAGAGAGGGAGGGAGAAAGGAAGGGAGGGAGGGGAGGAAGGAAGGAAAGAAGGAAGGAAGGAAGGAAAGAAGGAAGGAAGGAAGGAAGGAAGGAAGGAAGGAAGGAAGGAAGGAAGGAAGGAAGAAAGAAAAAATCTTGAAGATAAAAGAAAAGGCTAGAGAAATACATTTGAGAGAGAGAGAGAGAAAGAGAGAGAGACAGAGAGAGACAGAGTGCTTGTCTAGGATGTGGGAGCCCTCTGTTCAATTCCCATACTTCATTTTAAAAAATAAAAATTGGCCAAACAGTAGCAGCACATTCCTTTAATTCCAGTCCTTGGGAGGCAAAGTCAGGCAGATCTCTGAGTTTGGGGCCAGCCTGGTCTACAGAAAGAGTTCCAGGACAGCCAGGGCTACATAGAGAAACCCTGCCTAGAAAAACCCAAATAAATAAATAAATAAGATTAAAATGGTCAGCAAGATGACACAGCAGTTAAAAATGTTTACCACACAAGCCTGACAACCAGAATTTGATTCCTGGAGTTCACATAAAGATGGAAGGAGAGAGCTGACTTCACAAAGTTGTCCTCTTACCTCCATGTGTACACCTTGGTATGTGCATACCCACACTCATCCTGCAGTTCACACAAAAATATTAAATAAAATGTTTTATGTTTTTTAAAAGAAATGAAAAAATTCACAGAAATAATTATGATTGGCTATAGAGAAGGAAAAATCTCTACCAGCCAGAGAGCAACAGTAAAGCATTTATAACATGATAAAAGAAAAAAACTACATGCACAAATTTTTTAGGATGTAAAAATCTAAAACATAGGATTTTGAGATAAGCAACCTCTGAAAAATGCATTGAATGCAGCCCACAGCAAAGACACACTAAAGGAAGCAACTCAAACCAAAGGAAAATGACTCAAAATTAAAGCACAGGACAGCAACACAGAAAGAAGAACACAAGAAAATACAATGGTTTGGAAAAGTAATAGGGAACATTGACTGCTTGAAGCAAAAATAACGATGACTTCTGAGAAACATCTGTAAAAGCAGAAACAACACAATGGACAGGAGAAGGCAGAATACATTGTCTGGCATGAAGCAGATTATTCAAATGAGCAATACTTGTCTTGCCAGCATAGACCTCAACATAAAAGCTAGAAAAGGAAGGGAAGAAGGAAGAGAGGGTGGGTGGGAGGAGGGATGAGAAGTGGGGAAGGGGAGGGGAGAAATGTGTTGATTCATTATGAGTTGGGACTCAATCTGAACCCTATGTAGCTCTACATTAGCTCACACTCTGCTGACAAAATTACCAATTTTGTTTTCAGTTCTGTCTGCTCCTCGGTATTTCCATGATCTCTTGTTTGCTGATCTCATGCATTGTTTATTTGGTTCATATCACCTGAAAGATAAGCAATTTTGACTGAAGCACTGGTCTCAATACTCAGTCACTAAGATGTGGAAAGAAAGGTAAGAAAGATAATTGGCTCTAAAATAATATTAGTTATTATTCTCAGATTATACTAATTCTGCAAATATAGTCTCACTTTTAAAATATGTGTTAACAGTTTTCCATAACTTGTGGTAATTTGGAAATAATAAGAATCTTCACTTTTTTATAGGCAGTCTCATATATCCCAGGTCAGCTTCAAACTTGCTACATAGATAAGAATGACTTGAACTTTGATCCTCCTAACTCCACATTCTGAGTGCCAGAATTCCAGGCTTCTTCAGGACACAAGGGAATGAACCCATGGGTCATGCACACCAAGCAAGCACTCTAGCAAATAATTCACAACCTGACCCCTCTTTCTTCATCCTTAAGTTCAACTTCCTGAAAGCAATTGATAACTAAGGAAGTTATGTGGGCTTAGATTTCAGAGCCTGTGTTTCAAACTCTTCCCTGGCTGCTTCCCAGCTGTAGGCTCTCAGTGAGTGATGGAATTTCTCATCTCATTCTGTACATGGAGACACAATGGCCTCAATACCATAAGGGGGTCAGGAGGATTGACTGAGATCATTTGAATCACTATATAAATATATATATATACTTATTAAGTATTGATCATTGTACTATTCTCTGTTTGAAATATTATTTTTTTATATCAGTCCCAACATAGAAATGCTTTCGATTTACTGGTAAATGCATTTCAAAGTTTTAAAGTGCATTATTTTCTCTTAATTTCACTAGCAGGGACTTCTTCTTTCAGACACCAAGTCTTTATCCAATTAAAATACCCACTGGAAAATCTCTGAGGTTCTTTGTTGGCACCAATAATACACAAGCTTCCTGCTTCATTATTTAAATATCAGATATGATGCATTAAAAGTATGTTTGAGCCAAACTACTTAAATGCAGCATGTGTCTCATTTGTTCTGTGATTGACTGTAGATGTATGTGTGTGTGTGTGTGTGTGTGTGTGTGTGTGTGTGTGCATATATACGTGTACATGTGAGTGAAGGACAGAGGTTGACATCTAGTGTCTTCCATAGCCATGTTCCACTTTATTTTTTGAGAATAGGTCTCTCACTGAATCTGGAACTCACTGATTGGCTAGACTGGTTGACCAGCAAGCTCTACAGATCCTCTTGTCTCTGCCTCCTCAATGCTGGGTTTACCAGCACATGCCCCTGTACCCAGCTTTTTACATGGGTGTCAAGGATCCCAATACAAATCCTTAAGATGTTCAGGTCAAGCATTACAATGACAACATCCTCTCCCCAGACCCAACAATGAATTATTTTTAAAAGGATCATAAGGCAAAGGTGCAGCTCAGTGAAGAAATGTGGACTGAATACACAAAGTTCTGTTTCAAATCTCAGCACCAAAAGGGAAGCAAGAGGAACAAAGTGGTATTTTGTATGATTACCATGAGCATTCATCATGTTACTTTGTGATATTAGGGTTTCTTTAAATGATGTCATCGTGAATCTCCTGGCACAAACAGTGCAGTGTTATCACCACTTGATGATGAAAAGTTGCATATAGCTTTATATATAAATAAACACCTTAAAGATTATAAACACTCTTTGATTATACTGCAGACATCAAGAAATAAGAGAAAGGAAGAAAAAGGAAGGTTGATAAAAGCTTTACCAATTCAATGTACAGTTAATTGACAATGAAAGCTGCAATGGAATGGAATGAAAAACTCAACTGGAGTTAATGACAGCCACTCTAAGAAGGAAGTCCAAATACCAAGGAGTCTCTAGATGTTTGTTAGAGCCCAATTTCCTGATCGTAAGTCATCAGTAAGACCAGAAGTCCTTGAGACAGTTATAAATTAAGAAAGGGGAGCATGGATTGAAAGAGTAAGTCATATTGACCTCCAAGAATTTTTGAAATATCACCCTGGAATGTACAGTGACATCCATTGCTATTAACAGCATACAAAGGGCCCAAAGCAAAGCAGTTAGGAAGGAACCAATTATAAGACAGTGGGTATATTGGCTCAAACCTATTAACACAAGACACTTAATATATGAAGACCCTGTAAACCTTTGAATATGCCTTACATCTCTCAGATGCTTAATATAATATGAGGTAAATGTGCAGGTCAATAAAATTATCAGCTATTTCCATATCCAAAGATAAATTATGTCCATCAGTGTGAACGTGCAGAGGTTGTCAGTGAACTTCGCCCTGTCTTATGTGATGTATAAACATCCCATCACCAGTAAATCCTGGCCCTGTCCATGATCCACAAAGTTTTGGAGTTTCCAGAAAAGCTTGCCGGCAATCAGGACCTATGAGACTGGGTTTCTCATGAGTTCAAGTGACAGCCACTACTTGTGGAAAGTGTATTTGAAAGATGAGCATTGTATAACCGCAGGCTGAGACTCCAAAGCCAATTTCCAGCAAAGCCTGATAATAGCTTTTGACATTTAAAGACATTTTATCCCTCAAAACTCTTGGATAGCTGAGCTGCTTCCCTGTATTTTCTGTTGCTATGGTTACTGGAGATTTTAAAGTATTAATATCAGTTGACCTCTTACATTCCACTTTATTTTGACACCTCCCTAAACATTCGATGATTCTTTGTTCTTCAGTCTCAAATTTTCATCTTGGAATGTCGCAATGGTCTCCCACCTTGCACTGCAGGCCTCTTAGACAATTCATTATGTAAATGGAATAGGTACTTAGAACATCTGTTTGTATAATATTTCCTTTTCTTCTGGTATTAAGTATATAGTGTAGACACTGGTATTCATATCAGAAAGTGCCCACTCATCCAGGAAATAGGAGTTTTTCACACAAATGGGAAGTGGTCCACATCAAAGAGGAAGGTCCAGTGACACTCTTTATTTCCTTACATCTTATTGTTCCAACATAATTTGATTAGTTCTGGGTCATTTCAACTCCACATTCTACTCTCTGGTTTTAAATAAACTAACTTTCAATAATGGAAAAGCAGGATGTGAAATCCAAAAGAAGTCTTTTTAGAATGTGTATTGCCAAAGCAAACAGAAGAAAATAACAACAACACACACAAAAAAAAAAATGTCAGAGGCCAAACAGGGCATCACAGGATCAGAATGTGAGCCCCAAAGCCAGAATCCCCAGGCTCACAAATTCTTGACACAATGACATACTAAATAAGTGACTTAATCTTACTGTGTATCTGCCACTCCTTGTCACTTATGAATGTGATGTGAAAGTCTTATCCCTAAAGCAGTGCTGTATGATGTACATTAAGTAAACAAAGCCCACAGGACAGAGTTAAGCCTTCAAAGGGGGATTTTCTATTAGCATCTTTCTAATAAAAGCAAGAGCACCTAGAATCTAATGAGATCTTATCATTAAATCCCATGAAGAGGACTAGGGAGATATCTCAGCCAATAAAGTATTTTTTCTGTGCAAGAATGAGGACATGAGCTGTATCCTCAGAAGCCACAGACATGGCTAGACATGGTGGTACATGTTTGCATACTCAGCACTGGGGATGTGAAGAGTGGCAATGTGTGTTCCAGGACACTGAGATACCCTGCCTCAAAAAGCAAGGTGGATAGCATCCTGAGGAATGATACAGGAGATTAATTTTTGGCCTCAATACATACACGTGTGCACACATCCCCAAACAAATAAATAAAACAAAATAATAAATTTATGAAGATTCAGTCGGATATGGATTCTCTTACTCTATCATTAACAATAAGCCCCTCACTAAAGCTATCTGAGTTATGTAACATAGCTAATATTAGTGTGTGTGTGTGTGTGTGTGTGTGTGTGTGTGTGTGTGTGTGTGTGTGTAAAAGAAAAAAGTAACATGAATCATATAGAATGGGTCACAAGCTTATAATTGTCTCTGTATTTCCAAAATTGTGCAAGACACAAGTCAAGATGTATAAAATCTTACCAAACTTGAAAACACATGTTTTGAGACCTGATTTAAACATTTTAATTTACTAACAAAGGATAAAACAGCCATATGCCATAGGAATACAAGTTATTTCTAACTAGCTCAAAATAGCTAAAATATCATGGAAGGCTTTTTTGGGCACACACAGAAAAATCTCTGCTGATGATTTAGAGAGAGAGAGAGAGAGCTGTGAGATTACTGTCAACAAGATTTCCTACAGAAAGAATGGACGATAAACCCTTTAACATGTCCATGATAAAAACGTCCTGGGTAGGTAATACTTCAATAATGAAATACACAGTTTAAACCAATAAAAGGGAAGATGCAAAATAAAGGTATACTGTTAATGATAATTGACTGGTTAATTTAAGAAGAAAGCATCTGAGAGGGTGCTGCATGAAAGAACAGTGAAGAGGAAGACGCTGGGACAGGGTGAAAGGCCCCACTGTAGATTCACAGAGAAGGGACACTCTCCAGAATACAGTCACAAAGAAACAGCAGTCAAAGCACAGTGACCACATGGTGGCTCACAACCATCCACAATTCCAGTTCCAGGGAATCTGACCTCTCTTCTGATATATACAGGCATCAGGCATGCATCTGGTGCATGTACATATACACAGGCAAAATATGTATATACATAAAATAGAAATAACTAAATCTAATAAAAAATTTAAACCCCATATATATGTATATATATATATACATAAAATATGGACATATACATATATGTGTAAATGCACATATACATATTGGTTTACATATATACATATTTATACATGCACATATATACACATCTACATACACATATAAGTACATAAATATATAAAACACTTTGTGTGTAGTCTGTTTTATTACTTCTTTGGGTCACATATTAGGAACATTGTCAAAACCATTGAATTCCATTGAGCTCTATTGGTGTAGTCATTGAAAAGTGAGCATTTTTTGAACCCTTCATAAAAGTCCAAGAATACTTCTATATGTTAAAGATGGGTAGAAAATTGATTGATGTGTATTCTCCAGTGATCAGAGAAAGGGAAAGGAAAGGAAGAACATGTCCAGCATTGCACTCACTGGCTGCAATTTTGCATACATCATTTAAGTTGGTTTTCACTGTAACATCACACAAAGGTAGGCAATATTTTACCTATTGAGTCACAAAACTAGACTTTGGGAAGTCCAGAAATCTGCCAAGGTTACTAGAGCATGTGAAACATCCAAGATTCAAAGTTAGTCTGACTCCTGAATCTTTGCTTTTCTCCAATACTGAGTCATTACATATGCCCTTGATCCCACACCTCCTAGGAAACTCACCTTGTATACAGGGTCCATATTTTGCAAATCTTCTTAGGAAATGCTTCCCTTTTAATACTGTGTAATGGTTTGAATGACATTGGTCCAAATAGGCTTATATATCTGAATACTTATTGGAGGAGGTATGGCCTTGTTGGAGGAGATGTGTCACCAGCAGTAGGATTTGAGGTTTCAAAACCCCACACCACTCCCAGTTAGCTCTCTTTGCCTCCAACTTGCAGATCAGATGTATGCTCTCAGCTACTCCCCAGTACCATGCCTGCCTGCCTGCCTCCATGCTTTCTACCATGATGATCATGGACTCACCCTCTGAAACTGTAAGTAAGCCAACAATTAAATGCTTTCATTTATAAGCATTGATTATGGAATCTCTTCACATTAATAGAAAAGTAACTAAGACATACTGAAATTTCATTGGAAAATAAACCAAAAGACATTACTTAAACTTCTGAATGTCTAGACTTATTAACCAACTTATTTCTAAAGTCAAGGCCAAAGGCATAGACTCTTTGTTAAGAGTCATCTATGAAATTCCATTTTGATTCTCCCCCGGATCTTTCAGGAATGATTCTTCTTTTCCAAATTTCTCCAACTACCATGGGCTGAAGTCTAACTACCTACCCACCTACCAAGTGTGGAGTCTAACTAGTAAACTATTTCCCCTTTAAGTATAGGGTACCTGTTTAATGAGTGATTAGAAGATGATTACAAGTCTCCCAAGTTGCATGGTAATTATCTGGCTTCCTACAGAATCACCCAAGATTCACTTGCTGACATTTTTGAAGGCCTTCTTTACATGTGCTCAATTACCACTCATAGTCATTTAACCAAGCTCATCATGATGCATCAATGAATTGCATTCCTGATTCACAACAGGTTTATGTCACATCAATTCTCTAAGTTTTGTGACACATACACCCATGTACACACACACACACACACACACACACACACACACACACACACACACACACACACAACATTTAATGAGAAAAAGAGGTTGTAAATTTAGAGGACAGGTGGGAGGGACATATGGAAGGGTTGAGAAGGATGACAAGGACAGGAGAAATAATATAAGTATTATTATCTCAAAAACCATTTTTAAAAAGAATCCTGACTAATACATTCTCTTTGAATCAAGATCACTAAACAAAGCATTTTGAGTGATAGGCAATCCTAGTATAGATCCTCAGGCCTACCCAACAATGTTTCAGGAAGCCAAGGTATTACATTGTAGCAATTTCCTCTGAGTTTACCTCACACATCCAACCTGGAGATTGCAGAAAACAAACTTAGATCTTAACACAAGCCCCAAAAGCAAGAAGACAATTAGGATTGGAAGCCATGATGTGATTTAAAAAAAATATTCTGATAAAATGGCTAAAGAAATCAGATAGGAGATTGTCTGTATCCTCTGGTTTCTTGGTTACAGGATGAGGTTGTTCACAATGGTCTAAACAGCTGAGAGTTTTTCATTAGTAAGTTTTATTATGTGTCATTAATTTCTCTCTGAGAAGATGCCTGAGTCCATTTTGAACAGCAGAACTGTCATGTAACAGGACCCTAAAGCCTTCCAGGTTCCCAGTGAGAAGTAAAGAAACAGCCATCCAGAGACACAGGAAATGGGTGATGAAGGAATCAGCTTCCTTTCACTGTGATAACATACCTTAGATCATCAACTTAAAGTGCCCGAAGAGATAGAATATTATAACCTGAGTTATAGAAGGCACACTCACCTCATGGTGGCCAGGAAGCAGATAGACAAGGGAGGGTGAGTGACTTGGAGTAAAAGAGACAGCCCAAGATCTTGTTACCCAGGATTCATTCCCTCCAACTAGGCCCTACTTCCTAGTCTCTATCACCTTCCAATAACCCATCAAATTATGAACCTATCAAGTGATTAGTACATTAACATAAGTAAAAGAATTCATGATGCAATCATCTTCTCAAAGGCCCATTGCTAAACACTATTGTTTTGGGAACAAAACTTTCAGCACATAAATTTCTGAGGGATATTTCATATTCAAACCATAACATACAACTTAAAAATGTTTTGGTACTAAAAAAATTGTCAAAAATAAATACTTCTCTTGCTCTTATAAAGGAAGACACTCAAACCTAGCTTCACAGAAGATGAAAGAGAGCAGAATTTGGGACCACAAGTCAATGTATCATGATAGTGAGCCATGGAAATACCTATTTAACTTTACTGTGACAATTATTTGTATATTTTTATTGATGTGTGTGTGTGTGTAAACTCATAGATATTCGTACACTGACTTGCATCTCCTGATGTATCTACAATGATAAGAATTAAATTCAATAAAATGCTACAAATTTGGCCATGGTACATAGATGAATTAATATAATTAAATCAATCTATTATATTCAGACACTGTAAAAATTGGTACCAAGTTTAGTTGTTTTTTTTTTTTTTAATGTGGTCCTGATCATATTAGTGAGATGCCTCTTTAGGGACTGTGGAAAATTTTTTTTAAAAAAATGATAAGAGCCCTTTTGGTGGCTAAGATATCAGAGGAAGATAAGGGATGCTAAGATAATGGAAGAAAAAGAAGTATAAGAGAAAGGAAGAGAAGGAGAGAGAGGGAGAGGAAGAGAAATTAAAAAATCTCACCTTCAGCAAAATTTAACAAAAGATAGCCCAGTAAAAAATAGTTGGGCAAATCTATCTGGCTGCCTGGATTTATTACATTAATGCTACTGGTAACACTGAGAATAAAGCATTTCCTTATGAGATAAATAATTAACTGCGACAGCTTAATTAAATTAAGGAAGTTCCAGGGGGTGGGGCGGTGGATGATTACCTTTAAAATCGGCTTGTCCAAATTAATTCACTTTATCCAGTTTATGTCTCTAAGGGCAAACAGGAAGATAAAAAAGAACAAGAAAATGAAAACAAAACTTTTTATCAAGTCAACAACAATAATGGGCACTGGTCATGGTGGCATACACCTTGGATCCCAGCACTGGGAAAGCAAAGGGTCTCTGTGAGGCAGAGGACACCTGTATCTATATAATGAGTTCCAGGCCAACCAGGGTTAAATAGGGAGATCCTGACTCAAAAGGAGGAGTAGGGAGTAGGACAGCAGTATTTTATTCATTCATGTTCAGGAAGAAGGAAGATGACTTTTATTTCTAATTATTCACTCAGGAAAACCAAAACTCTATCACTATATTCTTTCTTCATTAAAAAAAAAAAGTCTGCCATGAGCACAGTGATAGGAATTCATTTACACTTACCTCATCAGAATGTTTGACACGAACTGTTTTGATTTTTGTTTTTTTATTTAGTGTTTTGTTTTGTTGTTGTTGTTGTGGGTGGTGGTGGTGGTGGTGGTGGTGGTGGTGGTGGTGGTGGTGGTGGTGGTGGTGGTGGTGGTGGCCAAAGACACTTAGACACTTTCTGGTCCTTTTCTTCTGAAACAGAAAGTTGCAATTTATAAGAGCTTGCACTAATTCAAAAGACAGTGAGAAAAAAAACACTTCAAAAATATTATCGACTAAGGCTGAAGTGATTTAGAATCTTGGAAAGTCTGTTTTCAAAACTGGCTTCTCTATCTGAAAATTCATCCTGAAATCTCAGCTCTACCTGCACGAAGTTGATCTCACTTTCACCATCCATGTTGGCATCAATGGTTTTTTTGCTGATAAGGAGAGACCAAATGGAACAAAGTTTCAAAAATGATCCAGGAAAGTTAAAAAGAGGAAGCTTTGGCCAAGAAATTTTGGAGAAATACCCATGTTTTGGAATGTAGTCAGACTCTTCAGTCAGATTTCAAAGGTAAAGAGTAGAGCTTTCTATTCATCAAAAGTGGAAAGGAATGGCTGGGCTTCTCCTGACACTTCTGGGTCCAGATTTCATGCCAAAACCTGATTCACATTTACCAAAGGAGTAAAAGAAAACTTTCCTATGTTTTATGGTGCTGATGTGTGGCTCAGTCCAGAAAGGTAGACTTTGACTGACAGACCATCAGGGCAGACATTAGGTGAGCACAAAACTAGACTAGAAATCACTACAGAAACACCAGAGAAAACCATAGAATACTGGTGTAACCAGTTCTCTGAGGCGTCATGTACTTGGTTTTCCTATGTACTATAATGTCACAGAAACCTAAATCAATATACTTATTATCAATTCACTTACTTCACTTATACCACTGGTTTATCTTTTGAGAGCCAAACAAGGAAAGAAAAGCTTAATAATTAGTGGATATGATCAATAAAATTGTTGATTTTTCTCACATCATCTATTCAATAACAGTAATGGGGTTTTTTTTTGCCCTACATTCTCAGAAATCCAGTGACCTCTGATCTTCAGTCGCTGTCCTTTATCTTCTTCATGATTGATATTTCATTCAAGTCCTCATCTCACATCTTCATCAGATAAAAGGTTTTTGAGGCTTTGAGTATATGGCAAAAGAAGCTTTTTTCAAAGGCATCCAGTTGAAGCTTCTTGCTAGTTTTCCCACAAGTGATTTACATGCTCTATTGTTGAATAAAACTCAACCGACAGTTTCATGTCAAGAAATTTATGGTAACCAAGCTTTCCTTTAAAGGACCAGTACAGCAATGAATTAATATTCTTATCACAGACACTCCTTTCAGCTTGATGATGCAGACTGCAGAGGTCAACATCAAGCACCATCCATAAGGAAGAAACACAGAGACCTGAATCCACCAGAAAGCAAACACATTCAGGTCCAGTAGAAATTACACTGTCTACAACAGTGCCTGGGTCCTACTAGTTACTTGGTAATATTGCCACATGAATTAACTAATCCTAAAAGAAATCTGAAGGGAAACAGCAATCAGCTTGTTTTTTCAAATTTCACCAATTCATACCATTTCAGCTCTACTGGGACCTTGACTATCTGGACTCCTCTGCTTCTTCCCAAATGTAATCATTTCTTTCTTTTACTTCCTTCTGTGCTCAACATTTACCCTTAATTCTCTTTACTTTTTCCATACCTCCAAGCAACCAAGATACTCACAAAAATAAGACAGTGAACACCACACAAAACAATGCCAGTGAACAGAACATGAAAGTCCTCGGCTGAGATCCAAGACGATGGCATGTCATGGGCTGCAGTGTCTTCACTGTGTGTGTGCAAGGCTTTCTGCTCTTGTAGAAACATAATAATTTGATTACATAGAACAGAATCTTAATACTTTCCTACCATCATTCCTCAGCATGGAAGGATCATATTAGTATATCTTTGGATTGTATTATGTTTAAACGTTTGATTTTTTTTAATTCTCTTTGAGTTACTGACTTGAGTTTCACAAAAAGTTCTGAAATAAATTTTGGGTTGGAATTAGGACAGAAATTCCAATAATATCTGAAATGGACCTCAGTACAATCCTGCTATATGGTTACTATGTGTTTGTGTGAAGCACCACTGACAATTATAAAATCAAAATATCAATCAACTCTAGAATACATTTAAGATGTTATGTGTCCTGCAGAGTGAAATACTCAGCCAGGTTTTAATTATTTATGTAAAAATAAACCAGCATTTTCATCTTAGTATCTGCAAATTTGCTTCATCTTTAATAAATTATATATATGCATGTATGTATGCATGTATACCATATATATGAGCAATCACAATCTACATTAAATTCAAAACATAATAAATATATGACTTAACTATAATCCAGTCTTCAAATCTACTGGACTCTTGTTACTGAAAACATGGCCTTCAGACTAAACATCTAAGATTATTATCTGATATTACCTAGGACATTATTGGAATGAAGAATCTTAGGTCCACCTGAGACCTACAGAATCAGGACAGAAAGTTTTTATAAGATCTTTATCTAACTCACAGGCATTGTGGTATTAAATGTATTGCAATACAGTGCATCTATAATCATTCTTTCTTATATCATTAAAATCTGTATCTCAACTTTTTATACATAGTAAATCATCCTAAATTGCAATAACCAAGAAGCAAAAATGCTTGTAGCTATATCTTTCCCTTGACGTATGTTCCTTTCTCCTACACCCTTCATGAATAACTTACTCAAATGAATCAAAACAGAGAGAGAAAGACAGACAGACAGACAGAGAGTCTACTTCTTCTCATAAGATTCTCCTCTAATGCAAACTCCAGTCTGACTCCATGTCTATCATTTTTAATGGCATTGGATAAGTTCTCTGGTGATGTCCATGTAACAGAGGCATCGGGTGTTTGTCAGCTATTATTTCTACTTCTCTTTGCCTAGCATTTTGACATTAGACTTCCTGCTTTTTTGAACAGCTCTATTCCCTTGACTTCTCTGATACTCTCTTGGTTTTTGTTCTACCCATGTCATTGTTCAGCCCTCACTATCTGTGTCCCAGGTTCATTTTCCACCATTGCTGTTGGGTCCCTCAAAGCTTAGCCCTTTTTATATATTGTCTCTGCCATGCAAGCTTACAGCTTCTCTTGCATCTCACATACAGACTATTTTGAAATGCATATCTCTGATTCCATTCTGCTGAAATGCATCTATCAACAAAGCTGCCTATTGGACACGACCACTTGGATATCTAAAGTGCTACTTGAAGATGAGGACAACATGACCACACCCCACCCCAATCTTTTATTTCTTCTAATTTCTGCATTTAAAATAATAAACACTGTGAGAATACCAATATAACCAAACATGAAAGCTAAAATCATCCATAGCATCATTTTTCCAGTCATATCACCTTAAGTCCTAACTGTTTTTAAGTTTACTTATTTCTGTGTACATCAGTACATTTTTTTTCACTTTATTCTCAGGCTTTTAGATACTGCAAAAGTCAAAACACACTGATCTTTCAGTTATTTCATTTTTCCACTCCAAGGCAGTTGAGGGACTTCTCTGTCTAACCTTTGCCTGGAAAACTTTTCACCACCAGCACAAAATTCCACTCCTCCTTCTTTATTTTAATCCATTAAAGCCTAACTCCCTTCAGATCTCAGCATCTTCAGGATAGCTGTTCCTGAAGTCTGAAGCTGTGCAAAATCCCCTTCACCCTAATCTCCAAGCAGGCATCTTCTGCTCTGCCCTAGGATTTATCATAGCTCTATTTCTCAAGCGAATGCAGTGTGTCTGTACTTTCAGTGATTGTCCTGCTGATAAACACAAACAAGAGATAAAAGCACACCGTGTGGTTGATTATCTAGACAAGTAAGGACAGTGCAGGGTCTCATTCCCCAAAACCATACTTCTGCATGAAAACAAAACAACTGACTAGTGATGGGAAAACTCCTTCTGTTCTTTGACAGAGGACAGACTCTCCCGCATGTGGAGGGGGATGCGCTCCCAGGCAGGTCAGTTCAAGGTTGCGATTCTTCATAGTTTGCGTGTTTAAAAAGTGGTGGTCAGGAATGTCCCTGGGTAGAAATTTTAGTGCTGTAATGAGCAAAGTTCACTTGTAGGTTACCTAAAAGGGAAGAGTTGGGTGTTTTGAGAAGTTCAGCTTGCCTGGTACAGAGGTCAGTAGAAGGTCACCCTCCAAGTCTCTCTAGAAGACTTCTTCTGAAGGGAAAAGGAATTTAGACGCTGATTTATCATCATTTAGAGAAGCCACAGGTTTTCTCTTGAAAGCATAATAGGTCCTGAAAATGCTAGCTAGCTGGTTCACTTTTACATACAGATGCATAGCTCTTGTGTTCACATCTACTTACACTTCTTGTGTCCCAACATCAGATCATGTATTCTATAAGAACATACATTTGTTTCCCCTTTTTGCTAAACAGTGCACTCTAGAAGCTAGTAAAATGCTAGCTGCAAAACAGTTTACTCAACAAATGACAGTTGATTGAGTGAATAATGTTTCTGATTAGAGGGGTTGTCTATGGTGCTCCAGAGGTCATTTATTGATCTGCTGCATACTCCTACATCTGCCTCTACTCTTCTACTTGAGACATTGTCATGTATTGTCATATGTTGATGGTAAAGTTTCTCTATCTCTCTGGTTTGCTTGTGTGTGCATACCGTGGATGCATATGTACAGGTATGCCACTGTCAGCATCTTGTCCTGTTACTCTTCCCCTTATTTTTGAGACAGGGCTTTTCATTGAATTTGAAACTCATCCTTTGATCTAGATTGACTGGCCAGTGGACCCTCCTGGGTCTGCTTGTCTCTGCTGCTTCCCACACAAACCTCAGTGCTAATATTCCAGGCATGGTGGCCTCCCATGCCCAACTCTTTATACGAGTCATAGGGAAGCCAAGCTCAGGTCCTCACACCTTTACAGCAAGCTCTTTGCATACTGAGACACCTCCCAAACACAAAACTTCTATATCTTTTTATTTTAATTAATTAATTTTACTTATTCTGTGTGTGTGTGCGTGTGTGTGCGTGTGTGCGTGTGTGTGTGTGTGTGTGTGTGTGTGTGTGTGTGTGTGTGCATGTCAGTGTGTGAGCCCACATGCTACAGTACACGTGTGGTAGTTAGAGGATAACTTTATGGAGTAGGTTCTCTCCTTTTGGACTCACTTCTTCTATATGTCTTGGTTTCCACTTAATATCTTTAAGGGTAAGTCAGTGGCATTGAAAATACTTAGTATTCACTTAAAGAAAAAGAAAACCTAAATGATGATGCATAGAAAGACAAGAGTGAATAAAAAAATGTGAAAAGTCATTCATTCAACTTGTCCAGAAAGTTGCTGAAAAACAAAAGCCTTTTGGTCTCTGTTTGAATCATTCCTTCCAGGCTCTTAGAAATTTCAGACCCACTAATACTGCAATTTAAATAGGCTGGAGCAATCATGAAGGCAACTCCTTCATTTCCCATCCAGACACTATAAGCTGAGAGGCCAAAGTGGCCAAGCCCATGCTGCACACTCTGTGAGGAATTATGTGTTCAATGGAAACTGTGAACTTAGACTTTATCCAATGTTTATCTCCAATAATAAAGATGATTTGTTTTTCCATAACAGGAATAATTCTCTTACACAATAAGGAAAATAGGAGCAATTATATACAGTCCCTGGATTCAACCAGGATTTCTAAATTAATAGATTTCTCAGGAAAAAATTAGTTTTACATTCATATAGATGCACTAAGGATGGGAGCAGGACTCTTGTGTCCCCATCTCTAACTATAGAGCTATTGGATGTTCATAGCTGCTAAAGGAATCATTCTTCTTTGGGAGTCTGGCTCTTGGTAGATTGCCTATGCTCCATGCATGGTCCACACCCATACACATATGGGCAGCACTATTTGAACTTAATGGGTTATTTAAAAAGTAAAGAAGATGACATAAAATTGGGATGAGACTGTGCTAGAAGAGGAAAATGGGAGTGGTATCATCATATTTCATTGTATATATATATATATATATATATATATATATATATATATATATATGAAATTCTCAAAGAATAAATTAAAATAAGTAAGTAAATAAATAATAGATATGCTTGATTGGTGATAGATACTCCCTGTGCTCACACACACTCTGGAAAGATGTTTGCACACATTCCCCATCAATAATTAAGCAGACAAAGGCTGACTCTATTGAAGTACTTGCTCTTTATAATTCTACATCACTCCAAACCAGTGACCATCAGTATCATGAGCTCTCTGATCTTCTCAACATGAGGAATGAGTCATTTGGAAGGCTTCAGAAACTTCATTCAAAATGCTTCACCGAGCTATTCCTGTTTGGTCTCATTTTCTTCAAGCATGGATCCAGCATTCAACACAATTCCTGTGGCTTTGGAAGCTCACATATGAAAGAGGCAAGCATGTTATACATCTGCTGTGCATCAGCCTTGCCACATTAAAGGGGGTCTGTGCAAGTCCTGACATCAGATTCATTGGAGGTTAGTCAGAAATGGGACCAAGAAGGATAGGGAAGCAGCTATGTTAGTAAAGTACTTGCCTAGCATGATTAAAGTGCTGGGTTCAGTCCTGAGTTATACCTAAAGAAGGTGTGGTGGTCCATGCCTCT
The DNA here is from genome assembly GCF_007827085.1 of Peromyscus californicus insignis. Taxonomy (NCBI): domain Eukaryota; kingdom Metazoa; phylum Chordata; class Mammalia; order Rodentia; family Cricetidae; genus Peromyscus; species Peromyscus californicus. The sequence continues at coordinate 11,891,107 of NW_026294551.1, forward strand.
AATCCCAAAACTTTGGAAGCAAAGATGGCATCATCAGAAGTTCAAGATCTCTATAGAGAGTTGGAAGTCTGCCTGGGATACAAAGAACTCTGTTACAAAGAGCAGAAGAAGAGGGAGGAGGAGGAGGAGGAGGAGGAGGAGGAGGAGGAGGAGGAGGAGGAGGAAGAGGAAGAAAGGGAGGAGGAGGAGGAGAAGAAGAAGAAGAACTCTATTTTTAGAAATATAAAACTAAAGTCTTCATCAGGGCCTCCTTCCAAAACCAGTACATGAACTGGTTTTGTGAAACCAATTGCTCTTAGCTGTTTTATTCCCTCCTGTTCCCAACCTTCACACAACCCTGCTGATCATAGCTCCTCTTCCATTTTTGTCTTCTCAGTGCCCACAAGTCAGCATTTCCATTCTTCTTACCCTGAACAATTTTTTGTGTCCTTTGAAGCAACTCCAAACATGATGAACTGCTGCCTGCCAACATCCAAGTTACCTCATTAAGCATCAGTAATTATTTTTGTTACTGTTCTGGTTATAAAATAGCACAGGTTTTGTGTGGTCTCCCAAACCATCTTTCCTCCATAAGTGTTATTATGTTTAGTGTGCAATTTTACAAAACAAGTCTTAATTTTTCAGAAACATATACACATATGTTTTTTCTCTTCTAATGTATATAGAATTATCAATGAATGATTTGATAAAACTGAGACCTACTAACTAGTTCCATAGAATGTTAATGAATGTAATAACATGATATATGGATGCAATTTAAGAAAATATTACAATAATAATTGAATCATTAAATGATACAGTTGAAGTGTATATATGTATATACACCTTACATGGTCATATGTTTTGAAATTAGTTTCTAAACTCTAATAAAGTTTAAGTCATCTCAACATTCTAAGTTTTGGGATGGTTATACATATGTAGACACAGTCAAATGACATTTAGTGGAAATTTTTTGTGATACAGTCATTGAAGGCATGATAGGCAATGTATCACTTGCCAATGGCTCCCTATAGGATAAAAATAAATCTAATTTAGGTAAAAAATAGAGATGAGACTACTCAGTGTTGCTTTTGGGCTATTCAAAAATCATAATAAATAAATAAATAAATAAATAAATAAATAAATAAATAAATAAACCCTAGTTATCTCGGTCTTTCCCATCAGAAAATCAAAGCCCAATTTTTACCTAAATTGCATGTTAATGTTGAGCAGCATCTACCAACTATCCTCCAGAATTGTGCTTAATTTATGTGTGTAATGTGTGTGGATATAATGGGGAGGGGGGTATTTGTGCCATGGTGTGCAGACAGAGGGCAAAGAACAAGTCTGTGGAGAGGGGTCTTGCCTTGCAACTGTATATGAATTCCAGGGATCAAACTCTGGTTGTCAGGCTACTTTTGCCCACTGAGCAATCTTGATGTACCGTTGTTTGAGCTGTAATTGACAAAAGCTATATTCATCATATACAAAGCAATTTGGAATATGTGTGTGTGTATACATATACAACACTCACATAGAAGATACACACACACACACACACACACACACACACACACACACACACACACACACCACATTTTGGATATATGACATAGAGAATCTGTAGGGTGCTATAAGAATTGCTTCACCAGCAGCTGTAGCAGAGCTCAGAATACCAGATAAGAGATACAGAAGAAAGTGTGCTTGCAAGATTTCAGATGAGAACCAGAAGTCAACCTGGAACTGGACTAGAGGCCGTGCATGTTGCATTCTGGGAAAAGATCTTATATACATTTTGTCTGTGTCCTGAAACTTAGTGAGATACTGAGTTTAAAGGTTACAGATGTTAATTTGGTGAAGGAAATTTCCAGGCAGCCCTTCATCAAGGCTACACCAAGAGTTCCACTGACTCCTTTTTAGCCACATTTACAGTGATCACTGTGATCAAAGAAGCAGAAAGGTTGAAATCAGACCATTTGTCAGGAAAATAAGTACATGCAGAGTCGGAGCCAAGGAAAGTGTGGCTGCTTAGGCCTGTTGAAAAGAGCCAAGTATTTTGTGTAAGGGCAATGGGAGATACGCCCTGAGTGTGGGCAGGGTAAAGGGAATACAGGGTCATGGAATCTTCCAGCCAAACTTCAAAGGAAAGATGGGTAGGCCAGATGATGTGCAGCAGAGTCAGATTCCTGCAAGCAGACTCAGGGAAGTGATATTCAGAGCTTTATGGGTGAAATCAAATATGCAGTGGAGGTCTCGGAAAACCAGAGATGATGGGAACAAGTGATCTCTGCAGAGGGAAGTAGGACCCAGCCAGTAGAGCCAGCTCAGGGCACAGGCCAGGTATACCACAGCTAGAAAGGCCACAGAGGTGTGGCTGTCCAAACACTTGGGCTCACATCCTGCCACCACATGCCAGAATACTGAGTGTGAAGACACAAGATATGGATTTCTCTTGCTAGATTTTCATCTTATTTTCATCTAACCCTTTGTGGATATTTGCCTATTTCTCTCCTTTGGATTAAGGATATCTGTGCCATCGTATATTGGACACACACAACTTGCTTTTTATTTTTGAAGGGTCACACAAATGAAGTTACATTGAGTCTCAGATGAGACTCTAAACTTGGTGTTTTGATTGAAGTTAGAACTGTTCAGACTGCAGGGACTCATGAATTTTACATTATGAGATTGACATGAGCCTTTGGGAGGTCAGTACATAAAATGTTATAACCTACAGAGATGTGTTTGGAGTCAAGTTAACGAGCAGTAGACGTGGTTAATATTGATAATCAACTTGATTAGACAGAGAAGTAACTAGGGTATTAAAACAGACCTTTGGAGGGGGTGGGGAGTGACATTTTCTGAAAAGATTGCCTATGGAAAGAACCAACCTGAATGCAAGAGGTGACATCCCAAAGGCTAGGACTCAGATGAAGTAAAAGGGGAAAGGAGAAAGAGTACAGAACAAGTGCATGCAGTATGTCTTACTGTTTCATGTCAGCCATGATGTGATCCATTCTGCTGCACCCCACCCCCATGTATGATTGACATCTCTGAATCAATGAGCCAAAATCAATTCTTTCTTCCTTTAAGTCATTTTTGTCAGATATTTTGACTCAACAATGAACTGTCTGATTACACATAGAACACAGATTCCTTGAACTTATTCCCCTACCTAACAGAAATTTTGTATCCTTTTGACTAGTGTCTTTCAACTTCTGCTCCCTCCAGCTACATTTTCCTGCCTCTTTCTGTGAGTTGAACAGTTTTAGATTGTATAACATTTGATGTTGATTGTTAACTTGTTTTGACTAAGAGATGCCCAGAACATGAGGAAAGCACACTTCTGGGTGGGCCTCTGAGGGTGTCCCTAAATTGATTGAGCTGCCAATAACTCAAGAGAAAAAAAAGAAAGTATCTTCTCTAAATGTGAGCAGCAGTGTCCAACAGGCCATGGGGAGAAGAAGGAATAAAAAAGGGAGAAAAGAATAAACCAGCAAAAGCAAGCATGATCCATTTTTCCTGAGTGTGTCTACTGCTATGACATGGACTGTGAACATTTTAGCATAGCTTATTCAGCTCCTCAGCATGCACTTAGAGCTGCCTCTAGGCCTTGGAACTCAGATTGGAGTAGCATCATATATGGTATGAGATAAAGGTCCAGTGACTTTCTTCTATATAGGAATACCCAGTTTTCCCAGCACAGTTTATTGAAAAGGCTACACTTTTCCCGTTGTGTGTTCCTGGCAATAGTGTTAGAAGTCAAGTAACTGCAAATGTGTGGATTTATTTCTGGGTTCTCTATTGTGTTCTCTTGGTCTGCATCTTTCTATTAATGCCAGTACCACACAGTTTTGATTACAAAAATTTGTAGTTGATTTTGAAGTCACATAGTACAGTGCCTTCTACTTTTTCATTTTACTCAAGACTATTTTCATTACCAAGAGTATTGTATGATTCTATAAATTTTATAGCTTTGTCTATTTTTGTGAAAAATGTCATTGGATTACACTGACTCCTTTGATTGTCTTGCAATTGACCTATAGATTGCTTTAAAAATTAGTATTTTAATAATGTTAATCTTTCAAATCTATGGACACAAGATACATTTCCCTTTATTTATGACCTTTCAATTTATTTCATCAAAATTTTACAGTTTTCAGTGTGGATATCTTTCACATTCTTTGTCAAATTTATTCCTAGGTCTTTGATTCGATTGACTTTATACAAATGGAGCTATTTTCTTGGTTTCGTTTTAGACAGTTTGTAGTTATTGAATAGACATGTTACTGATTTTCATAGATTGATTCCGTATACTTCAATGTTACTAAAATCATGTATTAATCTTAACCATTTGTGTGTTTGTGTTTCAAAGTTTTGTGGAGCTTTCAGGGATATAGAAGAAAGACAAGCAGAGATAAAACTGCATAATCACCATATATTGGGACCACAGGCCAATGACAGGCAATTCTTCTATCACCGGCTACTTTGCTTTGAGACAGAGTCTCCCACTGAACCATGAGCTCACCGACTGGCTAGGCTGACTGGCTTAATAAGCTCCAGGGATCCACCTGTCTCCACACTTCTTGCACTGGACATATAGATGTAAGCCACCACATCCACCATTCATATGGGTGTTGAAGATCCAAACTTGTGTCTTTGGGCTTGTGCATCCACAGCAGACATTTTACTGATGGAGCCATCACCCAGACCTACTGAGAGATTTTTGTCAGGAAAGGTTGGGGAACTTTTGCTGAACCTTTTGCCAATATTACATTGCCTTTGTCCCCCATTTTCCTAATGTGCTTCAGCACATTTACACATGAGTGCATGTTGACCTATCCTTACATGACAGTGGTAAATCCTATTCCTTCATGGTTAATTCTTCTAACATGCCTTTGATTTCCACTTACTACATTTATATAAAAATTTTTTAATCTGGGGGCTGGAGAGGTAACTCCATGGTTAAGAACATGTACTGTTCTTATAGAGGACACCAGTTCAGTTCCCAGCACTCACACATGTATACTAACACCTATAACTCCAGCTATAGGTGAATTGGCTCCATTTTATGGACCCTGTGAGCACCTCTACCCACATTCACATACCAACAGAGACAGATACATCTACACATAATTAAAGATAAAATAAATTTTTTAAAGAAAGTATTTTGAATCTATCCTCATCAGGGATGTTGCCCAATAAGTTTCTTTTCCTATGATCTTGGTGCCTTTGTCTAGCTTAGAGAACCAGCTAATAAAACTGGCATTATAAAATGAATTTAGAAGTTGTCCTGTTTCATTTTTTGGAAGCATTTAAAGTGGACTAGTACTACTTATTTCAATATTTAGTAGATAACAGCAGAAAAGCCTGAGATTCCTGAGTTTTCCTTTGATGGGAGACTTTATATTGCTTCCTCAGTCTCCTTGCTTATTGGTGTCTGTTGAGATATTCTGTTTATTCATGAAAAATAAAAGGTAGAAGTGATTCTTTTAAAAATCTTAATTTTGTCTGATTCTCTTTGGCTTTTATCTCTTGAAGGAGGAAAATTGAGTTCATAGTCTGATTTTTCTTCATTATATAACCCTTTTCTTCTATTATATAACTATTTCTGTGTATGATTTTTGTGTTGCCTGCATGATGTCTTTACAAAAATATTTATGAGTAAAACACTATATTAAAATACATTGAACATATTAAAATAGACAGCCCAATCTATCATGACAGTATTACTTTTAAAGAAAGGGAGAAGGATGGTAGAGAGGAAGGAAGAAAACAAGTCAAGACAGAAAATATTTCATCTTAGACTATCATGAACAGTCTATGGACCCATAGTTTATTTTCTAAGTCCTTATGTTAATCAGCAAATACAATAAAATAAATCAAATAAACAAAAGCTAGATATTTTATTATATACTTTTAGATTCCTACTCTAGGTTAATTTTTTTTCATTTTATAAATTTTATTTGTAGTTTTGGAGCTTCAACAAGTATATGCTTTATGATGAAAGGAAATGAAAATAATAGCTTCGGTTGAACTCCTAGATTCAGTATTTGAAAAGGATACACAAATCCTCACTCTGATATTCCTTTGACTATTTCTGAATGTAGAGTTGAACTGAGAGACTATATTAAATCACATCAGGTAGGAATACATTATCTTTAAGAATATTTGCACTACACACACACACACACACACACACACACACACACACACACACACACATTGCTGGAGAATTTCTCTCCAGCTCCTGCCAAGTCCCACCAGTTCCAGAGCCCACTTATAAAATAAACACACAGACTCTTACATTATTTAAACTGCTTGGCCATTAGCTCAGGCCTATCATTGTCTAGCACTTACTCTTATATTTAGCCCTTAAATATAGATTCTATTAATCTATACTTTGCCACGTGGCTCGTGGCTTACCAGTACCTTACATCTTCCTTGTCCTGGCGGTGGCTCCAGCAGTCTCCCCTCTCCTTCCTGTTCCCTCAATTCTCCCCTCTGTTAGTCCCGCCTATACTTCCTGTCTGGCTACTGGCCAATCAGTGTTTTATTTATGTAGAGCGATATCCACAGCACTTCTCCTTTTCTTCTTTTTTAAAAAGGAAGGTTTTAACTTTAACAGTAAAATTACATATAACAAAACAATTATCAAGCAAGAATTACAGTTACAATATTAAAGAAGATATCCTATCTATCTTATATTTGTGAGTTTAAGGTTTTATATCTAGCTTATCTTTGATCATAAGTAAGGAAAATTGTAACTATCTAGCTTAAACTACATCAAAGACCTGAGAAGGATATAATATTACCTGAGAACCAACAATGCTGAGAAACATTAGGTGACTGTCCAGGCTGCCAGCTGTCTCGGTCTACTCTTGCAAGATTCCCAAAAGTTGCTTACATCCATCTACCATTTCTCAGGTACCATTATATTCCTTCTCAGGTCTTTGATGGGATTGAAGACTAGCAGTTATAGTTACAAATTAGTATATATATATATATATACATATTATCTTAGATAGAACATATTAAGTATTAGATTCAGGTTCTTTAGGATAGGACACCTTTTGGAATTATCTTTGTAACATACCATTTACCTACGCTCTAGACTTCTCTGGATTTTAGTATGTGTTTCTTGCTTAATATTGTTCGCATTGATTATAGTTCCATCTTATCTAGGTCATTATCCCTCATTACTCCTGGACAATATTTGATAACCATTCCTTTGTGTATAGTCTTGTATTAAGTTATAACCTTCTGATTTAGACAAAAGGGGGAGATATAGTGGGTAGCCATTCCAGCTTTGATCTGGATGTTCCAACCCCCATTGAGGCTTCGGTAACTGTCACACCTACAAGGCGGGGCCAAGAGAGGGTCCTTAAGACCCGAGATCTGGATGCGCTGCCTGCTCTTCCTGCTCTTGTTTTTCTGGACCCTGGATGCTAGAGGTAGACCGAGCAAAGTTCTCCAGAGAATACCACCAGACTGTGCTACATCTTCCTCAGACCCTACAACCTACCTATCCCTTCATTTGTAAGTTATGCCACTAATAAACCTCCCTTTTAACTATGTGGAGTGGCCTTAATAATTTCACCAACACACACACACTATTGGTTTTAATTCTGATAGCATTTTTTGAACAAAAGTTAGGGTGTTAAGATCCTTTTATGAGATCCACCTCATTTAGCAACTCTTGCCTTGGGACAATCTGAGCTGATACTCAATTATTCAATAATTAGGTGACACTCACAATTTTATTTCACAAGTAAATTTTGATTGACTTGACATAATACAAACACTAATTTAGAAATAATAAGTGAATATAGAACAGGGAATTTATTTCATATGCCATATATAATTATATACTTATTTCTTAAATGACCCATTTTTTACCACCAATGGAAGGAAAACATTTCATTACTTATCTAAACAAATCTCATTTTGAGTCTTCTCAGGACCAAATCAAGCTGAGAGTTACATAGTCATGAGTATTTGGTTGGTAGTTAACAAAGCTATCAAATTTTTACATTATATATTGAATTAATTTAGGTAAACTGGCAATTACAGGTTGTAGGGTTTATATAAAATGTAATGGCATTTACTAAATATAATTGCATGATAATGATGTGCTAAGAACGTGTATTATAAAGTCAGACCACCTTGAATCACAGCTCTACCACTGATGTTAGGTAAGTTATTTGAAATTGCTCTGCCTGAGTAGTCTTACCTGCATAATAACAACATTATCTTACAATGATGATGATTTGACTGTTAAAGTTAATTAATGTACATAAACTCAGTGTCCAAGAAATAGTCAACAAGTCAAAACAACATTTGAATCATATTGCTTATGCTTACAAAATTGTCATAAAAGATACTTAATCTGTCTCCTTTGGTCCTCAGTGATTTATGCAATAATTTGCATATGTAGTAACTTGTCTCATCAATGACTTTCTGTAATTATTTTTACAGTGAACATATGTTACCTTGATAGTTGGGGAGAGGTAGATCCGAATGGAGATACCTAGGGTAATACTGCAGTTATCCTTTACACAGATAATTGTCTTTCTACTTATATATGTGTCGTGATGAAATTTTAGGATCATCTTAGTCAGTGATGATGATCAGACAACAACAGCCCAGACTCACGTGAGACTGATTCCTGACAGAGACCTAACAGAGTCATTAATGAAGTTTTGAATGACAAGCAGATGAATATTCATACTGGCTGTTCAACACATTCCTTTCCTCACATAGATATAAATTCTAGAAAACAATCTGCCTGGGGAAAAAGAGCTAGAGGAAAGTCTACATACATAGTTCTACACAGACAACCTTAGATAATACAATTGGTTGAGAGTTACTTCCCTGAAGAGGATATGCTTCCCTATTCCATCCCAGGTCCTCTTTTTAGTTCCTACATTTGTTAATATTAAAGTTTCCTCTTTCTTTTTTGTCTTTTTGGGAAAAGAGACTATAACAAGCATTTATCTTCAATTGCACCTGAACTCCATTCATAAGTCGATGATTCTATACTAAGACATCCATGAAATCTTTGTTCTCCATGACTTCCAAAGAAAAGACAATATCCCAAATGAAATCAATATATCCCATTAACTATTTATTGCACTATGTAATAACATCTATCTTCAAATGTCTTTATATGGTGATATATTGTGTACCCTAATACACTTGCCTGAGGATCAAAGGATAGAGCCAGCCACTAGATTAGATGTAGAGGTCATGCAATGTTGGCACACACCTTTAATCCTATCACATGAGATCCTGTGCCTTTGCTTGGGAAGCACACACACCTTCAATCCCAGGAAGTAATATGGCAGGGCAGAGAAAGGTATATAAGGCGTGAGGAAACAGGAACTCATTCTCTTCAGATGGAGGATTTCGTAGAGGTAAGAACTAGTGGCTGACTGTTCTGCTTCTCTGATGTTTCAGCTTTCACCCTGAAATCTGACTCTGGGTTTTTACTAAAAGACCATCTAAGATTCGAACAAAATCTTTATACACAATTACAGAAAAACCAAGAATTAAACACATCTCCAACAAGTGTATTCAACAGTAAATGCACCTAAATACTTATAAAGAAATGTAAATTCAACAATAGATCCTAGCATGTCAGAGTTCCTTCATAATTTTCAAATTTTCTACTGATCTTAAATTTTGGAGGTTCTTAAAACTTTATCCTGTAAACAGAAGTTATAGAGTTCACCTAAAAACCCACCCTTTGCCAAGTTCATCATAAACTAGATTTAATATATCACCCCTCTAAAGAAACTAGATGTAGGAGAAAAGAAGGTTTATGGACAAATTACTATGAGAGGAGACAGACAATAATGTTGATCCCATGAGGATTTTGTCCCAATAGCATTACACAGCGTGCTAAAAAACTTCACATAAGATCCATGCTGATTCATTAAAAAAAAAGACATCTGAGTAATTACTCTAAATATGCCTCATTAAAAAAATACAGATGGAAATGGTACCCTGAAAAATCAATAAAGTACTTCATATGTTTACAAATATTTTTGAAAACATTATCAATCTTTAAGATATGTTGTCTCCTGATCTTTGGTTTAGTTAAATATATGCCAGCCATATTTTAGCCAAAGATGTTTGCTTATTACACAAATAAATCTTAATATGCCACTCTCTTACATTTGGGGAAAACTTTTCAACTGCCAAATGAAGCCAACTGTTGAACAACAAATCATAATATTTGTTAACATACTTTTAAATTGAGCTGCTGTTCCCCCCACACCCCCGAAGGCTCAGTGATTTGTCTGCGTCATTGTTTTGCATAAACTTGAGAAACACATCTTGGGTAATGGCTAAAAAATGTGGCTGATGGTTTTGAAGTCCTAAATTTTTAAAAATAGTGCCACCACTTGAGAAATAAACACGATGTCTAGGAATAGACTTTTTTTTTTTACAAATATGCAGAAGACTTCAAGCTCCCTTAAATGATTAAAAAATAATAATAACTTACATAATGCCAGCTACTTTGAAAAGAGTTTAGGAATTTCAAAACAATCAAAGATCTAGCTCCCCACATCAAATCAAATATGAAAAACATAAAGACTTTGTTTCCCATAGATTCCATGATGGAGTTCATGGAGCTCAAAAGGAAGCTGTGGACCAGCTGCTGCTTCTCTGCCCAAGAGGGAGGTAACTATCCCAGGGGTCTGTGGTGGTATTGTGTTCCCAAAATATTGTGCACCCTAATAAACTTATCTGGGGTCAGAGAACAGAACAGCCACTAGATACAGAGGCTAGAAAATGGTGGCACTCACACCTTTAATCCTAGCATTCCAGAGGCAGAGATCTACCTGGATCTCTGTGTGTTCAAGGATACAGCCCCAGCATGGTGACTCACGCCTTTAATCCTAGAAAGTGAGCCTTTAATCCCAGGGAGTGATGGCAGAAAGCAGAAAGGTATATAAGGCGTGAAGACGAGGAACTACAAGCTTTTGGCTGGTTAAGCTTTCAGGCTTTCGAGAAGCAGTTCAGCTGAGATCCATTTGGATGAGGACTCGGAGGCTTCCAATCTGAGGAAACAGTATCAGCTGAGGAATTGGTGAGGCGAGGAAGCTGTGGCTTGTTCTGCTTCTCTGATCTTCCAGCATTCACGTCAACAACTGCCCTCAGGTTTGATTTTATTAATAAGTACCTGTAAGAGTCATGCTACAGGGGTCTTCATGCTAGCCTCCCAGCTGTTTGAGCATCTGTCCCCACAGGCTTCCATACCAAGTGGCTCATCTCATGATAATTTCTAATCATAATTATTTGTATTTCCCTTAGAATGGAGGATACTTTTTGAGAACTAAGACCCTGAACCACTCATCTCTAATGTGGTTAAGTATAAATGTATTCCTTTGAGTAGAGATGCTCAGCAGAGTGCCTGGACTTGGCTCCACCTTCCTCCATTACCATCCTGCTCCATGCTCCATTTTATTTCTTGGCCATTCTGCTATCTTCCTCTCCTATATGTGATGTATTCTAGCATTTCCATGTATGGTAAGTTACTTATGTATCTGTCTGTCAACAATTATTTAGCTCATGGATGACTGAAACCAAATAAAATGTTATTCATTTTGGCCTTAGATGGTCTACATTGAGCAATCAAAAACAACCCTATTTTAGTTTTAAAAATCCAAGCTGTGGATTCAGATTGAACAAGTAAAATTGTAGATATTGTTCTTCCCAGTTTTATAAAATAAGGCATTATAAAGGCTTCTATAAGTGTAGTGATCTATGGAACAAATTATAGAGTCTATCTTATAGAGTTTTGGGGGAAATACAGAGAGAGAGGACAGACGATGAATATACCATGAACATAACTATAGTAATTTTCTGGAATAAAGCTTATTTACATAACCTTTGTCATCCTATTTTAGGTGCTTTCTACATAGTGTGAGCTTGTGAGAGAGCAAGCAGGACTGTGGTCCTCATGAACAACTGTGGCTGTGTGGGTTGTGATGGCTTTCTGTTTAGAGGGCTTCTCAAGAGCAACATAAGCAAAGATACCCAGGAATTCCTAAAAGAGTGCAGAGGAAAGGAAGGAGAGACGAACAGAGGCAGGGAGGGACAGAGGGAGGGAGGGACAGGAAAGGACAGTGGAAGAAGGTAAGGGGAGGGGCTAGGTCTGGGACCAGGAAAGAAAAGGCAGCTAGAATTTATGTAACTGAGTGTAGGAGACAAGGGAGCTATTTCTAAAAGTGACTCCAAAAATGTACACAGGAGTCAGTCTCCTTAAATCTAGATGAACTATAACCTGCCTGAGCATAAAATTTAACTGAAAGAAAAAAAAAACAAGCACTTGGAAAAGAATAATCATTTCTGCAATAATTATTAAGTAGGATGTATTTTCATTTAGACTCTTCAATATAGAAGAAAGTGTGGATAGCTTAGAACTTCATGGAATTGGGGAAAGCCAGCATCTGAAGTTAGACTAAGTGAACCCTTAAAGCTTGTTTTCTCATCTTTAAATGTGTGTGGTTTAACCACTTCATAGAATTATCAAAAAGGTACAGACATATCAAAAAGGCCCTTAATCATAATACTTGCATGTAACTACTACACTTACATAGTATAAACAGCATTAATGCTATTTCTCTGTTCCACAAAACATCTACTGATGCAGGATGAATGAACTCACATTGTCAAACATACCAGAATCCCTCAGCAGCTCAACACAGTAACAGTTTCCTAGCTGAAGCATCTCTGGTGGAAGAAGGTGCGGCCCCATCAACAACAGCCCCAGTAGCTGAAGAGGCTTGCTAGACTCCTTGTTAGATCATTGTACTTATGCTGCTGGCTTAGGTCAAGATAATTAAAGGCCTGGAATAATATTATATAAGGCAACATTTTTTTTATATTTTTTTATGATTAAGAGATTTTTCTATTCATTTTAACATATCAAGCACAGATTTCCCTCTCCTTCCTCCTCCTGCCCCCCAGCCTTCCCCCACAACCCACCCCCCATTCTCACCTCCTCCGAGGCAAGGTCTCCCATGGGGAGTCAGCAGAGCCTGGTACATTCAGTTGAGGCAGGTCCAAGCCCCTCCTCCCTGCACCAAGGCTGCATGAAGTGTCCCACCATAGGCACTGGGCTCCAAAAAGCCAGCTCATGCACCAGGGACTGGTCCGATACAACTGCCTGCCTGGGGGCCCCCTAAACAGTTAAAGCTAAACAACTGTCTCGCCTATCCAAAGGGCCTAGTCCATTACCATGGGAGCTCCTCAGCTATTGATCCACAGTTCATGCATTTCCACTAGTTTGGCTAGTTATCTCTGTACATTTTCCCATCATGGTCTCGATATCCCTTGCTCATAGAATCCCTCCTCTCTCTCATCAATTGGACTCCTGGAGCTCAACCTGGCACCTGTCCATGGATCTCTGCATCTGCTTCCATCAGTCACTGAATGAGGGCTCTATGATGACAGTTAGGGTATTCACCCATCTGATCACCCAAGTGGCCAGTTCAGGCACCTTCTCAACTATTGTCGGTAGTCTAAGGTGGGATCATCCTTGTGGATTCCTGGGAACTTCCCTAGCACTCTGGTTCTCCCTATTCCCATGATAACATTCTGAATGAGGTAACCCAGACTCAGAAAAACAAACGTGGTATGTATTCACTCAGAAATGGATACTAGATTTAAAGCAAAGGACAACCAGACTGCAACCCACAGCTAAGAGGGAGGACCCTGGGACAGATGCATAGATCGCCCATCAAAGGAGAAACAGAGGAGATCTACATGAGCAAACTGGAGGTGATGGGGGGGGGGTAATGGAGGGCAAGGGATGGGGGTTGCGAACATAGGGGAACGGGAGGTTCAAGCTGGAACAGGGACAGAGTGGGAGAGCAAGGAAAGAGATATCTAAGGCAACATTTCTTAAAACCCAAAGCAGATCCTGGTACAATCTCAAAACCCCTGAGACCTCAGGGATTGTGTTAATTACATGAAACCATAATCAAGACTGGGGCACCTTTTAAGAAAGTGGTTGTAGGTCAGATCTTGAGAAGAACCTCCAAACACAGCTGCAATAACATGGGGTGTAAGGTCTGAAGGGCAAACACACTCTGTAATTCTGTAATTGTCCTAGAAAATATCTAGGAAAACTTCTCAAAAACAAAACAAAACAAACAAAAACACCCACTGTTTTTCATACTAAATAAATGGGATTCCAAAAATAAAATTCCAGGGCTGGGGAGAGATGGCTCAGTGCGAAAAGTACTTGCATTGTAAACCTGAGGACTTGAGTTTGGCTCCCCAGCACTCCTGTGAAAAAGCCCGAGTGAAGTAGCACGTGCCTGTAACTGCAGCTCTGGGGAAGCAGACAGGCCGCCCTAGGGCTCACTGACCAGTCAGTAGACACTAACCAGCAAGCTCCAGGACAGTGAGAGACCCTGTCTCAAAACTTACGATGGAGGCCAGGCAAGGTAGCCTTTAATCCCAGCACTCTGGAAGGAAAAGCAGGCAGATCTCTGCGAGTTTGAGGCCAGTTTGGTATATCTAATAAGCTCCAAGACAGCCAGGGCTACAGAGAGTGCCTGTCTAGAAAAACAAAAATAAAGATGCTATGCCTCCGTGCATAAAGACACTTTTGTAAAACCTGATGACCTGAGTTTGATCCCTGGTAACCACATGGTGGGAGAAAAAAAACTAACACCTGAAAGTTGTCCTCTGACTTCCATGTGCACAAACACACACACACACACACACACACACACACACACACACACACACACACACACACGCACACACGCACGCACGCACGCATGCACGCACGCACAATGTCTAACCCCTGGAAACCACAGATGTACCTTCTCTTAAAAATCCCACATTATCACATAAACAGAATAACTGTTTTTTAGAATTAGATTCTTTCATTCAACATAACCACTTAAAATCAATCCAAGTTGCTTTGTGTGACAGTCACTTTCATTTACTGTGTAAATGCCACACAGTTGATCTACTTAAAGACATTTGAGTTGTGTTCAAGTTTTGGGTAATTATAAATAAAGCTGCTGTCGGCATCTATGTGCTAGTTTTTATGTGAACATATGATCTTTCTAAGGTAAGGTATTGGTTGCCTGTTGCTGGACTAACGAATGAACTCACCAAACTTGAGCACTTAAATCAATGAATAAATATTTTTGTCATTGTTTCACTGAGTTGGGGGTCTAGATGTAGGGGAGTTGCACCCTCCAGGATCTTCATAAGATATGATCAACCTGTCAACCTGTCAGGCGGTCTAGAGAAGAGCCCAAGTCAAAGGGCTTTTACTAAGGTAGGATGTGGTCCATCATTGGTTCTTGTATTGATGACCTCAGTTCTTATTTGACTATGGCCCGGTGTGTTCTTTGTTGGTTGATGCATGAGTGTCTCCTGCATGGTATGATTGAGTATGACAATCTGCTTCCTGGAACATATTACTTGGTAGCTTCTAATATCAACTGTCATGGGTTACCTGGAGGAAGACATTCAAGATCCTGGATAGTGAACACAGCAAGTTCATTGAGGAATGTGACTTTTCTCACATAGAAAAACAGAACTAGACAGAAGAATTTGTGTTGTAATGCACTGAGGCACCACAACCAACCAAATGGAAGTTCAGAACATATTGACTTCTCTAGAGTGGCTCCCATACAACAGGGAAACAGATCTTTATAGTCAGTGAGTCTGTATGGAACAATCACAAGGAAGGACTGCAAAAGACAGTGTCTTTACTCTTTACCAGAGAGTTCCCACGGTCAGTTTAAACTCGAAGCCATCTGGGGGCAACAACCCCAGCATCTAGGGAGGAGTGCACATTCCTGAAAGTAGACAGCACACTATATATACACTAGAAGCTCCACTTAAAGCATGTTTGGATGCACTCAGAAAATAAAACAGAAAGCCTTATTTCCTTTGCAGATCAGGGGATCATTCTTGGCTGTGAGTATTTAAACCACATAATTGAGGTATTGGAAGCAGAGTATGTGTCAGAGTCTGGGGGTAGGAAGAACTTAATAAGTGAAAATCTATGATCACTGACAAACTGAGATCAGTCAGGAAAGAATGACAGGCGGGGATACTCACCACTATTCTTTTTTTTTTTTTTGGTCTTTCGAGACAGGGTTTCTCTGTGTAGCTTTGTGCCTTTCCTGGAACTCACTTGGTAGTCCAGGCTGGCCTCGAACTCACAGAGATCTGCCTGGCTCTGCCTCCCGAGTGCTGGGATTAAAGGCGTGCGCCACCATCGCCCGGCACTCACCACTATTCTAACAAGGACGAACCATCAGTCAGGAAAGAATGAAAATAAAGAGATGGGAACGGCAAGGTCATGTGGGAACTCAGAGATTACATAAGCTATTCAGGGCTTTACCAATGGCGATAAGAAACCACCAAAGATATTAAAGCAAAAAATGTCACTAGTACTACATTTCAAAAATTCACGCTAGCTAGATATTGAGCGAAGAATTAATTACAAGAATAGATGTGTTACAATCAAAAGAGACAAAGCAGTTCAAATTATGGATATGGAGTCAGTATAACAGAAGTACACTTAGAAAGATCTGAGATTAGATTTGAGATGAAGGAGCAGTGTGAAGAGAAAAGACACTGAAGGGTATGGTATAACAAGAAGGTTCATGATAAAGATATTACAAAGTTCTTAGAATTCACTTTTCAGTCTGCCAACTGGCTAACTGTGTGTCTCAGAAAAAATTCTAAGCCCTCGAAGCTTTTATTTTCTCATCAGAGCATTGAAGACAATAACATTGTCCTCTTTAGGGTTTATGTGAGTATTAAAAGTGACCACTTATGGGATTGGAGACTGGAGATTGGGACTGGAGACTATGGCTGCTCTTCCACAGGACCCAGGTTCAATACCCAGCACCCAAGTGGCCCCTCACAACCAACTATAACTCCAGTTCCAAGGAATCTGACACCTTCTTCTGGTACCAGCCACGTGCATGCTGCACAGACATACAAGCAGGTCAAAACACCCACATACATGAAACATGTATACATGAAACAAAATAACAATAGTTTTTAAAAATTGATCACTCTTATACAGATGGGCTCACTCCACAGAGGCTGTTTAGTATGTACTATTATTGCCAGCGCCAGTAGGCAGCAAAGGGTGATAGAAGAGTATTAAGAAAGAGTCTTTGCAATTCATTAAGGAAAATGATAACATGCATGTAAAACAACTGAATGACCATTGGGCTGGGTGTTATGAAATGAAGAAGGCAGAAGAGAACCAGGTAAGTGGTCGGACTTTCAAGGAAGAAACTTCAAAGAGATGGAAGAATAAATAGGAATAAGAGAGGTGTATTCTACACGTTGCATTTGTACTCGGTCAAGATTCCATACTCAGCATGCTGATTATATCTAAATATATGCTCTACTTCTTATTGAAAGCCAGTTCGCACAGCAATTTTCAGTGGGAAAGAATGGGGTTGGGAACAGAGTAAGCTGGTTTTTTTTTAAAAAATGGTGTTTCTCATAAAGTAACACTGAGTTCAACAGTACTGAGATTTCCTCGTGACTTTGGCTTCCCACAGGGCATGAAGAACAAGAAGTTAAGTAGTCAATGAAGCAGAGAGAGAAAGTGATGCCCTCATGCTTCTTTCCACATACGCTCACAAGTCAGTAGAAGAAAGAGGAAAACACACTGACAGCTCTTTGATGGTGAGCCAGGCCACTCAGTCTTGCTCGATCAAGCAGCAGCCATGGCATAGGGCAGGCAGCCTGCCACCATAAAAATTCAGCAATCCTGGGCATGGAAAAAATGTTGTGAAAGTCTCTTAAAGGAAAATGCATACCCCAGCCATTGAAGAAGATGGAAACAATGTATAAATAGATGCAGGAGTGTGGCATTTTGATTGCTGAAACCTAGGCCATGTGGAAAATGAGGAAATGAGATGAAATAAGAACTGAACCTAATTATCCATTTTACTCTCTCCATATACAGAAATCAGATGCTTGTGGACTCCCAGAGAAAACTCATATTCCCACAAGGGATTCGGAGCTGGGGTTTAAGTTGCAGCAGATAAAAAGGAACCATGATGTTCGAGCCTGAGGAAGAGCTTCAGGATCATAAACCAAGTCCAGCTCCTACACCACTTTAAAATAAATAACAGAAAATGCCTTGGCCAGTTCTTCAAACTGGCTGATAGTCTTTTAGAAGTCTTTAAATATTTTCTCATTTAAAAAAGAAGTTGGACTTGGTGGAACACATCCTTAGTCCCAGTGCTTTGGGGTGTAGAGGAAAGCAGATATGAGAGTTCAAGGCCACTCCTTGTCTACATAGCAAGTTCCAAGATAGCCAGGGCTATGTACAGAGGCCCTGTATCAAATAATAATAATAATAAAAAAATAATAAAAATTAAAAAATAAAATATCTATGGTGATTTTAGTAGTATTAGATACTTTGGATGAAAGTACCCAGAAATTTTTATTTACTGTGAAATCCAAAGACTTAAAATACAACTGTACTTTTCAGTAGAATGCAAAGAATCACCATTTTAAAAACTTATTGGCCTTTTCCACCCAAAATTCATGCATGTTAAGGTGCATTTGTAGAAACTTATAGAACATCAACATATGTACATTGGAAGACATTCAAATGATCTTCCTAACTAAATCATTTGTCATTTCTAAACACATGACCAAGGAAAGTGAGCTGAGAAACACACTCATTCACCTGGCAGAATCTGAATGGGGGTACTCATATATAGCAGCTTCCATAAAATATGATGGACTTAAATTACTATATATAAATTCTTAAATGATTTATTAGTATTATTATTTTTACACTCTGGCCTCAGTTTCTCCTCCCTCCTCTCCTACTAGTCTCTCCTTGACTCCCCTCTGCTTCACTCCATCCATTCCTCTTCCGTTTCTATTCAAAAAAGGCAGACCTCCCGTGGATATCAACCAAACATGGCATATCAAGTTGTAGTAAGACTAGGCACCTCCCCTCATCCTAAGGCTGGCCAAGGCGACCCAGTATGAGGAACAGAGTTCCAAAAGCCAGCAAAAGAGTCAGAGACAACCCCTGCTCACACTGTTAGGAGTCCCACAAGGAGACCAAGCTACACAACTATAATATATATGCAGAGGGCATAGGTTAGTCACATGCAGGCTCCCTGGTTCTTGGTTCTGTCTCTGTGAGCCCCTGTGAGCCCAGGTCAGTTGGTTCTGTGGGTTTTTCTGTCGTGCCCTTGATACCACTGGGTCCTACAATCCTTTCTCCCCCACAGGATTCCCCAAGCTCTGCCTAATGTTTGGCTGTAGGTCTCTCCATCTGTTTCCATCAGTTACTGAATGAAGCCCTTCTGATGACAATTGGGCTAGGCACCAACCTATGAGTATAACAGAATATCATTAGGCATCACTACATTGACATTGTTTTTTCTTATTTAATCATTCATGTTTGGTTCTATCCTCAGTCTCTGGGCCATCCATCCTGAGAACTGGCACTCTAGGCAGTGTCAGGGTTGTATCCCTCTCATGGCATGGGTCTCAGGCTGGGCCAATCATTGGTTGGCTGCTCCCACAATTTCTGCACCACCTTTACCCCAGCACATCTTGTAGATAGGACAAATTGTAGGTCGAAGGTTTTGTAGCTGGGTTGATGACCCAATCCCTTCACTGGAAGTCTTACTTAACTACAAGACTGTCCATTTCATTTAGATTTTCCAGTCTTATTGAGAACAGATTTTTTTGAAGTATGCCCTGATGATTCTTTGGATTTCCTCTGTGTATGTTGTTATATCCTCCTTTTTGTTTCTGATTTTGTTGATTTGGATATTCTTTCTCTGCCTTTAGTTAGATTGGATAAGGGCTTGTCTATCTTGTTGATTTTCTCAAAGAATCAACACTTTGTTTCATTGATTCTTTGTATTGTTCTCTTTGTTTCTAATTATTGATTTCAGCACTCCATTGGATTATTTCCTGTCTTCTACTCCTCTTGGACGTGTTTGCTTCTTTTTATTCTAGAGCTTCCAGGTGTGCTGCTGCTAGTATGAGATTTCTCCAAGTTCTTTATGAAGGCACTTAGTGCTGTGCACTTGCCTCTTAGCACCACTTCCATTGTTTTCCTTAAGTCTGGATATGTTTTGAATTCACTTTTGTCAAATTCTAGGAACTCTTTACTTTCCTTCTTCATTTCTGCCTTGACCCAGTGGTGATTCATTTGAGAGCTGTTGAATTTCCACGAGTTTGTAGGTTTTCTGTTGTTTCTGTCATTGTTGAAATCCAGCCTTAATCAATGGTGGTCTGATAGAATGCAGAGGGTTATTTCAATTTTGCTGTATCTGGTGAGACTTGCTTTGTGACTGAGTATGTGGTATTTTGGAGAATGCTTCATGAGACACTGAGAAGAAGGTATATTCTTTTGTGTTTGGGTGAAATGTTCTGTAGATATCTGTTAGATCCATTTGGTTCATAACATCTGTTAACTCCATTATTTCTCAGTTTAGTTTATGTCTGAATGACATGTTCATTGGTGACAATGGGGTATTGGAGTCTCCCACTATCAATGTGTGAGGGTAGATGTATGATGTAGATGTAACCAACCATCTTATTAAATAAGAAACACAGAGCCAGCCGGGCGGTGGTGGCGCACGCCTTTAATCCCAGCACTCGGGAGGCAGAGCCAGGTGGATCTCTATGAGTTCGAGGCCAGCCTGGTCTCCAAAGCGAGTTCCAGGAAAGGCGCAAAGCTACACAGAGAAACCCTGTCTCGAAAAACCAAAAAAAAAAAAAAAAAAAAAAAAAAAAAAAAAGAAACACAGAGCCGATTCAGAGAAGAAAGCCAAGAGGTCAGAGCTAAGAGCCTCACCCTTCCTGCTTCAGCGATCCTCTTCAGTCAAAAGAGCTCTCCGAAAGGGACCTACTTCCTGTGTGTATGTCTTTATATACTCTAGCTGTTCTGCTTCTCATTGGTTGTAAACCCAAACATGTGACTGCCTCGTCACTGCCATGGAATGCCTATCTATATATGAAAAGAAACAGTGGAGGAAGAGTGTATGGGGTGGTGTGAAGAGGAACTGGGAAGAGGGGAAGGAGTGGACACTTTGGTCGGAATGTAAAAATAAACAAATAAATAAATAAATAAAATATTTTCTGTGCCTTTGAGCTGGAAATCATCTCCTTCTTCTATTCCTGTCATATTCTTAGGCTTGATCTTTTGTGGTGATATTATGTTCCCCAAAATAGTGTGCACCCTAATAAACTCATCTGGGGTCAGAGAACAGAACAGCCACTAGATATAGAGGCCAGAAAATGGTGGCACACACGCCTTTAATCCCAGCACTTTAGAGGCAGAGATCTGCCTGGATCTCTGAGTTCAAGGCCACACTGGTAATAGCCAAGCATGGTAACAAGAGCCTTTAATCCCAGGAAGTGATGGCAGGAAGCAGAAAGGTATAAAAGACATGAAACCAGGAACTAGCCTGGTTAAGCTTTTAGGCTTTTGAGCAACAGTTCAGCTAAGATTCATTCTGGATGAGGACTCAGAGGCTTCCAGTCTGAGGAAACAGGATCAGCTGAGGAATTGGTGAGGTGAGGAAGCTGTGGCTTGTTCTGCTTCACTGATCTTCCATCATTCACCCCAATACCCAGCTCCAGGTTTGTTTTTTATTAATAAGACCATTTAAGATTCATGCTACAATCTTTTCATAGTGTCCCAGATTTCTTGGACATTTTTTGTCAGGAATTTTTTAGATTTAACATTTTCTTTGCCTGATATATCTATGTTTTTTATCTTGTCTTCAACAACTGAGTTTCTCTCTTCTATTCTGTTGGTGATGGTTGCATCTGTAGTTCCTGTTCACTTACCTAGATTTTTCATTTCCAGAATTTCTTCAGTTTGTGATTTCTTTATTACTTCTTTTTCCATTTTCAAGTCTTGAACGGTTTTATGCATTTCCTTCAAATGTTTGGCTTTTTTTTTTTTTTTTTTTGGTTTGGTTTTTTGAGACAGAGTTTCTCTGTGTAGCTTTGTGCCTTTCCTGGATCTCACTCTGTAGACCAGGCTGGCCTCAAACTCACAAAGATCTGCCTGCCTCTGCCTCCTGAGTGCTGGGATTAAAGGTGTGCGCCACCACCGCCCAGTTCAACTGTTTGTTTTTTTCTTAGCTTTCTTGACATTTTTTTAAGAGATTTACTGATTTCTTCCAATTTTTTTATTGTCTTTTCCCCAATTTCTTTAAGGGATTTATTCATTTCCTTTTTAAGTACTTCTATCATCTTCATAACATTGGTTTTAAGGTCGTTTTCATGGGCTTCAGCTGTGTTGGAATACTCAGGGCTTGCTGTAGTAGCATGGCTGGGCTCTGGTGGTGACATATTACCCTGGCTGTTGATGATTGTGTTCTTACACTGGCATTTAGGCCTCTGTATTGGGAGTGATTATAGATCTGGGTGCCGATTTCTGGGTTTGTCTTTCTTGGATAAGTGTTTTCTTCCTTGGTTTCTGTTTCCTCTCGTCTTCTGGCTGAAGTGGCCTATGGTTGAGGAGAGGGTCTCTGCCCCACTTGGGGGCTAGACTTCTGATGGCCTGTATGGACTCTGGCCCAGCAGGGGTGCTGCCCAAGTTGGGAACTGGAGTTCTGGCCATGTACTTGGCCTCTGATCTGACCTGGGATTCTCTGGGGTTCAGGATTCTGGCTTGGTTTCTGGTGGGGTAGGAGGCTTCTACCTAGATTTCCTGGAACTGGCCTTGTCTCTGGGGTTGAGAGCTCTGGCCTGGCCTCTGGCCAGAGGTGTCAGCCAGGATATGGTCACTATATGTAATTTTTTAAAAGAAGAAATTAGAATTTTTTTATTTATATATACTAGGAAATGAAAATCCTAAGTACACTAAGCTAGCTTTTCAAGAAATTATTTTAATATAATTTCAAAAGAGGTTTGAGGAGCCTAAAAGAGGAATAAAAGAAAAATTTTCCAGGATCAGTTGAGTTCACTCTCTTGGCAAGGTATCTAGAGTTAGAGCACACTGGGGTTAGGCTACTATTTTCTCTTCTGTTTCAAAATGCATGAAGGAACTGCAAGTTAGGCCACAAAGCTCGGAAGAAATGTGCACATTTGAGGAAACATCTTTAGGCACTATTTACAAAGACTTGAGAACACTCTATGCTTGTTGCCTCTATACTCCTCAATCCTGCTCTGAATAGGTACACTTGGAAATAAGAGAAAACATGCCATGAACTGGTTTTTAACCTGGGTTTCTCTGAGGGGAGGTGTCACTCTTTTTGAGCAAGTGCCTGGGTTGGGGATAAATGGACCACTCACTGTGCATTTATGTTACATAATGCTTGTCTGTGGGAACTGCATTAAAAGGCCAACTGCGCCTCACAAGAAGTGGTAGTTCTTGGGAATAATGACTTCATGAGAGGTGAAGAAAATAGCATATCCAGGACAACAACGTTTTCTCCTCAGAAGCCTGATGCCAATCAGCCTTAATTGAATCAAGATTCAACTTTCTGATGCGTCTAGGAGCAGACACATCTTATCATAAGCAATGGGCATGCTTTTAAACATTGCAAAGGTCAATTAAATAAAATCTTTTATGTCAGTTTGAGAAACAAAAAAGGTTTAAGACATGGCCAAGATCAGTTTTCCCAGTAGGACATTTGATACTCATTTTTTTATTATTTCATGTCAATTTAGTGACTTATGAACATGGGTCTGTTAACTGAGATTCAGAAAGCAAAGTGAGAAATCATGGCAAAATACAAGATTATTGTCTTAGTTCTAGAAATGCTACATCTTTAGATAAAGACTCCTGCCTAGCTGCAAACTAACTTTCATTTAAAATTAAAATTAACCCTTCACATCTATACTTCATTATATTTTTGTCACCTAACTCAGAGATTACTATGAAAAATTTGCTTGAATATTAAATATAAACCCAATTCATCTCTTCAAATTTCCAATTCTTACATAGGGTTTATATTTTTAATTATGATAGCAATTGGGTCTGATTAACAAGGTTGAATCATGGCTTATTTAATATAAAGTTAATTTTTTTCTACATCCACCAACTGCCATTCTGCAACTTACTCTTCTGTGCAAAAGCATGAAAATGTGGATCTCAATGAAAGCTGAACATAGTTTCCCATAGAAACAGCATCCCTCTGCCAAACTCAAAAAAAGTGCATCTTATTCTTCAAGTGTCGTCCACAAAGGCAGCCGCAAGATTACAGTTCAGAAAGTAGACAGCACTGGGTACACTGTGTTCATGCTCTGTTCTCTGCAGGAGTGTTGCAGCAGCAATGGTTATCAGTGGGAAGCAGTTGGACAAACAAATGATAGTAATTACAAGAATGTAAACAAATCAGGAAAGGCAAATGGTGGGGGATCAAAAAAGAGACTGTGCATACTTTCAGGGGGTTCATGAACTCTTTGACAATGAGTTGTCTTACAAGGTAGATAGGAAGATCATCAAAAGGATGAGTTCAAAGAATGCTGACTTCTCAAAGAACATCTCAACACTGTCTTCAGGGATGTAGCCTGCTCTTCAGTGAATAACCCCTCACCCATGTTTTTGTAAGTAACCTGAATTAAACTTATAGAGTCACACATGAACACACAAAAGGCATGAAAAGAGAAACAGAGCTAGTTAGCAAGGGGATGAGTGGGTGCAAGTGGGAGAAAGGATAATGTAATGATTGCTATTGAAATAAATTATATACATGTATGAAAACTCCATAATGAAACTCATTGCTATACATAAGTAATATATGGTAAATCACAAAACTCAGAATGTCTCAGATACAGTCAATGAAGGAAAAGTTCAAATAAAAGATAATAGATAGATGGACAATGAGGGAAAAAAAGATCTTAAAACCAAGTATCTAAGGTTTCCCCTTCAGAAAAATTCTCACCTTTGTTCTGTGAAGAGTCAAAATATGTATCATTTCTTCATTGTTAAATAAATGATTTTATTCACAGATGATTCTCAGGATTAAAAATCAGTTAGGAATGTGTTGATTCCTTGAATATGAAGATGGTTTATAAAAATAATAGAAGAAACTGTCTATTGTTGTCTCCATATGGCTGCCAAAGAAATGCATGGGAGACACAAAAGAATAAGTGGTATGTAAGAAATAGAGTGACCAGCTGTTTTACAGGGAAGCCCAAGGAGGTTCTGAGATCTCACTGTGCATCATTTGCAAATCTTATTTCTCACTCATCCTGTCTGCACAGAAAGTGTGCTTCCTTTTCAAAGATCCTATATTGTCTACAGTATAGTAGCCATACCAACTTCATTAAGTCAAGTTTCAACAAAAATCCTGTTAACACACTGAAAAAGCAACACAAAGAAGATGAGAATATTTACAAATAATATATTTCATAAGCAGTTAATCTCTAAATAATATATAAATATATTTATGTGTACATATACATAAATATATAATTTCCATATATACATATATTTGTAGCTTTATTTAGTTGCATGTAATTTGGATATAAGCTACTGATTACACAATGTACCTTTTCCAGAAAATAAAACATTGCATTCATTTTATGTTCTTACCACAGAAATACTTAACATGAGTGCATTGTAATTTTAAAGTGCACAATGCTGTATTGTTGACTGCAGGTACAGTGTTTGGTAGCAGACTCAACATTTTAGTCATCTTGCTTGACTGATACTTCAGCTTTGTTAATTAGGTCTCATGTCCACTTTCTCCAGTTCTTAGAAACACCATTTACTCATTAAGTCTATGAGTTTGACTATTTTTATTAACTTTTATTTTTTACTACATCCTTTTTAAAATTTATTCTCTTCTCATATAGTACATTCTAACTTCAGCCTTCCTTCCTTCCACTTCTCCCAATACCCCTCACACCTTTCCTTTCCCCCAAGATCCACTACTTCTCAGTTTTCCTTCAGAAAAGAACAGGCCTCCCAGTGATATCAACCTAACTTGGCATAACAAGATGCAATAAAACTAGGCATATAACTTCATGTCAAGGCTGGATGAGGCAACCCAGCAGGAAGAACTAGGTCTCACAAGCATGCAAAAGAGTCAAAAATCCCCACATGCATTGTTAGGAGTCCAACAAAAACTCCAAACTAAAGAACCTCAGCATGCATGCAGAGGGGCTGGTTCAGACCCACGAGTGTTCCATGGTTGGTTTTTCATTTGTGTTGTGTTTTTTTTCTTTGTGTGTGTGTGTATGTGTGTGTGTGTGTGTGTGTGTGTGTGTGTGTGTGTGTGTGTGTGTGTGTGTTTGGATGGCAAAACATTAGAAACTCTAATAACTATTCATTTAAAATGGGACAAGGACTTGAATAGGCAGTTCTTGGGAAATGCATATAAATCATCAGCAGGTATTTAATACAGATTTATAAACAGATTAAAATCACACTCATCATCTGATATCTTTCAGAACTGCAGGATGCATAGAAAGTAGAACCATCTACACACCACTGATGAAAATGCAAACTGTTGCAGCTGGTATAAAAATCATCATGTAGAAGACTTTCCTAACATTACCATGTAATCAAGCAATCCTTCTTCTGGGCATTGATCATGATTAATGGACATTGTTTTCTAAGAGAAGAATAGCATTATTCCGCTCAGCTCAGCATGTTCACAACAGTCAAAATAGAAAATGACCTACAAGTCTATTGATAGTAAACAGATAAGGGAAAGGCAGTATAGGCATACAATGGAATTTGGCCTTATAAAAAGAAAATCTGCAATGCCACACAACATGGCTAAACTTTGAAATACTTAACCACAGAAACCAAAAAATCAACTACAGAAAGACACAAATGAAATAATTACATTTAGACAACATGCTTAAAA
Source organism: Peromyscus californicus insignis (assembly GCF_007827085.1). Taxonomy (NCBI): domain Eukaryota; kingdom Metazoa; phylum Chordata; class Mammalia; order Rodentia; family Cricetidae; genus Peromyscus; species Peromyscus californicus. The sequence goes on from NW_026294551.1 coordinate 11,917,929, forward strand.
CAGCCAAATTCAGAACCAAAGAGATAAGTCAGTGGTTAAGGTGCTGAACACCAGACCTAAGACAGAACCTAGCAATCTACAGAATGAAAATAGAGAACTGACTCATGAAAGTTGTCTTGTGACCTCAAACAGACACACACACACACACACACACACACACACACACACACCAAGGTGTAGCAAAAAACAAAAATTAAAGTCAGTAAAAAATAGACTCACAGACTCAAAAAGTAAATGCTATTTCTGGGGACAGGCAGAAATGAGACATAATTAACAAATATAAAGTTCGGTCAAGCAAGATAACTAAGCTGTTGAGACCTGCGATCAAACACTGTACCAGTCAACAATACAGTGTTGTGATTTTAAAAATTAAAATGCACTCATGCTAAGTGTTTCTGCGGTAAGAACATAAAATGAATATAACATTTTTGATGGAAAGAGTACATTGTGTTGCTGTGGGATGTTCTGTGTGGCAAATATGTTGCTCTGATTGGTTGGTAAATAAAACACTGATTGGCCAGTAGTCAGGCAGGAGGAAGTATAGGTGGGACTAAGAGAGGAGAAAAGAAAGAACAGGAAGGCAAAAGGAGTCACTGCCAGCCGCCACCAGGACAAGCAGCATGTGAAGATGCCGGTAAGCCACGAGCCACGTGGCAAGGTATAGATTAATGGAAATGGATTAATTTAAGCTATAAGAACAGTTAGCAAGAAGCCTGCCACAGCCATACAGTTTGTAAGCAATATAAGTCTCTGTGTTTACTTGATTGGATCTGAGCGGCTGTAGGACTGGCGGGTGAGAGAGATTTGTCCTGACTGTGGGCCAGGCAGGAAAACTCAAGCTACATTGTGTAATTAGTAGTTTATATCTAAACCGCATGCAACTAAACAAAATTCTAAAGAGTTCTAAACCATAAAGTGTCTTAAAATAATTATATCAACAAAAAAATAAAAAATACAAAATCAAACTTGGCTGAGATTCTATAGGAAGATGAGGTTACTCCTGCCAAGATACTTAACTGTAGAGAACTGCGTAGTGAGAGGGGATCAGAGATGAAGGCTAACTGCTTCTCACTTGTAGCTGAACAGGATGATTGAGATAGTTGCGTTGTCAAGAGTTTAGAATCACCTTAGCCTCTTGACACCTGGAGAGCATGCTCCAAGACCTGACACTTCTCCACATTCTAAGTCAGATGCCACCTCTGCTCAGCTGATGCCCACACAGTGTTTCCAAATGTGCTATCTCAACATGCACAAGCCATCAGAGACTCAACGTTAAAACTCCCATGCATTCTCAAATAAACCAATGGTGTCATCTGTCTCCAGTCTGTGATTTTAAGACTTCAAAAATACCTAGTGTCAGTAGTTTCCTTTTCTGTCTTTCCTCCCCTACTCCATTATCTATTTTCTCTCTCTCCCTCTTTTTCTCCCCCCCAATATCAAAACATCTTTCATAAAACCAAGTAGAATTGTATGTATCTTGTTAAAGTGGCATTTTCCTATGTCCCAAATGTACATAAGAAATTGTTCTAGTGTTCTAGTGATGAGTTTACAGAGTGTACCCACCCTCTTTTACCCTTTCATCCTGTTTATCATATTCATGCCAGTAACATTATCTGAGGCATTCTCATACTTGCACCTTTTGACTGACCTCCAAGAGCTCACAGTAGATCTCCAGAAGGACATTCACCCACTAAAAGACTCCACACACTGCACTTTGCTTACCTCCATCACCTTCAATATACTGCATTTCTAAAACTGTGATCAGATACCTCATAATCGAGAAAACAATATAGAAGAGTGGAGAAAACCAAATGATACCTCCCTGGTACCCATATACACACATCACATACCTTTCTTCTACTCACAAAATAGTGCACATTCTCTTGTGTTATTAAACCTTACTTCACACAGGATACGCTTCTAAGAACTCAAGTTTGGAATCAGATACCTTTGAATTCTGGTTCTGCACACCTAGACTAGGTGTTGCCTTTAAGAGGACACAGCTTTACTTTATTATAATTGACTAATTTTTAATTCACAAGCAATCAAATTTCATTTTTTTCTCCCTGGTCATATTTGATGTTCCAACCAACAAAAGTATTTTCAGCTTTAGGAAAGGTATCACTTCTCACCTCCACCTCATCTGCCTCTCCCATCTTTCAGTTCTTTCATGTCTGGCTATTTGTGATTCATTGTTTACTTAGTAGACCAAGCATCACACCAACAACATCTTTCTGCAGATTGATAGGAGTGTCTTCTCTCTGCATTCCCATGGGGACCACCAAGCCCTTATCATCACAGTAAATAATGAGATAAGATAGGCTTGTCTTTCTCTTCATCATTAGGCATATTTTTATTATTTTTTTGCCATCTCATGTGCCTACCAGAAAGCCTACTACAAAATTCATTATTTTTTAAATTTTTCATCAGATTTCCACATCAACAAATAGCTTTATACATTTCTAATCTCAGTATATTTTATTTTAAAATTAAAAGCAAAGATAAATAAATCATATTACCTTGGTAACCAGAGTCATTTAAGAAACTGCCCGTAAAGGCAAAATGGAGAACTGAATCATTCAAAAGCAAAAGAAGTTGTTACTTGCATTGTAACTTCATCTGTTCTTATACATAGCTCAGACACATCACTGGACACATTAAGAGCCATATATCCAGAAAACACATGTATTCAAAACTTCAAACTGTCTTTATACTACTTTACCAAAATGCCTGAGAAAAGCAGCTTGTAGGGAGAAATGGTTTACAGTTTGCAAAGGTTCTTTCAGTTACTTTTGAGTCTATGAAAGTTAACACATCATAGTAGGATCTGTGGGTAGTAGAATTAACTTGCCACCTCAGAGTCAAGGAGCAAAATGAAAGAAAAAGGAGGTTTAAAAGTCCACAGTTCTCTCTGAGTACACAACTCCAGTGACTTCAAACTTCCAGTGCCCAAACTCTTAAATGTTTCATCGCCTTTCCAATGGAGCAATCAGGAGTACTATGTCTTTAATGTATATATATAGTTTTTTGTGAATTATTTTAGTCACTTATTTATACAAAGAGTACAAGATATAGACAGAAGACAGACAAATGATAGATAGGTAAAAGATAGATAGATGTTAGATAGATAGATGATAGATGGATGGATGGATGGATAGATAGATACATAGATACATAGATATATACATAGATACATACATAGACAGAAGAATAGATGATGGATGCTGATAAGACATAAACTGATAAGATAGAAGTATTTATATGTAATATATTACAATATACATTTCAATTTAAGATATAATCACAGCATTCCCCCCCTCACTTTCCTCCTTCCTACCCCTCCCATTTCTGTCCTATCTCCTACTCCTGCTCTGCCCCAAAATGCATGGCCTCCTGTTCTGTAGACATTCTTGGTACATATACATATAGAAAGATAAGTATTCAAATAAAACCTATATTGTGTGTAGATATATGTGTATTAGCTCTCAGTTGCACTTAATTTATATGAGTGTGTGTGTGTGTATATAGATATATAGAAAGCAAGAAAAGAAATAGGATCTGTTCGTTGTGTGTTTAGGGGAGAGAAAAACAGAGACAGAGATACATCAGACAGCCAGTATGGGAAAATACAGACCCTTCAAAGGCATCCCAGTATCCTACTTCCTCCAATTGGACACAAATTCCTAATTGCCAATTCAGCTATGAGTTAATCAATAGACCAATCCATTATCTATTTGCCATCCTATTATCTCTTTGGCAATACTGCCAGCTAGAGATGAAAGCTTCAATTCTTAGCAAGAATTACCACTAGAAACAGAAAACCTCTATCAGAAATAGTAATACCAAAATTTTTCCAAGGTAAGTTGGGGCTAATTTCTCACTATAAACTTGTGTCCGAAATTATAAATAGCCTGGTAGTTTCCACTCCAGAATGCAGCAAGCTGGTTTCAAGACATTCCTTTCCATCTTACAAACTCTTGAGCAACTATTCAACTCTAAGATTTCTTACACATGCTGAGATAGCCACCTTGAAGGTACCTTCCTTCTAGAGTCAATCATCTGGAAACTAACATGAGCAAAGCAGGTAACATTCATCATACATTTTTAGGACAAACATTTCTAAATATGATAACAGCTACTCAAAGTAATGAAGTTAATAGGAATAATAAAGAAAAATTCTAAAGGTTATAACAGAAAAAAACTAGTAAAATCTGGATTAATCAGAGTCAAGTGTCTGTTGATATGAAAGTATGGAATTCTGCTGTGCACGGAGATTGCAAGGGGTCCCAAATATGGCTTGTTTGATCAGTTGGTTGGTTGGTTGGTTGGTTGGTTGGTTGATTTTGATTTTCAAAAACATCTCTAAGAAAAAAAATCAAAACAAACAAAATCTACAATCTGTATGTATTATTAGGTCAATTTATATGCAGTAATCTGCACAGTGTCTAACAGATGTTGTTGCTATTTTTAGAAAAATGACAATATCTCAAAATAACCCAGCAGTTTACCGCAATACACAGAGAATGTCTCACACATAATTTTGAAAAGAACTACAGGTTCATTGTGTTGGTTAACTCACAATTTGAGACACATTTGAATTCTGACTCCCTCAGCATAACATACGTAAGTTAGACAATTTTTGTAGCATTAGGTTCATCATTCATATGTACTTTGCTCAATTACAAATTGGATTTGATAATATTTACTTCATAGTTGTTTTGAGGATTCAATTAAGGAATACCAAAAAGTATATAATGCATAGCTCACTAAATATTACCTATTTTCATCTTTACTAAGCATATTTTATGTCATGCAATATTCGTGTGATGATTAACTTTGATTGTCAAGTTGACAGGATTGAGAATAACCTAGGAGAAATACCCAAGGGTGTATCTAGAAAGCGGCTACAGAGACAGACACATAATGAGAGGGAACCCACCAAGAAGGTGAGTAGCATCATTTTGCAGACTGGGGTTCCAGAATGGATAATGAGGAGAAAGCAAATAAAGGACCACTATTCATCTCTCTCCTGACTCTGGGTGCAATGTGGCCAACTATGATACAGTTAAATGCTCCCTGCCTTCCCCACCATGGCGAACTGCATCACTTCAAACTATGAACCGAAATAAACTTTTATTTTCTTTTAGTTGCTTCTGTCCAGCAACGAAAAAGGGAACTAATAATACAATTCCATTGCCAGGCACAGAAACTATCAGTTAGTCTTAGGAAGAGCCATGTATAGGACTGAAAAAAAGTTCTGAAGGCAGCTTTATCAAGAGAATCCTCCAGATACTTCCAGAACATACCAAAAGAAGAACTTAGTCTTCCATGCTATCCTTTCTTAAAACAAAATTCTTGTTTCAATTAAGGCTTAGTCATGCAACTAGCTGGAGTTTCCAAGAAAATAATGTCTCTATATCTTTAGTATCTAATTAAATACAAAAAGAAATGCAACAAGTTAGCCAAGCTTTTGATTTTAGACATGAACAGTCTCCAGCCCACTCAGTGGACTGGCATTTCACTCCTACACATTTATCAACAGGAAAAGGTAGTGAGATTGTGATGTCTGCTGTAAAAGAAGTTGCTGAGAAGGGGAAAGAGTCATCACACAGATTTTTCACAGAACTGTGTCTACTCCAATACATTTACTTTGTTTGGCAGAACAACTTAGCTGGTTTTTTAGTTGAAGATAGGATTTTTCAAGATGATATAAAAGTTTAAAATGTGGTCACTCTCCAGCTCAGTGTTAAAACTAGTGTGATCTTTTGGACCAGTGTTGGGCCAATGGTATTAGTTGTACATTTCTCCTTACTACAGTGGTTATCATGGGTTTTGCTTTTCTTTTTATACTATCTGCCATCTTACTCTTCACTTCCAATTTTTTTGATTATCATACAAAGTAACAAGTTTCTTTATGCATTTTCACACAGACCCTTCCTCTTGCCCATCTCCCATATTCCCCCCCTTGTGCCTTCACCACAATATTCCTCTTTCCACCATGTCACCAAGGTCCTATTCCCTCCCACTCCATCCCTTAAAGTCTCTTTTCCTTCATCATAATCTTCCTCTTCATAATCAAATCTCTTAACATATGAGACCTCTGTTTGCATTAGCAGTCATGGCAGGCTGCAGCAAGCAATAATATATTTTTCTGAAGTCAAAGTGGGCATCTCCCACCCTGTGGGTGTGGAGGAGGCCATGTGGTTTTCTTTGGCCAATGAGAATATGAATACAGCATAATACTTACAAGTCTAGCCTGCAAATGTGTCTCTGTTTGTTTTTTTTCATTAGAACAGTGGTACTACATGTCAGCATGGACATGAGGATTTGCCACCACAGAGATGCCAGTGTTCGAATTCAATCTTCTACTTGAAAACTCTGATCACCTCTCTTTTGATGAAGTCACCTCTTCTATCCATGGCCATGTTAACATGCCATCATCATCATTTCTTTACTTCTGAAATTTTAATTCCCAGTTGTTGCTAGAGTTTTCCTGCCTGGCCCACAGTCAGGACAAATCTCTCTCACCCGCCAGTCCCACAGCCGCTCAAACCCGACCAAGTAAACATAGAGACTTATATTCCTTACAAACTGTATGGCCGTGGCAGGCTTCTTGCTAACTGTTCTTACAGCTTAAATTAATCCATTTCTATAAATCTATACCTTGCCACGTGGCTCGTGGCTTACCGGCATCTTCACATGCTGCTTGTCCTGGTGGCGGCTGGCAGTGTCTCTCTGACTCAGCCTTCCACTTCCCAGCTTTACTCTCCTCCTTGTCCCGCCTACACTTCCTGCCTAACCAATGGCAATCAGTGTTTTATTTATTGACTGATCAGCAACACATTTGCGATACAGAACATCCCACAGCACTTGGTTGGGTTTGAGGGGCTGTGGGACTGGCAGGTGAGAGAGATTTGTCTTGACAGTGGGCCAGGCAGGAAAATTCTAGCTACACCCAGTGTTGCATGCTATTTCTAACCTTTGTGTCTTTACTCTTTAAATCCTCCAGCTTTTTCACATCCTTGTTCCTTTAGAATGAAACCTGAAATAAGACCACCAAATTTTTAAAACTATATGCTTCTTTCATTATCTTCCTCTGCTTCATTACCATTCTACCTTGGTGCCACACATGTCTAAACATCACCAATACTACCAACTATATAGAGATTTCTACCATTGCACTTTTTCTGCTTTTCTGTCTATTCCAACCCATTCCTTACAAAAATCATGTACCTTTTTTACCAATGATTTTCACTGTAACTACTACTGCAATAAAACAACATCCTAACTTAGTGATTTAACAAAACAAGCATTTTATTATTTATTATATCCTTCAGAACAAGAAATTGGGTGAGATTAAATTAGGTGCCTCCTGAATGTTATATAGTTGAGGGGTGAACATGAAATATAAAGCCAGTATAGATTCATAAGATAAAAATTTAACTTTACATAGAAAGATGATAAGGTCACATATTAAACTGCCTGTTGAATGCTAAATCTTGTTGCAACTATCTTCAGGAAAGCATAATCTGCTATAGCAACATCTAGGAGTCCCTCACCCCATCCCTTGTATATATGCCATTTAGTAAATTTGAATGATCATATGATCTCTTGATTAGATCACAATTAAAATTTAGTGTAGCAAATTATACTAAGTCCTAAACTGCTCCTGAGGTCTGGAGGCTCCCTAGAGAGATTCTGGATTAAGTCCACACTGGACAGCTGAAGAACATAGAGTTTATTGTCAGCAATAGTCTATTGAAGCACTCACTCAGGGGAAAAAAGGGGGGAGGCAGACTGGTACCAGGTCCTTTTTCCTCTGACTTTACAATTGGAAAGTGCTACTTTCTTAGAGGGCAGATCTTCCTGGAAATGCCATCAAACACAAGCCCCTAGCTATGTCTCCTAGGTTTATTCTAAAGCCAGTGGCATTGATGTTAAGCCTAACCATTATACCAATGCACAGTCTCCTTGTTTTGTAGCTATACAGGGACATGAGCTCAGAAAGACACTAGATCATCAGTTCTGCGTTAGAGCAAACTGTGGCTGGAGTTTTCTCTCTGGGTCCTGCCAAGCCCCAGCAGTCCCTTAGCCCACTTATAAAATAAACATACAGTTTATATTATTTAAACAGCTTGGCCATTAGCTCAGGCCTACCATTGTCTAGCTCTTACTCTTATATTCAGCCCATTTCTATTAATCTATACTTTGCCATGTGGTTCGTGGCTTACTGGTACCTTACATCTTCCTTGTCCTGGCATGGCTGCAGGCAGTCTCTCCCTCTCCTTCCTGTTCCCTCAATTTTCCTCTGTTAGTCCCGCCTATAATTCCTGTCTGGCTACTGGCCAAACAGTGTTTTATTTATACAGAGCAATATCCACAGCAGCAAACAGACCTGAATCTATCTTATGAGGATCAAAGAAAACATTGCGAATCTGTGAAGGAAACTTTATTTTCATGTTTCACCTCATATTAGAATCAATGAGGAGGAGCCTCAGGCAAGACAAAACAGGCTTTCTTATAGACCTCATTTATCTTCTTGAGTCTTTTAAAACATATTTTGAGAATATCATAAATAAATACAATGTATTTACATCATTTTCTCCCCTCACTCTTTCACTTCAACTCCTTCAACACCTTTCTCCCATTCATGACCTCCCTAAAGCAATAATTATTGCTGTGTGTGTGTGTGTGTGTGTGTGTGTGTGTGTGTGTGTGTGTGTGTGTGTAAAACCTATGGAGTTCCTTTACTGTTGCTTTTATGTACATGGGTTTAAGGGTTGACCACTTGGAATTAGGTAACCTGCCATGTCCCCATTCCATTGACGTGTAGACTGGTATTGTCATCATGAGGTCTTGTTTATGCAACTATATTGTTGATATTCTAAAGGTAGACCATGATTCTCATTTCTAGAAGACATTACCTCACAGCAGACATCCTGGTCCTTTGGCTCTTAAAATCTTTTGTTCCCTCTTCCATGATTTTCCCTGAGGCATAAATGTGGGGGTTGCATTGTTGATGTACCAAGTAGAGCTAAGCACCATATAGCCACTTATCCTCTTCATTCTTGATCACCTGTGGTATCTTTAATCATCTGTATTGCAAAATGAAACTTCATTTCTTTTTATCTGTCACTAACAACTGTCATAACAAAGCTGGGATGTCACACTCATCGGGTGTGAATTCAGGTTCATGTGCACTATGCCACACGTGTTGGGGTCAGAGGACAACTTTCAGGGAGTCAGTTTGCTTTTTCCACCATGGTTTCTGGTGTCAAGCTTAGGTCATCAGGCTTGCGTGCAGAACCCTCACTTTCCTTCTCTAAGACAGAGTTCAGTGTCTGTCAAAAAGCCTTCAGAGTTCAGTATCTCTTTGGAGATAGGCTCTGCTCGTGTCTAAGAAGCATAGGCCTTGACAATTCAGTCTCTTAAACTTTTGAGTTTGAAACACTCACAAATCTCCCCTAGCAGTCCTTACTATCACTCTAGTCTCTATCAGGATCAAAGATTCCATAGTCATTATCTCCCTTTAGAAATGTATCTCATTTTCTAATCTGACCATGTAGCCTGCTCTCTGCAATGTTGCCAGTTTCTTCCACCTTGGTGCATAGGACTCATAGCTCCACATGAGCAAATACCTCCATATCTTCACCTTCACTCATCCCTTCTCCATGTGCTATATGAATTTGGAGGTTCCCTTGAGTCCTTGGCACCATGTCAAGTCTCGCACTATAGGCTGACTTTTGCTTCAGCTCCACAGACACCATGGTGGAGGTGGGATGATGTGTTTTTCTGTCTTCATTGCCTTTTGAAACTCTTTTTATCCATCCCCATTTGAATTAAATATTGTCAAAATATACCTACTCCCAACCTAGTCATCGCCATTCACAATTTTACTGTTCTGATTCCATTTCTGCCTCCTTGACTACTCCTGCAAAGCTTCGAGTATTGGTTGTCCTCCTGCTCAGACTTCAGACCTCAGAGAGTCCTTGGGACTCTGTTTAGAAAGTTATATAGTATAAAACCCTCCACTGGCCTCCCTGTTTGGAACAAGTTTAAGCCTACCCTATGGTGTCTCCATTGCTTCACATGACAACCACAACATGCACTTCAGTCTTACTCAGTTTTCTGTTTTGCTTTTGTCCTTTTCTATCCCCTTAATAACTTTTCTTGCACTTAAGCCAATGACTGCCCTCAGGTACAAATGCTTCCTGATGAATAGATAAATGAACAAATGGATGAATGGATTCTCTTTCTAAGATTTATTCTATGAAGGACTAGACAGATGGTTTAGTAATCAAGAGTACTTAATGTTCTCCTGAAGGACCCAAGTTTGGTCCCCTGAATATAAGCTCACAACTTCCTGTAACTCCATCTCTAGGGCATTAAACTCCCTCTTCTGCCTTCTGCAGACATCTGCACATAGATGGCATGCACTCGTTTATAGACACATGAATACATTAAGATGAGTGGGCTTTTTGGAGCTCACTGCCAGACACCATATACAGCCTTGGTCCAGGGGGAGGGACTTGGACCTGCCTCAACTGAGTGTATCAGGCTCTGCTGACTCCCCACAGGAGGCCTTGCCTTGGAGGAGGTGAAATGGGGGTTGGGATTGGAGGGAAGGCTGGGGGTGGGAGGAGGAAGGCGAGGGGATCTGTGGTTGGTATGTAAAATGAATAGAAAAATTCTTAATAAAAAAGAGAAGAAAAAATAATAAAAAACTAAAAAAACAAACAAAATATTTTAAAATTTTATTCTATGCAACCATCAAAGTATACAAGCCACGACATCTCTCCTACTACTATCCAAGCAGTAAAGGACACGTAAAAATCAAATGACCATGAAACTGATTAAGTATGTTGTATCAGATCTATGTAGCAGAACAGTAGATAAAAAGAGAAAAAACAGAAATCTAATAGTTAATCATATTTGTTTTCTTGGGGAAATATCAATTAGACAATGTTGAAGGAGAAAAGTTATGTAACTAAACAAAACTTAAAGTGTGTGTCCATTTATACACTCTTTAACTTTCAATGTTGAATGTAAACCATGTCTTTATGCACATATACATATGGTCTGGAGTCTAGAATCCTCTTTGAAGTTTTAACGGGGATTAACCCGAAAAGACCTGGGAATGATTTCTACTTTCTTCCTCCTATAGTTTTCTGAATCATTTCAGATTTTATATGAGCATTTACTGTACTAACAATCAGAAAAATAAAAATGGAAATGTCTACTGTTAGCCTTTGAATCATCATATAGATGATCCTAAGATTAAGTGATTTTTTTCAAGGAAAAATATTAGTGTGTTTATTCTACCACTCTATTAAATTCCCTTCATTCCCCCCTTATGGTTTCTTATTATTTGAAATATGAAGATGCAGTTAGCATCACAAATACTAATATTAATATAATAATAGTAGTAACAGTAATAGTAGTAGTAGTAGTAATAAATCCAGAAATATGATTAAGTTAAGCTTTGCAAAGTATATTTTAATATAGCATCAAGTATATGCACATTTTTATTACTGATTATAATGTTCAACAGCCTGTGACACAACAATCCAGGCTTTGGCAGGCAGAGCACAGTTTCCATTTCTTTTAGTAGAAGATGTAGGGTGTGGAAACTTTCTACTTCCTTGGAAACTCTTCTGAAAATGGGTTTTCACTCAATTCAGCCTCTAAGTGTTTAAGAGGTGAGTGAATTTCTGAAAGTGGTCTGACTGTTTTAGGGTTGCTGGCAGTGACTGTAATTTTCACACTATGTGAAAGGAGGAAAAATCCATATTATTAAAAATTTGCCCTAGATCTCTTTCCCATTTCCTATTTTTTTTTATAAAGAGGCCAAAGTATCCAGGATAATTTTTCTATGGAAATATTTAAACTCAGCATTCAAATATTTACTTATGCAACTACATCTCTGAATGATAATTATGGTACTAACAGAGTTAATGTTGAGGAGACACTCCAAGTAGAAAAGATGACTAGATTCCATACAGCTCTTTTTCCTTTCAACTTTAAGTCATTATATTACCAAAATTGATACTCATCTCTATTCAGCTGCCTGAATGAGGATCAATAAGGTGCCTCAGTTCCATACAATTTTTTTCTGGGAGGAAAAAATTAGCTTCTTAACAGAAAACATAATGAACATGTTCCAAAGGAAATAGGCTCTTCCCCTGTTACTGAGCATGAGATTGGTACCTTAGTCCATCTAGGTTGCTATGACAAAATATTATTAACAGGGTGGCTTGTAAACAACAGATACATATTTCCCCTCATTCCAGGAGCTTGTGGATCCAAACTCAAGGCAAATTCAGTGTCTGTTGTGGAACCACTTTTAGGCTCATAGAAGTGTCTTCTTGTGGTGTCATTATAGGAAGGGACAACGGGGTTCCCTACATCCCATCTTATAGGGGCACTAATCATTCACACACTGCTCTTAAGACCACACTATCTCTTAAATACATAATATAGTTGCCTTATGGATTAGTGTTTCAACACAAGAAAAGAAAAAAGAAAACCATCTTAGTATTCAAATCATGGAAGTTAGCTTCCTAGGACAAAAATCCTACTAATAGTCAGTTTTCCTGTCTGCTTTCCATATTGCCCTTTGTTTCTATAGGCTAACAAACTAGTGTCCCAATCTCCAAGAGAGTCTTTTTACATTCTCTGTGAATGGAACCCAAGAAGAATGTGCCTATGGGCTACTATGTCTGTCCCCAAAGCCATCTTTCAAATTGCCAGGGGTAAGGGAAGGGGGAGAATAGATGACAGCACATCATTGAAATTGCCCAACCTACTCTGCCATAACAGAGACGGAATGTGGGTTTCCCCAAGCCTCTCCCTCTTGCTTCTCTTTTGTTGAATTTAACCTCTCACCAGTTCCTATGGCTTTAATTACTAAATTATCAGTGGAACACTGATACATCTGAAGTCTCAGTTCTGCTCTTCACTTCCATTTTGAACTTGAGGCCCATATGGGTAAACTGCCTTCCTGTGATCTCAGCACGGTGCACATTGCTTCCACCACATTCCCACAGATCTAGCTTTCATTTGGGTTCTCTGTTGGTATCTGTCACCCAATATCCTTCAACGTTGATGTCTAACGTGAAACGCGAAAATGCCCTGTTCACCTCCCCCTTCCCTTCAACTTTACAGACTGTCTCCAACCTCTATAAATTCCACCTCATCGACATGTCTGGAACCAATTTCACCTCTCTAATCTAAGTGTCATTTCCACAATAGAATGTCCATTATCTCTTGTCTGGACCACAGGTTGGCAGGCTACAGACCACAAGCCAAATCCAGACACTGCTTGACTTTGTAAATCAAGTTTTATTGGGTTGTCTGTGGCTACTTTCACACTACAAAGCCAGAGTCAGATAGTTGCAGCATGGACTGTATGATACATTAAGTCTGAAATATTTACTGCCTGGCTATTAAAAAAAAAAAAAAAGCTTCACTATCCAAACAAGAGAAGTAGCCTCCTAGAACTTTATATTGCTCTAATAATTGACTCAATAGAGAAGAATTGATAGTTAAGCAGAGAAAAGAAACACAATACAATGTTCAGTTCTCAATAGTAAGCACACAGTGACACGATCCTATAATCTCAGCACTGAGGCAGGAGGATCATATGTTCTTAAGGTCAGCCTGAGACACATAGTGAGGACCTGTCTCAAAAGAATGAAATAAAATAAAGCAACAAAACAGAAAACATAATTGTTAAAAATCCTTCTATGTTTTCTTCCAGGTACACGGATCCCCATTATTTCTTACAATAATTGAATCCCACTTTAGATTGCATTAGTTCATTTTCTGTTATAACAAAAGACCAGAGGCAGGGTTCTTTATAAGAAAAAAAGGCTTATTCAGTTCACAGGTCTTGAGGTTCAGTAATGAAGTGTGGCTATCAGCCAGGTTCCTGTCAAAGCTTCACACAAGGGTTATCATGGAGAGAGTATGTGGGAGCAGTCACACAGTAGGACTGAAGGTGGAGAGTAAGGAGGGTGTTTTGATAACAGTTCACTTGTGTGAGAGATATTTCTGAGTTCGCAAGAACTACTTTTATTCCTCTGAGGGCAGTATCCTCCAGTGACTCATCCAACTTCCAAGAGGCTAAGGCCTCTCCACACTGCCACAGTGAGGACAAGGCTTCTAATGCATGAGTCCTTGGGGAGACACTAAAACTTCATCCATGTCCACACCTGACCATGTACACAACTACACAAACAAATACTATTTTTCATAAGCTGAATGGGGATATTTTTATTAGATGAAATCTCATTATGTTGACCATACTGAGCTTGAAGTCCTTAGCTCATATGATCCTCCATCTCACTCGGCTTTGGAGGATCTGGGGTGGCAATAATGCATCACCATGACTGGCTGAGTCATGGCTTTAGCAATTTTCAATGAAGATACCACCTGTATAAGACTTTATGTCTAGTTAATGTTCAACATCACAAAGATAGTTGGTATACTAGATCCTTTGATGTAAGATATTTTACTGGCATATGTTATTATGTCATATTCTACATGGGTATGCAATGCAATAATTTAATACATGTGTACAACATGCAATGACCAAGTCAGGGTAAGTAGTCTTTCTGTCTCCTTAAGTATTACTAACCTTTATATTGGAAAACTTTGAACTCTCTTTTGGTTGTTTGCAAAATGAATACTAAATTGTAAGCTGCAGACCCCTTCTTTGTTGTAGTACATGTAAATTTATCTTCCTCTGCAGCTGTATTGGTACACATTTCAGATCATAAAGTAAGGGAATATAAAGTCTATTTTTATTCAGCATTTAAGATCTTGTAGGATCTACTTACAGGCTATCTTTGGATCCGTTCTTCACTGTTGCTTCCCCTGCCTTTTATTATCACCTATTCCACTCATATAGACAATCTTCCAAGTCAGGCATGTCATTTACCATTGAACTCAAGACTATCTCTTCTATTGGAGACAATTACTCTACTAGGCATTGTTGCTCAGGCTGCCTCTTCATTGTTAGCTACATACAAGTATAATTCCCACCTCATATTCTCACAAATGTTCATCATTGCTGGAAGGCCAAAATACCAAATCCTATTCAAGAATATCTCATTCGTGGGACTCAGAGAATGGAGCAGATTCTCCATAGAAATGTGTATTAAATCAAAATGAATGAAAGAGACTTCTGTGAGACTAACTTGCCCACTTGTCTGTAATGCAATTTTCTCCTTGCTTCTATTTTTTTCTTTGTTCACAGTCGTGTGCACCATATGTGAGATCATCTGCTGCACCACAATGCATTATTCATATCTGAGAGCTTTTCCACAGAATGACTAATTTGGTGAATAAAATATTTGGAAGTTTTCATTCTTTTCTTCCTTAGTGTTTGAACTAAGAATGTAGGATAGCTAACACAGAAGGATCTTAGTAGTACTGATAGTCTATTAACATTAACAGGCTGTAGAAAAATATTTAAAAATAATCTATTTACACCAAGTGAGACATTTCTTATGAAATATTGTTTTCTTATTCTTTTTTAAGTTGTATGTATTTGTATGAATGTTTGCCTGCCTACATTGCTGTGCACCATGTGCATGCCTGATACCCACAGAGGTCAAAAGAAAGCATCAAATCCCCTGGGACTAGACTTATAGGTGGTTGTGAGCCTCCATGTGGGTACAGGAAACTGAATGTCCTCTACAAGAGCAGCAAGTGCTCTTAACTATTGGCCCATCTCTCCTCTCCTATGTCTTTTATTCTTTTTTTTTTTTTTTTTTTTTAAAGGAATTTTCCACCATTTATTTACAGCTGTATAAAAGAGATTTCAGTAGATAATAGTTATCAACTGAAACATATTGAATATAGTTACATTTTTATAGTCATGTAATATCCCTCCAACATAGTAGTTACTAAGAAATTATTCAAGTATTTGAATTGTTGAGCTATGGAACATATTATGTGGACTAAATTTATTATCAGACTAGTCTCAAAGGAAGAACTCCAGTCCACTTATTTACCTATTGAAGTGAGAAGCATTTTGAAATTTCCCCTACGTGAAACATTGAGCAGTCAAAGGAAGGACTTGTCTGAAGGAGTGATTTTGTTCTTTAACAACAGCAAATAAATGGAGGGGAACTACAAAACACGTATTTCCGCAACAAATGATGGATTGGGGGTATAAAATCATGGAATGTTAGTATACGTACATGTAACATATGCTTATATTATACAAATATATACACACAGAGATGTGCTCAGATACCTAAACACACACATATGCCAGGTTGCCTTTAAGAAAAGTGCAGTCCTGACTCATTATGTTGCTTTGCTTGCTGAGATTGCTAGGCCAGCAATATGATCCTCAAATCATACATTTCAGCCTCATGCTGTTATTTTCTTTCCACTTAATACTCGGTGCACACAAGCAGAAAAATATAAGCCTCCTTACTTTTCATCTTTATATTTCTTTTTAAAGATTCACACATAGCATAAGAACCAGTGTTTAAATATAGCAACACAAAATTATTAAGCAATAGCTATGATGAAATATTGAATTCAATGAAGTGAATTAGATACATTTTGGATTTATGTCTTTTATTCTTAGTCAACTCAATAAACAAACTCTGCAGAAAAGTCCAACCATTAAGAACTTTACAGGACTGCGAGTGAGAATGGAGAGATCATAATGGAGGTCAGAAAGCACAGTGTGAACACCTATCCGAGTCCCAGCCTGGTGTGGTGACTGGGAATCCCAGGTAGAAAGTGTTTCTAGGTATAGGGGCTGACACAAAGGAATGGGGATAGACTTAAAGTGGGAACTAAGAGGGTCCACTGGTAGGAGCAAAGTTGGATCTACACCAAGATTTGGTGGAGTCTCCCAGGTTCATAGGTTGAGATCTGAACCCCAATACTTCAGACTGTGACTGTATCTGAAGACCTGGCTTTTAACAAGGAAATTGAGGTGAAATGAGATGACAGGTGACTCCTGATCCAATCTATCTTGCTGACAAGAAGAGATTAGAATATGGGCACACACAGAAGAAAGAGTATGCGAGCAGAAGAAGAAGAAGGGAGCCATGTACAGCAAACACTAAAAGAAGCCTAAAAAGACCAGTGAGATGC